>NC_044302.2:44057924-44391767 GCF_004027225.2 Strigops habroptila
TGCAAATACTTGCAAGGCAATCCATCCAAATCCACACAAAATCAGCAATAAATATAAGAAAGAAAAGTGCCACAGAGAAATAATTCGGGTTTTCATAGTTTAGAGCTTTTTCAGAGTTTAGAGACAGGAATATGACCTGGATATAGGTCCTAGTCTTGTCTATCCTGTGCTGTACACACTTTTCCATAGCATTTTTTTTTTCCTGGATTATGGCTTAAAGGATATATATTTGTCAAGGATATTCTGAAGTCTTTACAGTGGCTCTGTGTAAACATTTTTCACCTGCTTAATGAAAGTGAAAATTAGAATAGCAGTATGCTGCAGCAGCAAGAGCAAATCCAATATGAGCTCTAAAGTGCTTACAATGTTGTGCACATTCATCATGCTATAAGATGAAACTCTTTACCATACCATAGATGTATTATTAATAATGCCTGAACTTCAATGGAATCCTCTTTCATCCAGCCACTCCTGGAACTGGAATGATTTATTAGAGATAGAAAAAAAAAATTGTAAAATTTCAATTTTAAGTAAATTGGACAACTTTTTGCTATTATTGCTTACTTTCAATCCTTTTATATTGCACAGTGTACGTTACTGTGAGATCAGAGTGTGTGTAGCCATCACTTTTTAGTCAAAATGAAATATAAAAATGGAATATTCTGAATTTTGTTCTTTTTGGAGGCCTTTCTTCTTAATATTTGGAAAGGAAAATTGAAGGGTCTTTATAAAAACTATGTTATAACATTTCTTCTTATTAAATAAGTAGAAGACCTAGACAAATCAATGGACATTGTGCATGTCATGTTCAGTGTTGCTTGAGAAATAATGCTCTTGTGGCTAGCAACTGAGTAAGTTTTCTGTGCTGTAGCACAAAAAGGAATACAAAAGGAGGTAAGGAGACATAATGAGTTGTCCATCAGGACTTTTTTGACAGGTGCAGACTTTTCTAATTTAGATAAATGTTGACTTTGTTTGTAGATGAACTAGTAGCCATTTTCTAATAGTCATAATAACAAAATTGCTGTTTGAACCAATTGAAACCTTATTGTATTTCAGATTAAAGGAAAACAGAAATTGAAATTTCTGTGTAGGATTAAAGCTTGTATGTATACACACTTTCTATACTTACTGCTTATTTCTTGTATGTCTAATAAGTGTATCACCACGTGAAAAGGTAATGGAAAGGACAAAATGGGTCTTCAAGCCAGGCCAGAGATCTTAAAGTCAGACTTCTGGCTTAAAACAGGGACGCCAGATAAGGGCATATGCTCATTGCACATTCATTTTGTGCTTTATTGGCACAGGTTGCTGTCTAGTGAACAGAACATTTGCATCAATTTGGAGTACAGGTTATTGGGATTTACTGTAGAATGTTTCACAGCAGATTTGTGAAACCTGATTCGAGACCTGAATCCAATACAAGTAGTGCTAAGACTTTGTATGTGTTACAGAAACATGTGTAGTATGTTGTACAAGGTACGCTCTCTGGTATAGTTACTAATCCTGCATCTGGTATAGTTGCTAATCCTGCAGGTATTACTGTAGTATCAACACATCTCTTTAAAATAAATGCTGCTTCACAATAGGTAGAAAACATTGAATTGATTCAGCAACTTTTGTGCAGATACTTGATTCCAGTCAGAAGCTCTGAAGTATATTTAGTCTTAGATCATTTTATAACTGACACTGAGGAACAGAATTTCCTTTCCAAGACTCATAAATGTAAATTGTTGCAGCAATGACACTTCTGCCATTTAACCCTAGAGGGGTTTCAACCTTCCAGGTTGATAGCCAGGTTGAAGGATTGTGATCTGTCAATTGAATGAAGTATCTGTGTAAGCAATACTGTAAAGCTCCCTAGAGACCACCTCTTGTAAAACGTGTCATTATAATGGCTGCAAATTCATGATCTCTAGGTATCAATGCTTTATGCACACTACTGGAATTTCTTCTTACTGACATCCTTAATACAGAAACCATGCATTGCAGTCCGCTGCGTAGGAAGCAGATAATAAAATATGAATTTCTAGGCAGAATCAAACACAGTCAGTAGGGGGTAAATTGCCTTTCATTGTCATGTGAAGCTGAATATTGTGTATATCCTTCTGTAAGAAAATCTGTGCTTAATGGCCACACCGATTTTTTATTGTTTCTGTGAGTAGCTACATTCAGATATTTTAATTTTCTTTTTGCATTAGCACAATTCAAGAATCTTTGTAGTGGCCTTAATAGAAGTAGTTCTGCATAAATGAAAACAACAATCAAGTGGGAGCAGCCTAGAACGCTATTTGCAGAAGCACTGTATGACTTAAGTAAATTATTTTTACATGTTATTAATGAGTTTTATTGAGTTTCAACACAGACTTGGTGGACTAGATTTTAAATTTCAAATGCTAGAAAACAGAAATGGACATTTTCTTTCAGGAATCATGCTTAGATGCTTGCTTGTAACTTTTCAGATAAACCTAATCTGCCATTCTGAGTCACTAAGGGAGACTTACACAATGAAAAACATTTCTGAAAATGGCATTCGAGCAGATGCAGAAATAACTGGATGCTGTATCTCTTGAAGTGTTCAAGGCCAGGTTGGATGGGGCTTTGAGCAACGTGATCTAGTGGAAGGGGTCCCTACCTGTGGCAGGGGAGTTGGATCTAGATGAGCTTTAAGGTCCCTTGTGATCCAAACCATTGTATGATTCTAAGAACCTAAGAATTTTTGAGTTGTCACAACATGTAGACATGACCAAATTACTTAATATGGTAGAAAAAAATGAGAGTGTCAGTTGGGTGACATTAAAACTGATTTCCAAGGAAAATAGAGTGGAATTTGTTTTGTGTATCACTTTTTGCTTAAATTAATAAATTAGAAAGACATAAATATATTTGTTATTCTTTTCAAATCTGGGAAAGTGGGAGTGAGCCATAGTGCTTTGTTACAGGGCAGAGTAGCCCAGTTGGAGAAGATTCAAAGGTGATGAACAAGAATGTCTAGAGGTAGGAAGCATTTCTTTTTAGAGAAAGTGGTATCCTTTAGCCTGATCAAAGCACATCTGTTGTTAAAGAAGACATCATTGCCTAAAAGCTGCTGAAGGGAACAGAAGAAGAATTTGTTGCCTGGTCTGTGTTAAATAAGACAAGTACAAATGGATTCAAAATGCACTGAAAAGATCAGAAGAGACCAGATATATTACTCGTGACAGATCTTTGCCTGGATAAAATTATTCTTTCTCCAGGTGTGAGCAACTTTTTACTATTACCTGTAATAGTAAATAGTAATTTACTATTACTAGCACCTTTTACTATTTACTGTTACCACTGTAAGTGGTAACAAGGAGCTAATGAAGCACAGCTTTTTCTGCACTGTTGTCACTAGAGATGGGTGTACATACATTTCTATATAATACCTCTTCTCTGGCAAAGAGTGTGGCTTCCTTTTAGTTTAATTTTGCGATGAGTCTTACTAGATCTTGACCAATGAATCTGAAATACAAAATAATGAGGAAAACAGTATAACTCTTGGTCCTCGTAAGATTGGCCACTAAAGTTGCAATGTGTACTGTGCTATAGCTTTTCTCAACAAGGTAATTTTGCTCATCAGACCTTGTATGCAGAATCTTTAAGCAAGCGTTCTGTCCAATGATGAAGAAGACAATGGTAATGTCCTTAGTGGAAACTGTTAAAAAATCAAAATGTGAGAATGTTATTTGTAGTTTACAGTTGTTTTTGGTTTTCTGATTAAAGCCTTGCAATTGCTAGTAGACCTCAGAAGACAGAATTGTAACTGTAATTGTCAAAAAAAGAGAGATTTTTTATGCATTTTTAGAAGCAAAGAAAAAAAAAAGAAAAAAAAAGAAAAAAAAAAAGAAAAAAAACTTTTGCTAGGAAGCTTGGTTTCCAGAAGTTACTGGAGACAGTGGGAGGTAAACCCCAGAGTATATGGTGTCATATAATAGGTTTTAAATTTGGAAAACATGAGAGTGCTTCTTTTTCTTCTCTATTTTGTGCTTAGAAAGGAGAGCTGATTGTATTGCCTGGCAGTTACAGGATGTGCCTAAGATTTATTGGATCTAAATTAAATTCCAAATTCTGATTTCCTTCATATCTTTTGTCAAGCTATATAATCCTTCCATTCCCTTATTTCCTGGTTTTAAAACTGGAAAAATGCCTTTATCTGGATTGTCCATTTAAATAAGCTATCCCAAATAATCATGTTTTGTCAGTGACTTGAACTTTTTCAGGGACTAAATGGAGTCACTAACATAATTTAAAAATACATGGATGGGAAAAAAAATGGTGATATTGACTTGAAAATATGTTTTGCCATTTTGAAAGAGGTTATATATAAAGAGAAAATTATTTGGGTAAATTATTTATAAGGAAATATAATAATACAGCATAAGTTTCAGCAAATATTTGTGTTATAATTGACAGATGAAGAAGGGAGAGAAATTAGGGGTTTTGTAATGATTTATTTGTAGATAGCATGACAACACAGATTGTTGAATACAATCCCATTTGTCCATAATAAACAGAAATGTCAGAAGCTGGGCAAAATTTTAACCACAATCTGGATGTCTGATTCTTATAAGGACTGTGAAAGTAAAACAGGTAGGAAACCTGGAGGTAAAGTCTTTCTTCCTAAGAGGTAGAAGCCTAAATCAATTATGTACCTGTTTTTATTCAAATATTTGTCTGAGAACGTAAGTTTCGTGTAATGTAAATAATTTTTATCACATAATTTCTCTGAATTTAGCAGAAAAACATGTAACAGAAATGTCCATGGAATTGCACACGTTTTCAAAGTTTATGAGAAATACCTTAATTTTTCTCACCTGCTATACATACAGCTAAATGTTTTCTTGTTTGCAATTTCACTCAACTTGGATTGACCATGGATAGTTCTGTGTATTTCCATCGCATACTGATATTAAAAAAAAATACTGGTTTTGAAAGTTTCCTTATATATCTGACTTACTAATTGTCCTGGATTCAGCTATAGCAGTCATTTTTCTCCTTCTTAGTAGCTGGTGCAGTGCTGTGTTTTTTAACTTTCAGCCTGGGAACAACGCTGATAACACTGATGTTTTTAGCTGTTGCTAAGTAATGCTTACTCCGACCAAGGATTTTCTCAGTCTCATGCTCTGCCAGGGAGGAGGGGAAGCCGGGAGGAAGCAGAGACAGAACACCTGACCCAAATTAGCCAAAGGGGTATTCCATATCACAGCACGTCATGCCCAGTATATAGACCGGGGGGAGTTACTCGGAAGCCCCAGATCACTGCTCGGGTCGGACTGGGTATCGGTCGGCAGGTGGTGAGCAATTGTATCCTCTCCCCTTGTTATTTCACTAATCATTATTATTATTGGTGGTAGCAGCAGTAGTTTTGTATGGTACTTTAGTTACTGGACTACTCTTATGTCAACCCGTGGGAGTTACATTCTTCTGATTCTCCTCCCCATCCCTCCGGGAGTGGGGGAAGGAAGAAGGGGGGGAAGTGAGCGAGCGGCTGCGTGGTTCTGAGTTACCGGCTGGGCTTAAACCACGACAGTTCTTTGTGGTGCCCAACATGGGGCACGAAGGGTTGAGATAATGACAGATCTGACCAGAGTGTGTCTAATCATATTTGTGATAAGCATTCATTGTCACTACTCGTCACAATGTTGATTTATTTGCTCTCAGAGTTGTTGCACTTGATCTCAGAGTTTCTGCATGTTGTACCTTACTTACAGCCAGCATTTGCTGTTTTAGTGTTTATTAGATGGGGGGCCTGGGCTAAGGTTCTTGTTTCACTGTACTGCATGGTAATGACTTGTAATACAATAGACTCATTGATCATGAAACTGGTCTGGTTTGTGCTTCCAGCATGGCCATCACCTCTATACTTTGGGAGGTATATAATGAAATATTTTAGCAATTGCATATCTTTTTTTTTCTCCCTGGGGGGTCAGCCTATGAAGGAGGCATTCCCTTACACACCCTGCTCCCCCACCAGCCTATTTACAACAGCATTTGAGAGTTCTGAAGGTTTTGGATGGCCTTTGAATACCCTTGAGACCTGCCTGCTGATTGTGCTGGGGATCAGCATGTTGGCAAACATACGGAGTGTGTTTTCCCTACGGCCACACTACTCTGAAAATGCCCGATCTCATCTGATGTCGAAAGTTAAGCAGTATTGGGTTCAAATCTGGTTTAGGGTTAGATGACGACATAGGAGGACCACCAAGAGATTTTCCCTGAGGCTGGCAGGGTGTGTGGGATAGTATGGGCAAGTATCTAGGCCAGTGGGCCCCTCCAGTGCTTTGGAACTTCACCACTGAACAAGTGCAACATCTGGAAAAACTAGTAAAACACTTAAACGAGGTGTGCTGTTGTTCTGGTTATACCAGAGAGGGACAACTCGCTGCAACGTGGTGGGGCTTGGCCTATGCCTACAGAGCCCTGCTCAACACTGTCCAGCACCTTCAAAGGGAAGAAAATGTCTCTGGATCTGATGGCAGAGCAACAGGCAACGCAGCTACTCCAACTCCAAGCACAGCAGCTACACCAACCCCAGTGACAAGCACAGCAGCTACTCAAACCCCAACAGCAACAGACAATGCGGCTACTCCAAGCACCGCAGCTACACCAGCCCCAGTGACAAGCACAGCAGCTACTCAAACCCTGACAGCAACAGACAGCGCAGCTGTTGGTTTTACTCAACCCCCAAGCACAACAGCTGCACCAACCCTGGCAACAGACACTGCAGCCACTCCAACCCTAGTGGCAGACGCTGCAG
This sequence comes from Strigops habroptila, assembly GCF_004027225.2. Classification (NCBI taxonomy): domain Eukaryota; kingdom Metazoa; phylum Chordata; class Aves; order Psittaciformes; family Psittacidae; genus Strigops; species Strigops habroptila. Next base: position 44,064,703 of record NC_044302.2, read on the forward strand.
CCACTCCAACCCTAGTGGCAGCCACTGCAGCCGCTGCAGCCACAGTGACAAAAACTGCAGCTAAACCAAATGGCCAATTTGTGACAGTATCTAGTGCCCCTGTAAGCAAAAGCAAGTGAGAGGCACAAAGAGCAACGTGTGCAGTGAAGAAAGGTGAAGTCCCAATGCAGTTACTACAGGGGACAGCATCTGAACAAGAATTACTACTACATGGATCAGAGGAAGAGGAAGAAGAAGAAGAAGTGACTTCTCGACCCTGGACCTCAACTGAGCTGCGGAATATACGAAAAGATTTCACCCGTCTTCCAGGGGAGCACATTGTCACCTGGTTGCTCCAATGCTGGCACAATGGGGCCGACGGTCACGAGCTAGAAGGTAGGGAAGCCAAGCAGCTGGGATCACTTGCTAGGGAAGGAGGAAGTGACAAAGCAAATGCAAGAGAGAAGCGAGCCCTCAGCCTTTGGAGGTGGCTCTTGGCAGCTGCGAAGGAAAGGTTTCCCTACAAAGACGGTATTATGAGTCACTCAGCCAACTGGACCACGATAGAGAAAGGCATGCAGTCCCTGAGGGAATCAGCCATTCTAGAGGTGATCTATTGTAGGCCAGATGCCAGGAACACATCCGTAGATCCAGATGAAGTCGAATGTACACGACCCATGTGGTGGAAACTTACACGGAGTGCACCATCATGATATGGCCACTCATAAGCATCAATGACCTGGAATGACATAACACCACCAACAGTGGATTACCTGATTCGTCAACTCCAAGAGTTCAAAGACAATCTCACCCCTTCCATCATTTCAGCTGTGGAAAAACTGTCCCAGGAGTTCAAACAATTGAGAGACGATTTATCCAATCTATCCAGCTCCCCACGTGTACCAACCCATGTCTCAACTATTAACAGAAGGTGCCCTACTGCTCAAGAGAGAAAATATAGGAGGTACATGCCACGGCCAGCCTATGGTTTTACCTGCGGGATCATGGAGAAGACATGAGAAAGTGGGATGGAAAACCTACCTCAGTTCTGGAGCAACGGGTGCGTGAACTGAAGAGGAGAACAATGGTCAAGGATGATCCTCCCATGAAAGCTGCTGTCTCTGGTGAGCAGTTTCCCAGATGGAGTGAAAGAGCTGATTTTACTCCAGCTCCTGTGGTAAGGAATACTAATCTCTTTCTACAAGACATAAGAGGACAATCATGTGATCTCTATTAGAGGGGCCCTGCCTCCAGCCAGGTGGAGGAGAGGGGTAATCGGGTTTACTGGACTGTGTGGATTAGATGGCCTGGCACATCAGTCCCACAGAAGTATAAGGCTCTAGTAGATACCGGTGCACAGTGTACTCTGATGCCATCAAGGTATCAAGGAGTGGAACCCATTTATGTTTCTGGAGTGACAGGAAGATCCCAAGAGTTGACTGTACTGGAAGCTGAAATCAGCCTGACTGGGAGGAAGTGGCAAAAGCACCCCATTGTGAGTGGTCCGGTGGCTCCATGCATCCTTGGGATAGACTATCTCAGGAGAGGGTACTTCAAAGACCCAAAAGGGTATAGGTGGGCTTTTGGTATCGCTGCCTTGGAAACAGAGGAAATTAAGCAGCTGTCCACCTTGCCTGGTCTCTCAGAGGATCCTTCTGTTGTGGGGTTGCTGAAGGTCGAACAGCAACAAGTGCCAGTTGCGACCACAACAGTGGTCTATCGCACCAACTGGACTCCTTAATTCCCATCCATAAGCTAATCTGTAGGCTGGAGAGCCAGGGAGTGATCAACAGGACTCGCTCACCCTTTAATAGCCCCATATGGCCAGTGCAAAAGTCTAATGGAGAGTGGAGACTAACAGTAGACTATCGTGGCCTAGATGAAGTCACACCACCATTGAGTGCTGCTGTACTGGACATGCTAGAACTTCAATACGAACTGGAGTCAAAGGCAGCCAAGTGGTATGCCACAATTGATATTGCCAATGCATTTTTCTCAATCTCTTTGGCAGCAGAATGCAGGCCACAGTTTGCTTTCACTTGGAGGGGCATCCAGTACACTTGGAACCGACTGCCCCAGAGGTGGAAACACAGCCCTACCATCTGCCATGGAATGATCCAGACTGCACTGGAACAGGGGCAAGCTCCAGAACATTGAAGTCCGGAACTGCAATACATTGATGACATCGTCGTGTGGGGTGATACAGCAGAAGAAGTTTTTGAGAAAGGGAGGAAGATAATCCAAATCCTGCTGAAGGCCAGTTTTGCCATAAAACGGAATAAGGTTAAGGGACCTGCACAGGAGATTCAATTTTTGGGAATAAAATGGCAAGATGGACGTCACCAGATCCCCACAGATGTGATCAACAAGATAACAGCAATGTCTCCACCAACTAACAAGAAAGAAACACAAGCTTTCTTAGGTGTTGTGGGGTTCTGGAGAATGCACATCCCAAATTACAGTCTGGTTGTAAGCCCTCTCTATCACGTGACCCGGAAGAAGAATAATTTCAAATGGGGCCCTGAGCAACAACAAGCCTTTGAACAAGTTAAATGAGAAATAGTTCATGCAGTAGCCCTTGTACCAGTCCGGGCCGGGCCAGATGTGAAGAATATGCTCTCTACCGCAGCCGGGGAGAATGGTCCTACCTGGAGCCTCTGGCAGAAAGCTCCAGGGGAGTCTCGAGGTCGACCCCTTGGCTTTTGGAGTCGGGGATATAAAGGATCCAAGGCCAGCTATACTCTCACTGAAAAAGAGATACTGGCAGCCTATGAAGGGGTTTGAGCTGCTTCAGAAGTGATTGGCACTGAAGCGCAGCTCCTCCTGGCACCCTGGTTGCCTGTGCTGGGCTGGATGTTCAAAGGCAGGGTCTCCTCTACCCATCATGCAACAGATGCTACATGGAGTAAGTGGGCTGCACTAATTACACAACGAGCTCGAATAGGAAATCCCAGTTGTCCAGGAATTCTAGAAGTCATGTTGGAGTGGCCAGAGGGCAAAGATTTTGGGATGTCACCAGAAGAGGAGGTGATGCGTGCTGAGAAGGCCCCACCATATATTGAACTGTCAGAGAGTGAAAAGCAATATGCCTTGTTTACTGATGGGTCCTGCCGTATTGTGGGAAAGCATCAGAGATGGAAGGCAGCTGTGTGGAGTCTCCTGCAACAAGTTGCAGAAACTGCTGAGGGAGAGGGTGAATTAAGTCAGTTTGCAGAGGTGAAAGCCATCCAGCTGGCCTTGGACATTGCTGAACGAGAAAAATGGCCAGTTCTTTATCTCTCTACTGACTCATGGATGGTGGCAGATGCCCTGTGGGGTGGTTGCAGCAATGGACGCAGAGCAACTGGCAGTGCAGAAGTAAACCCATCTGGGCTGCTGCACTGTGGCAAGATATCGCTGCCCGGGTGCAGCACCTGGTGGTGAAGTAATGCCACATAGATGCTCATGTACCCAATAGTCGGGCCACTGAGGAACACCAGAACAACCAGCAAGTGGATAAAGCTGCTAAGATTGAAGTGGCTCAGATGGAGTTATATTGGCAACATAAGGGTGAATTATTTTTAGCCCGGTGGGCCCATGACGCCTCAGGCCATCAAGGCAGAGATGCAACATATAGATGGGCTCGTGATCGAGGGGTGGACTTAACAATGGACACTATTGCCCAGGTTATTCACGAATGTGAAACATTCGTGCTGCAATTAAGCAAGCCAAACGTTTAAAGCCTCTCTGATATGGAGGACGATGGCTGAAGTACAAGTATGTGGAGGCCTGGCAGATTGACTAAATCACACTCCCACCGACCCGCCAAGGCAAGCGCTATGTGCTTACCATGGTGGAAGCAGCCACGGGATGGCTGGAAACATACGCTTTGCCCCATGCCACTGCCCAGAAGAGTATCCTGGGCCTTGAGAAACAAGTTTTGTGGTGACACGGCACCCCAGAGAGAATTGAGTCAGGCAATGGGACTCATTTCCAGAACAACCTCATAGACACTTGGGCCAAAGAGCATGGCATTGAGTGGGTATATCACATCCCCTACCATGCACCAGCCTCTGGGAAAATCAAACGGTACAAGTTAAAAACTACACTGAGGGCAATGGATGGTGGGACTTTCAAACACTGGGATACACATTTACCAAAAGCCACCTGGTTGGTCAAGAGTAGGGGATCTGCCAACAGGGCTGGCCCAGCCCAATCAGAACTTTTACGTACTGTAGAGGGGGATAAAGTTCCTGTGGTGCACATAAAGAATTTGTTGGGGAAGACAGTCTGGGTTATTCCTGCTTCAGGTAAAGGCAAACCCACTCGTGGGGTTGCTTTTGCTCAGGGACGTGGATATACTTGATGGGTAATGCGGGAAGATGGGGAATTCTGATGTGTACCTCAAGGGGATTTAATATTTGGGGGAAGCAGCCAATGATCTCAATTATATGCTGTTGCCTGCTCGATAACACTTTTATAGCCCACCAGCTAGATATCTTCAGGCCGCCAGCAACTGACCCTGACTTCGCTCCGATCATCACCTCAACAAAGAATGAATTTTGAGGAAACCAGACGAGCTCAGCAGTGACCAGACGAGTTTGGCAGTGTCATCAGCAGGCAACAACCCAACACTACACACCGTCCTTCCTTCCCTGAAGGACTATTGCAAGAGATGGAGCTTGACATCATGGACTGGTTGAATTCAGCAATTTTATAGGGATTGGTCCATGGACTAGGGAATGATATCTTTCTCTTTGTGCATGGGTGTGGGTGTATATATATGTGTATATATGGGACAGGGGTGATGGTGTATTGAGAGATGTGGGATCCGAGCGTGACGTGAATGGTATGGAATAATGGGTAGATACTGTCCTAGGTTTAGCTATAGCAGTCATTTTTCTCCTTCTCAGTAGCTGGTGCAGTGCTGTGTTTTTTAACTTTCAGCCTGGGAACAACGCTGGTAACACCAATGTTTTTAGCTGTTGTTAAGTAATACTTACTCCGACCAAGGACTTTCTCAGTCTCATGCTCTGCCAGGGAGGAGGGGAAGCCGGGAGGAAGCAGAGACAGAACACCTGACCCAAACTAGCCAAAGGAGTTTTCCGTACCATGGCACATTATGCCCAGTATATAAACCGGGGGGAGTTATCTGGGAGGCCCAGATCACTGCTCGGGTCGGACTGGGTATCGCTCGGCAGGTGGTAAGCAATTGTATCCTCTCCCCTTGTTATTTTCCTTATCATTGTTATTATTGGTGGTAGCAGCAGTAGTTTTGTATGGTACTTTAGTTACTGGACTACTCTTATGTCAACCTGTGGGAGTTACATTCTTCGGATTCTCCTCCCCATCCCTCCGGGAGTGGGGGGAGAAAGAAGAGGGGGAAGTGAGCGAGCAGCTGCGTGGTTCGGAGTTACTGGCTGGGCTCAAACCACAACACTAATGAGACTCATTCCTTTTTCAGGTATGCGTTCTTCATCATTGGTCAGGAGTAGCTCTTTCATTGGTATAACTACAACTTAGCCACTTTCACTGTATTTCTTTCTCCTATCAATCATTTCTTCAGATGTTGAAGTAAATAGAAGTGACTAAGCTTACAGAAAATATTGAACAGTTCACTTACATTGAAAGAAGTCCCAAGAGATGTCACTAACCTTTGCAGAAACAATAGTAAAGGGCAAGATGTTGACTGCAGCTCTGAAGTTTGCAGTCTTCTTATCAAGAGCTGCAGTAATGTCTTGGTTTATGCACTCCTTTTGCTGTCACTGGAAAAGACTTCAGGCATATTGCATACTTAACATTCAGCGTCTTACAAGAAGTTACTCTGTCTTACAGGGAAATGCCTGTTAACAATGTGTTAAGGCTGAACTCAGGAGGAGAAAAGGACATGTGAATTATGAAAATCTAGACTTTCTGTAATGTTAGAAGAGTTATACTCAAGTAAGTTAGTCTCTTCCCAGCAAGGCCAAGTCCTAGTCTGTACACAAGCCAATGGCTTTCTTATCTGGCTTATGTTGTCATCTATATTAATTCTTTGTTTGTTTGTTTTGTGTTTGTTTTTGTTTTTTTTTAATACACACTCCATTTCCATCTAATCCTCTGAAAAGATGGTACAGCTTTTTAGAGCAGTTAAGGAATGAGAGCAGCAGTCCCCATCTCTCCTCACTGTTATATTTTTCAACTTTAAATTCCTTGTAGACGTTATATCAAAGAATGCAAGCTCACTAACAAGACCAGTCTGACTGTGATGAGGGAAAAACTTGGTTAATAATTAAATCTATATTTTAGGCAGTGTTGTGGCCTAACCTTGCTGTATATTTTGAGGCTTTTTTTCCTTAATGCAAAATACCATGATCTGAGATAGAGCAGATTATATTGAATTTTGCTGTTTGGAAAAGTATGATTTCAGTGGGGTACTGAATTCGTAAACTGAACCCTCACCCTTACCCTGTGAAATGGTCAACATCTGAAACAGAATGGGTTTCTGAGCTACTAAGATATAGTGCACACCGTTTGAAATTTTTTCATCTCAGCTTCCTGAAGCTTACAGAAGTATGTTAAATACTGCAGTTGCAGCATTCTTCTATGTTCTACTACATTTATATTAAGCCTGGATATTTCATTTTGGAATTCTTTTTTTTTTTTTTTTCACTCCTACCATGAAATTGCAGTCATCTGTTCTTTGTTTTCCAGAGTCTAATTTTAAACTTGTTTTTCCAAGTGTGACTTTCTTCCCTTTGTGCAGTGATAAAAGCTTCTCACCAGGGTCAGACCCTGATTTTGTGGTACCTTAGAAACATTTCTGCAGGAGTGTGGTGGTGTGATGAGTATACAGAAGGAGGTACAGATAGTATTTATTTAATTTTCTATTTCTGTTACGTGTGTGTCCTTAATAAGCTAATTTGGTGGAATAAAAGTGTGAAAACCAAGTAATCAGTTGCAAGCCATGGGCAGAATAAATGTTGGATTATTAGTCTAAGAAACATGCCTTTTTTTTTTTTTTTTTTTTGCATATCTCATGTAGCCTATAAAATACTGAGAAATGGTATTGGTTTTTTCAGATTTAATAAAACTGCAGTTTCTAACCAGCTGGGAAATAATGTTTCTCCCAAGTAAAAAGGGCTTTAGAGTTAGGGTTTTTTCCCCATAATACCAATAACAAATTAGGAATATGAAAATTATCCCTTTCACATCAAACCTGATTTTTTTCAAGACACAGCTTTCAAGTATGGAAAAATTTGTATTCCTGTCATGCCAGTTGCTCTTAGTTTAATAAAAAAAATCCTGAATTATCAGAAGTCGTCTATCCAATTTATTCTCCCTTATAATTGCTTCTGTATTGAAGTGTTCATATTTGCATAAAATGTTGAAAGATTTTTATAATGCTACTTTTTCATGTTTTTTCTCTTATTCAAGGAAATAGCAATCATTTCAGTAATTATTTGTGTCAGTTATATAAAGACATTTGAGATCATGTTATAATGTGTTCTAGTTTTTCAGTGATTTAGATGAAGCAGAATTTCACATTCTCCATTTTCTGTAGGGTGCAAATCGCATCAGTGATTTAGATAAATTAGGAGACTGTCATTGTAATAGAGAATTCAGATTACTGCGGGTGAAGTAATTGGTGACATGTGTGTTTTAGGCTTCACCAGTGTGGACAGTTCCTATCATGGTGAATAATGTGTCATGAAGAGAAATTAGATAAAGTAGCAACCATACGTGACAAAAATAATGCACTTCTGAATGCAGCGTAAAGGCAATTCTTCTCATTTGCAATACCTATAGGAAAAAAATGCAGGAAATGCAGGGGAAAGTATAAATTTTCATTTAACTTTAAGAATCCAGAAACACATGGTTAATAGTGCTTAATGGATGTGTCATGACTGTATTTCTGGGAATATTAAAAAGAGAAAAAAAACCCCAAAACTTACTTTCGAATTTTTAAAGAGAAAGTTTCAGATTTCTCTTTGGAAGACAGTACGGTTAAATATTAAGAAAAATATTTACTAGCATTTGATATTCCAAAGCCAGTTTAGAAAGCTGACAAATTGCATGGAAGCCTTCTAATTTTTCTATGCAAAACCCAGGACCAACAAGCAGTAGATGGATTGATACCCTGAGAGTCAGCAGTTACACTTTAGACTTATGTGCAACTGCAGATGGAGTAGAAGACAGGAACAAAATATTTTGTTATAATTATAATGCAGGTGTTCCATGAATAAGTGATGTAGTGCAATTCCTTACTGTAGCATTAAAATTAAATTTTTCTCTGTAAATCAAGGAGTATGAAGTCTCCTAACTTGAGCCAGTATTCCAGATCAGTCTATTGGTTATCACATTGTAAATTGTTAGCTCAGACCTCCCTAATAACATCTGAGTTTTATTTCAATGCAGATTTTTATTTATTTTATTCTAATCATGAAACTTTAGAAAATAGTTGATGATCTCTAGTTAGGTCTATTCTAAAAACCAGCCTAAATATATTTAACATCAGTAGTTGCTCGTGCATGGAAAAACTGAAATATTTTCTAAGTCATCAAAACCTCTGTTTCTTGAACAGAGTAGATGTCTGCTACCTGAAGAGTCATAGTTAAGTATTTTTCATGTCACTCTTGGGATGCCATATCCAGAACTTTATTTGAAGAGTGCCATAGTGTCTCTTTTTAGATAATTCAAAATCATATGACTTTTTTTAGAATTAGAAAATTTAGAAATTAGAACAGAACAGGAAATAGAGTAGAAAATGAATAGACTAGACTAGACTAGACTAGACTAGACTAGACTAGAAAATGAATGGAATAGGATGGAATGGAATAAACTAGACTGGGATAGGATAGGATGGGATAGGATAGGATAGGATAGGATAGGATAGGATAGGATAGGATAGGATAGGATAGGATAGGATAGGGCATTTCAGATAGAAGGGGCCTGCAATGATCAACTCGTCCAACTGTCTGATAACTTCAGGGCTGACCAAAAATATAGGCATGTTATTAAGGGCATTGTCCAAATGCCTCTTGAACACTGACAGGTTTGGGGCATCAACCACCTCTTTAGGAAGTTCCAGTGTTTGACCACCCTCTCGGTAAAGAAATGTTTCCTAATGTCCAGTCTAAACATTCCCTGGTGCATCTGTGAACCAATCCCATGTGTCTTGTCACTCAATCCCAGGGAGATCCGCAGTTTCTGATAGATTTGTTCTTTCCTCCTACTCCTTATGTTCTTTCAGGTGTTACGGCTTTCTATTGAAATTGTTGGGTTTACCATCATACTTTCCACAGTATTTCTCCGCAGAACAGTAATCATCTTTTATCTGTTTCTTACACAACCCAAACACCTCCCATATGGTACAAGTCAAACAATCTGCAGACCTATAAAAACTCTTGCCAAAAACCTGGAGTTCTTCAGGTGGAAAGCAGAATGCCTTTGTATAGATATCTGGAAAGATGTAATGTGCGACTTTCAAGGAAGTTGATGTTTTGAATTAGCAAAATAAAGAGGATATCAGTACAATGGTCAACAATGATGGACTTGTAGAGCATGATTCTCTGCCATGTATCAACATACAGTCCTGGAAAAAATGTTTAATTTCATTGTGTTCAATTTCTTTCCTTTTGCACAAATTAAGCTCCTCTTCTCTTAGTTCACACCAGAGTGTGAACTGGGAGTTTCACACCAGAACATTGTACTTTATTAACAATCTCTGTGAAAGGTGATCCTGATTTATGCTTACTTTCTTATCTTCTGTAGTAGTGACTTAAAAAATTGCATGAAATACAGTTTTAGAAAATGATAGAGATTTACATAGGAATTGCTGTACCTTTGAGTAAGAAGAAAAATGACTATGCATGTGTCTTTTTTTTTATTTGCTTTTCTAGGCAAAATTAAAAGCAATGTGACTGCATAAATTGAGTTTTTCCCATTTAGGCATTTTATGAGAGTGCTAGACAAGTGTGTTTCAAATGTGATATTGGTTGTCTGGAATTAACTTAGTAAAGTGCTTACGCTGCTTAGGTACTAAATGGAGGAATATTGAAACACAGCACTTGGTCTTTGCCTCATAGTAGAAGGTACTAAATGTTTTGCTGCTATGTTCATTGGCTACAGGACAAAAATATGAATAAATCAATAGCATGTTTAATACTTTTTTTGAGATACACCATTGTTTATAAAATTGACCTCTGATTTCCCTAGACTGATTTTTTTTCCCCTCCCACGTACAATTGAGGAATGTAAACAGTTTTTAATTACATTTTGTTTCCTAAAGTGTTTGGCCTCAGAAGGTCTTAAAAATACATGCTGTATTTCAAAAAGCTATAGATAGATGAAAAATTAATTAGTATACCAAAGTACATAATGGTACATAACACTGAAGAAGTCTAGAATTTAAGAGTTTAGTCTTACTACAACAGTTGCAACAATTTGGAATTCTTAATTTATTTCAGTAGCACCAAGGTTAGGTCTCAAAAATTATTCAGTGCATGCAGTTCAGAAACCAGAAAATTTCTGAGGCATTTTGGAGATCCATTTTCTGAGGACTTCAGAGGCCTTTTTACTCTTGAGATCTGTTGACTATTCAAAGATGACAGATTCTCAGCTGAGATCTGAAAGAAGAAATGAACTCCGTGGGTATTCTAGAATGTCAGCCTACCTTATTCTTTCACAAATAGCTTGATCTGTGTTTCTTGGTATGTTGGTTTAGGAATATTTAGATGTTTAAAACTTAAGTGCTTTGTACGCACCTTAACCATTAATTTAAGTCCATTCTAGAAGTGTCATTAGTCTAAATCAAGAGAATGTAATGAGTGCTCAACTGAAGATGTAATATGTGAACTCGTGGTCAGACACTAACTCTTTTTTTTTTTTTTTAAAAAGAATTAACTACTTTTAAAATAAGTATGGTGTCCCATTTCCTGTCCAGAAAGAGTAAATTCAGTTGTTAGATTTCCTGTACTGCTTTTCTGGATTCAAGAGTTCCAGTCTTAATTGCACAGGTATATTTTCATATTTCTAGGAACTGAGTATTGCTACAATCACTTGCAAAAGATTTTCAAAGACCATAACAAATGTTTTCAAATATTTCTAATATTTTATTCCATTCAGTCTATGAAAATCAACTAGAAATTGTGCCTACCTTTTCAGTCTGCCTTGGATCTGCTACTGTAAAAATAATGGCCAACTGAAAAAAAGTCATCATCTTCAGAAGGAGGAAATACTGAATACAAGATCTGATTTGTCAGATCTTTGCAAAATTATCTGTAATGAGTTCCTTATAAAAGTAGGCCTTTCAGTCAGTTTGAGAGTGCCTAAAGGCTCTGCTACCTGAAGTCCTCGTGTGTTTATACTTAACCCTGCACCTAGAAATGTTTCCTTAAAATCAAGGGAAGTGCTTATGTACAGAGTTTAATCTGATATAAATTTTCAGGCTTGGACCTCAAAACTTACAAATAAAATTCATTATCTTCTGAATGGTCTCTTTCTGGGATCTTACTAAGTAGGTATCTAATGCTTCAGAAGAGTTTAGAAAATAGTGCATAATTTCAAACAGAATTATGTCAGAAGAGTCTAAGAAGCTAGTTGAAGTGCTGAACAGGAAAATACAGTTAAGGGTAGCCTTTCTTTCTACCTTCTCTTTGGCTTCATATAGAAGTTTTCTTTGTAATGCATAATTTTCCCATCATACCTTCTGTCTGGTTTCTTCTGAATCTCATTTAAATTTTCTGTCCTTTGCATTCTTTCTGTCACATTTGTACAATTAAATGGAGATTTCCCTTTCGCAGGCAGTGTTTTGAGCATGCATATCTTACGTGGGTGCTTATGTGCTATTAAAATAGAAACTGAACTTGGTGAGCAGTTTTTCAAGCCTAGAGAGAGACTTTGAGCAGAATTAAGACTGATTTTAAAAGTCAGGCTGATAACATATGTAGTCGTAGAGGATCAAATGGCTTCTAGACCTCTGGGTGTTCTCCCTTATCTTGTTCTTCCATGAGAGGTGTCAGTAATGTAGCCTCCTACATTTTACTTTAGCAGAGAACTGCAGCTGTATTTAGGTATGCAGAAATGGTAAAGGCTGTTCACTCTCAGAGAGTGCATGATTGCAAATTATCTTCATTTTTTTTTCATCTACACCTTTCTGATTTTTTTCTGCTACTCAAAAATGTTACTGGATTTGGATCACCTTTGTTTTGGGTCACCTCTGTTTTGCATATTGGTCTTAGTAAATTTTTATGTCTTGATCTGGTCTCTTCACCTCTCTGCCTACATTATCAATCCATGATTTGTTGCGTATTTCCTTTTGGACAAGTTGCAAACTTGCAATTAGTTTACAGATAATGTGAGTATGTATGCTGGAACCAGTAGTCTGAAGAGTCTTCATACCAAATTCTTTCGGCACAAAAAGCCCGGAAAGTCAAAGTAATCTTGGTCTTAAAAAGATACAGTAAATATACTGATTTCTTAGGATTCTAATGATGTGACTGAACTTGAGTTATAATCTGAATTTTGAATTAGCATGTCTTCATTTTGCTGGCTACATGGGGATAAGGAAAAGTTTATTACGCCTAGCTTATGTTAACAAAAATAGACAGCAATCAGGTTATGTTTAGCGCGTAGGAGATGGATAGGAGTGTCCTGTGCATACTGACTTACCGACTGTTGTCAGACTGTTATGCTGCTTTCACTGAAATCCCATATTGCAATTTCTTCTCACAAAAATGGCATAGTACTTTTATAGGTAGCAATTGAAGGAATATCTTTTTTTTCAATGCATTTATGTTCTGTAGAATGGTTAGAGTGCTTCCAGGGTGTACCTTGCTGGAAATGTAATGTGGAGGCATGTCAAAGAAGTAATCTCCATTATGTCATGGACACACCAAAACAGAAATAATAGAGGATTTGAGAGGAGGGATGATATTTTTGTATCCTTAATGTTTCTTTTTGACTGTAGATCATAAAATTATAGAATTATAGAATGGTTAGGGTTGGAAAGGACATTAAGATCATCTAGTTCTAACCCCATTGCCAGGGGCACGGACACCTTCCGCTAGACCAGGATGCTCAGAGCCCCATCCAACCTGCATTTGGACACTTAGAAGGATGGGGCAGACACAACTTCCCCGGACAATCTGTTACAATGTCTCACTAGCCTCACAGTAAAGAATTTCTTTGTAATATCTGAACTAAATCTGTCTTCTTTCAGTTTAAAACTGTTACACTTCATCCTATCACTACACTCCCTGATAAAGAGTCACTCCCCCCATTTCTTGTAGAGCCTCTTTAGGTAATGGAAGGCCTCCTCTGAGCCTTCACTTCTCCAGGCTGAACAAACCCAACTCTCTCAGCCTGTCTTCACGGGAGATTTGCTCCAGCCCTCTGATCTTTGTGGCCTCCTCTGGACTCACTCAAGCACATACAGTTCTCTCTTATATTGGGAGTCCCAGAGCTGAACGCAGTACTGCAGGTGGGGTCTCATGAGAGCAGAGCAGAGGGGCAGAATCACTTCCTCCAACCTGCTGGTCATGCTTCTTTTGATGTAGCTCAGCATATAGTTGGCTTTCTGGTCTGTGAGCACACTTTGCCTTCTCATATTCAGTTTTTCATCCACTAGTACCCCTAAGTCCTTCTCTGCAGGGCTGCTCTCAAACCACTCATTGCCAGTTTGTGTCCATGTTTGGGATTGCCCTGACCCAGGTGCAGGACCTTGCACTTGGCCTTGTTGAAATTCACGAGGTTTGCATGGGCCCACCTCTTTAGGCTGTCAGGGTTCCTCTGGATGGCATCCCTTCTCTGTTGAGTATCAAATCACATTTCAGAATCAATCATGGAGATCAGCTAAGAACTGTTACTGTGTGTTCTGTCCCATCTCAGGTTTTTGTCTTTTTCCTATAAATGATCAAGAAATGAAGAGTATAAGAAAATAAGAATGTATAGCTTCTGGCAGTGCATGTTGTAGGGACATCCTGGGCTACAGGTTGACTCAAACCTGCTGTTTTTAGCTAAGAACAGGTTGTGTGAACTTCACTTTTAATATTTTTGGATTCCACAATACCCTTGGACCTTTATCCCTTCTCTTGTAGTTCCTATTCTTCTTTATTGTCTTCTTAAATAGCAATGGTTTCGTTCTTCTGTTTAAACTTCAGGTTCTTCTCTGTATTTTGTAATACCAGTATGTCTTTCTTTTAGTCTTTCACTGAATATTGTCTCCTTTTTAGTCTTTCACTGAATATTGTCCGGTTAAGAAATGCACCATTTTACTTAGGAATTTCTTTACAACTTCTCATGTTACATGGGTAGATTGAATTATAATGATAATGCTTGAGGAAGATATATTTGATAACATTACTAAGGTTGGTGGCTTATTTTTAGCTTAGTTTCCTATAGAAATTATATTTGTGAGAAGACTCTGTTTCTTAGAAACTAAGATTGTTTCTTCCGTGTGATGTCCTTATCCTTACTGCTGCTTGCATTTTCTTTTGAAGTAATTTCTCTCTCATTTGTCTATCAGCTAGAAAATTCAGTGACATGAAACTCCTAGAAATATGAATTTGAGTAGAGAAATATGTTTTAGGACCTGGATTAGTACTTCCTTAGAGAAGTAGTTTGCAACACAGAGAAGTTCTGTCTTGAATCCTTTGCACAAAAACCTTAGAGTTCAACCGAATGTAAGTAAGAAAACATGGTAAGTTGTATAGTTTGTGTTGTTTCGCTTGGGAGAGGGATTTGGATTCAGTACTTTGAACTAGCAAAGGCGGGGGGGTTATTTAGTGCAAGTGAAGTGTGTGCGATATACGTTGATTGCATAATGGGAAGAGTTGAGTGGGGAAAGAGGATTAATTTTTTCATTTTGTGGGAAAAATATGGGAAAACAAAGATTAACATCTCCCAGAGATGCTGGAATACTGCATCTCTACAACATATTGAATATTTCAGTTTGTATCCATTTAGTGGAAACTATCCAAGTATGTTGCTGATGATGGTAAAAAATACACATGTATGTGAAACAGCTTGAGATTAGAGATTTAGTTTAGCTAGAACTGAAACCAGAACCCTAGAGCATTCTGGTTCTCAAGCTTATCTCTTGTGATTTGTGAAAGATGGTAGCTAATTAGTGAAATGCAAAATAATTTATTTTTCTGTAAAGAAAAAAAAAAGTTGTTAAAAGTCATTGCATGCTTCTTGTTGCCCCTTAGCACTGAAACATCAAGGTCCTTTTGCATAAAGCATCTATCAAGCATGATTTCTTCAGTATGATGTTTAGAGGTGTGCATTCATAGGAGTTTAGTGGTAATGTTCAATCTATTCAGACATAACATTCCTCTGTGCTTATGTGGTAGCACTAGGCAATGATCAGGTGGTCCCAAACATTTTTATATGTATTTTTTTCTAAATTTTATTTTATAAAACTTTGTTATATTTTAAAAATGGATTTGGAATATATTCAAGATTATTTTAGCTAGGGAAGGAAGCTACTTATGCCCTTTTTTATTCCATAAGACTTGCAATTTTCTGCTCTGTTCATGTCATCTGCAGTTTTTCAGATATGCTGTTCATTAGGCAGTCAGCCAGCTATTCAAAACACCTGCAGTATATGTAGTGCTAAGGCAGACTGCTCACTGAAAGACATAAGTCTATCAGTATCTGAAGAGAAGGGTAAGTTATGGAATCTTCTGCGTGCTAATTAACTGATTGACTAGGTTTACATAGGTAATACTGTCAGAAGCCATTATTTGCTATGCATTCTAAACCTAATATTAACAGTATTTTGCTGAACATTCAGCTGACTGTTGTATAATTTGATGATTATAAGATTGTGTTGATGTTATTAAAAATTTTGTTGTTGTATTTGTAATACTGTCTCAATTGTATGCTCTGGTTAATTTACTTGGCTGCAGAAAGTGAGGTGCAATCTGCAGATGCTAGCACCCAACAATTCTGTATGAAATCATACTAAATCATACTTAATTTTGGTTTCTAAAAATTACGTTTTGTTGGGTCAGAGGGAATTTATTGTTTAATTCCACAACAGAATATATCAGCCTTTGATTTCAGAAGGAACAGATATTATTTTCTCTTGTTTGAGGTCTTTTTCCTCTCAGCTTTGCAGTGTGTCTTGTGTGCTCTTCTCCATTGTCTCATGTCAACAGATCTGACCTGACGCTTGGCAGTAATGGTTGTACAGGCAAGGAGATGATATTTTAGCTAGGAAATTATTCTGAGTCCTCATTATAAAAAGGTAACTCTAGTATTCCAGACCCATGAATAAAGTCAGGCTTTATTTGCTTATGTTATACAAAAAATCCAGAACTCTCCCACCCTCATTTTGTGCAAGGGATTTGCACAGAAACCTTTCAGGAAAACATCATACACAAAAGCCTGAGTATAATTTCAGTCAAATCAAGTCTGCTTTAAAAAAACAGAGTATTTATCAGGGCAGTTAGGAATTCTCTTCCATTTTGTTGATGCCACAGTACCTGCTTAGCTCCAGGTATTATTAATTCCCATTGCACTTGGAACATAGAGTAAATGTGCACAGGAGGGTGATGGTCACAAGCCCTGGAGAACTGAGGCTTGTGACTTTTCCTGCCTATGCAGAGCCAGGCTTTTAACACCTAGAATAGGTTTTGCCTATATGCCTGCAAATCTAAGAGGCAGGATCAGACTTTTTCACCGGTACTTTTCGCATTATAGGTAAAAGCAGAGGAAGGATGTTTTACCTAGTTTTCTAATAAACAGGAAACACAGGCATTTTCCCAAGTCTAGAACTTTAACCAAATTTCAACTTGTTTAGCCTGCTTTTTAAATTAATGGAAGTCTCTTGTAAGGAGGTCCATGGTCATTGAAAAAGGAACACAATATATCCTTTTTTTTTTCCCCCATACTATAAGATTATAGATGCTTTTATTCAGAAAGGAAGGAAAATCCGAAAAAGTTCTGAGCTAGGAGTGGGTGTGCTGGTGATCATTATTACTTCAAATGATCAGCATTTGATCCTGATTGAACTTGTTTAGTTGCTGCCAGTCTGTATTATTTGAAGAAAGCCGCCTACTAGCAAAGAAGGAAGTCGTCTCAGAAAGTTATTGTGGAAGCAGGGTGACAGGAATAGAAATCTGAGCCTGAAACGGAAACAGACAACAGGACTGGTATTTATTGCATACTCTATCTCCTGTATATCCCTTCATCAATATGAGTATGTATGAGTTTCCTATTGGCTGAGCTTGATTTAGTACAGATTTGTGCCAAGATGAAAGGGCCAGTAGTTCCTTTGGTTTGGTGGTTTGGGTTTTTTTTAGTTTTTTGTGGGTTTTTTGTGGGCTTTTTTGGGGTGTTTTTTTTTTTTTTTTTTTTTGGTGGGGTTTTTTTTGTTGGTTTGGTTTGGTTTTTGTTTTTTTTTGTTTTGTTTGGGTTTTTAATGTGTTTTTGGTTTGGGTTTTTTTTTTTTTTTTTTCCTTCTGGTGTTTAATGCGAAATGTTAAAGTCTGTCCATCTTTAACTCTGTGAAGTGTCCATGATGTCACTGTTAATCACACTTGTGTTTTCAGCAGGAACAGCAGTACCACAAATAAAACATAAAGCATATGTCCTCATTAACTTCTCAAGTGCTTTATAGGACTGTCTGCAGTTGTTAATGTAGGCTTACAAAAGGATCCACTGTAAAGATGTAGAGTTGATACAATCTCTGGATCTTGTGGTTTGCATTCCAAAGCCCAAGTGATTCAGCCCCTAGGATGTCCTAACTTAAATGTATAAATCAGTTGTCACCTCTGTCTCTGCTTCACAAATTGTATAAGTATGCCTGATCATTGCATTGATTACTCAGACTCTCAGACAACTGAAGTAATGAAATCTATGATCAGGAAAAAATGGATATATTTGTTTAATGAAGTGCAACATGAATAGCTTAATTTTTATTCCCATATGTTTCTATGATGTTGCTAACAGACCTGATTAGCGGGTAAAGATATCTTGGAATGGAGTAATGTCTGAGTGGGAGGCAGAGGACTATGGAGAAAGTACCAAATGAGGCTTATTCACGGTCTTTCAGGGAAGTCACAATCTGCCTTCAGTGGATTTTAAACATACACTTTTTAATATACGTATTTAAAACAAACTGTTGTGGGTTTTTTTTCAAGATACTTGCTGTTGAGTTCAAAGGCAGCTTTATTTTCCAAGAGTCACTATTTTTGTACATCCAGTGCCAGAGGTGTGATCTCATTTTAGGAGTGTTGGCTGACCCTTCCTAGATAACCATTCCACACTGACACACATGTCAGGCTCTGACAGTCAGTTACAGTGGAAAGGTAGCATGTTTTCACATATACCAGTTTGGGAATGGGAACAGTTGTCTTATCATCCATCATCCACAATAAGTATTATTATGACATATATGGTTTATGTAAAATGTGGACTGTTTGAGGGTTAAGTTTAAAGAGCTGATATTCAGAAGCAAAGAACGTTGTATACTAAGGTGCTTCCCCATATGTAAGCTATTTTAGTAAACTCGTCTAAAATTTGCAGTTTCATTTTTTTGGTACAGAACTCTTGAAAGTGACTGTGTGTACAGAGAGATTTCTTGGAAATGCTGCAGTTATAAGAACTATGACTAGAAGCTCAGGAGAACATGTAACAGATAACTCCTGAAGTTTATCCATAAATCCTAAATGCATAGGATTTGGCTGGTTGTGCAAATGTTGTAATCAGATGGGCAGACTTCTAGCATAAAGATAATGCCTTATAAAATACATTGGTTAGCTTTTCTTTTTTTCTTAATAAGGCATTAGGAATGATCTTGAGTTACCCAAATCTTTTTTTTTTTTCTTTTCTTGGAGTAAAGACAGTGTTTGTCATAGGTGTATTAGACTTTTTTTTTTTTTTTTAAATTCTCATGCTAGACAAACCATTTATGTTTTATGAAACACCATAAACGGTCTTGTACTAGTATATAAATAAAAAAAAAATAACTTGGGACATTTTGCAGAAGTTGAAAAACAATGCAGCTTCAAACCTGGACTCAGTATCCAAATCCAGTTCTTATGGAGATTGTTTTAGTGAGCTCTGTCACAAAACACCACTGTATCTCCCTAGGGAAAGAAAACCCAGTATTTCAATCCTTTCTCTCAAGTCACATAGCCTAGAAAATCTCAGAATTAAAAAGATCTGTACAAAGCCACTATGAATTTTAGAAAGGTCCTGACATTTAAATCATATCTCTTTGAAGATGATACAAAATGCTTTAGAGCACCATTTGCTAAGTGTGGAAGACCTGTAATGCACTGAAGTTAATTTAACACTTATTTATTTGTTAACCTAGTAGAAAAGAAGAATAAGAAATAGAAAAAGAAGAAGAAAAACACACATTCTTTTGTCTCCTGCAGAAAATAAATCTACTAGCCAAGTGACAAAACTATACTGAATTTCAGTCAGTGATATCATAGAGAATCAGAGAATCAACTACATTGGAAAAGACCTTTAAGATCATCAAGTCCAACCATTACCCCAGGACTGCCAAGACCACCACAAACCACATTACTAAGAGCCTCATCTACTCGGTTGTAGAACACTTCCAGGGGTGGTGATTCCACCATGTCCCTGGACAGCCTGTTCCAATGTCCAACCACCCTCAGTGAAGAACTTGTTCCTAACACCAAATCTAAACCTCCTCTGGCGCAGCTTGAGGCCGTTACCTCTTGTCCTATCGCTAGTTAGCTGGGAGAAGAGACCAATCCCCACCTCACTACAACCTCCTTTCAGGTAGTTGTAGAGAGCAATAAGGTCCC
This sequence comes from Strigops habroptila, assembly GCF_004027225.2. Taxonomy (NCBI): domain Eukaryota; kingdom Metazoa; phylum Chordata; class Aves; order Psittaciformes; family Psittacidae; genus Strigops; species Strigops habroptila. The sequence continues at coordinate 44,084,436 of NC_044302.2, forward strand.
CCGGATTATTCTTTTCTCCAGACTAAACACCCCCAATTCCCTCAGCCATTCCTCATCAGACTTGTTCGAAGTGTTTCACTTGTTTCCCAGTGACAGCAAAATGTGGGTTTATCAACTTATAATGATTTAGATAAACCACAGGCATGCTCTTTGTGGTATATTTTTATATAGAAATGTTTATTATTTATGATTCCTAAAACTTCTTAAGATATTGTTTCTCTCTCCATCAGTCTTCCATTTTAAAAAGAATTCTGTAATGTCGACAGCGTACTTTACATCCATATTCCTGTTAGTTTACAAACTGAAAGAAATAACCCAGGGCAAATGCTACTGAAGTAAACTGAAGTTTATAATTCATCCAAGTGAACAAGTCTGGATGGAAATTTTTTTTGTAACATTTAGGGAAACTAGATTTTTAGATGAACGCTAGTAATTCAGACATTGACTTAGGCGGAAGTGCTTGTTATACTGCTGAGGTATAATTATACAGTAACAAATCATGAATTATTTAGTTGTAAGTGTTACTGTTTTATCATTTTCAATAATATTAAATTGATCTGTGTTGATATCAGTCTCTTGGTGTCATCTGCAGACTGACTGAGGGGGCACTTGATCCCCTTGTCCAGATCATTGAGAAAAATATTAAATAGAACTGGCCCCAGTACTGAGCCCAGGGGAACATCACTTGTTACTGCTGCCAACTGCATTTAACACCATCCACCATCACTCTCTGGGCCTGGACTTCCAGCCAGTTTTTTACCCAGCAAAAAGTACACCCATCCAAGCAATAAGCAACTACATCTAGGTATATTTTCCATTTATTGGAATATATGGCAAATCATAATAGGAAATATCTCTGCATGTTCTGCCAGACACATACTGCTCAGGTTGCAAAGGCCCAAATCTAACTCATGAACTTTTCTCCATAGATAAACTACATTTTCTGCTGGAATAAAGCAATATGGTGTTAGCAAGAGTGATCTAAACCTGGTCCTCTGTGAATACGCAATTGGTACAGAATATATGGTGGTTGTCAAAAGTTCTACTGTAATATTCATATCAAAAAAGTAATTCAAAGTGTTTAGTTACCATTAGACTAAAATCACCAACATTTTGACAAATTACATTACTTAGTGAAAAGAAAGCAATATCTGGCAGATACCAACTAGGAAATTGATACAGAAATGAGTGTCAACTTCATATCAGATGTTTTTAATCAGAATTTTTTTAACAATGTCATTTTAGCAGATGTTTTCGGTTGATCTGTAGTTCCAAAATATCAGTGTAGTTGAAAAGAGAAAAGCCTTTATTTAGAGTCTTTTTATACTCTCTTTTGGAGGCTTTATGACTTCATTATGCTCTCTAGACTGGATGAACTATTTATCTATTTCCCTTAACAGTGTATCCACTTTAGATGCCTCTGCATTAAATGATCTATGTATCAAATGTCTGCCTCTGGGAAAAACCTCTCAGATATCCCTTTTTTAGGTATCATACAGGTGGGATTCAGAGTTATAATTAATTATTGAAATAATTCTTTGTTTAGGGAGCAAAGCTGCTGAAGCCACAAGGCTCTTGCTGACAAACTGGGATATGTGGCTGCAGATGTGTACAGTGTTAGATTCAGTTCAAATAAAATCAGAAAAGCAGAAAAATAATCGCAGGTCAAAAGACCGATCTAGCTGCTGTAGTTGCTATCAAAGGTTTTACTGCTGGTAATCTCCTCAGTAAAGGATGTAGATTTTTTACTGGAGCTTTAAAGTTTTGCTTTCTACCATAAATAGATTCTGAGCGCATTGAAGAGATGGTGACAATGCTGGCATTTGGAGTGAAATCCAAATTCTACTTCCTTTTTGCCCTGATCACAAATTTAAGTTACTTTGTGAAAGTGAAGAAATCTGAAAATGTTTGTATTTAAAAGCTACAAAATCTTAATTGCTTTTCGTAGCCTGAATATATTAGCTTCACAACCAATTTTAATAGATTTAATTAAGCTCGAAGAATAGGATAGTGAATCTTTAAATGCTGCAGTTAACTAGAAAATGGCATCATCTTCTTTTCACTCCCCCACATTGCCTGTAATTATTCCCCTTGAATTAAAACTATTTGCTGTAATTATTTTTTTTCTTGCAGAGGTGCCACTGTATAAAGTAGGGGGAAATGCATGACTTTACACATGAAGTTAATTCATCTCATAACTAATTTCTGAAAATATATGACTGAATGTAAAAAAAAGGTTTTGCTTATAATGAACCTATTTTAACCCCAGAAGAAGTGGGGACTATTGAAGTTCATGGCAGGTTCATTTTAAGAGGCAGTCAAGGCCATAAATCTTTTTTCCTTCATTACCCTCCCATTGCCAAAACCCAAAATATTCTGTTAGTTACCTTAAAAAATGTAGGTGATAAAGTGTAACTTGTTACTTTGCTGTTTGAATTAATTATTTTTCACAATGTTTATTCTGCACTCGGTTTTTAGCCACTAAATGTAAAAGTTTAGCCTTTCAGGCACAATGACCGAGGACAAAAGTACTGAAGTAGTAATATATAAATAGTGGTAGTTGAACAAATTCAATACTTTCAATATTTTGCTAAAAGGAGACCTGCAGAACAATCAGCTCCTTTTGCTTAGTAATTATTTCTTTGTCTATTAAGGCACTCCTTATATAACAGACTTTCCACCTGGATAAATACAGTTGCAAAATAGTCTTTATGGAAACAATTATGAACCTAAACTCATGCAATTTGCACTTTCAACTCTTCTTTTCCTTCTTTTCCTAAAGAAGTAATTTTCAATGTTAATTAACTTTAAATGGACAGGATGACATCATCATCCCTAACAACAAATGTATGCATGAGTGTAACATCTCTATGAAGGAAGGGAACTTAATACAGAATTAGCAGATTTAGAGAAAAGTCTCATTACTTTTCTTTGAGATTTTGAAAGTTTTCAATGTTATAAAGGAGAAGGTATACCAATTTAATTTTTAATTATAGAATTGCATATTTGTCCTAATCTTTTCAAATCCAAAATAACAAAATTATAATTTGAAAAATTACATTTTACATTGAAAAAGATTATTAATTTTTGTCAACATTTTGTTGAGCATTAAGTTATTTTTGTGTGCCCATGAAATATTTCCATTTTAACAACAGAAAGGTAGTTGAAATATTTTTACAAGCTCAGTTTTCTAGATTCCCACTTACACAAATATTTTAACCTGATATCCTCTAAACTTCCATGATTGTGGGTTGATGTGCCTTGGATCAGGCCATAGAAGCTATTCGCAAATATTCCCATGATCACACTTAGATTTGCATTAATTACTGTGGTCTGTCATTTGTGAGAAGGCAAGTAGTAGCCCCAGGTAGGAGAATAATAAATATATCAAGAATAGACCATTAATCTCTTCTACACTCTTAGCTGCCACAATGGAGAACCAGTATTACGTATTGCAGAAAAAAAAAACCAACCAAAAAACAACAAAACAGCAAAAGCCTCCTTTGTTCTACTTCCTATTTTGAACTAAGCTAAAGGCATTTCATGTCTACTTAGCTTTTATTATTTACGTATTTCTAATAGGATTTTGCATTTCTTTAAAGTTGTATATAAACTGGTTTTCCTCAAACATTTGCTTTTAGTATTGAAAAGTCTTAACTAAAAGGGCTTTAGTTATGGATTTTTATTGTAAAATCCATATCATATCTGTTCTGTGTAGCTGCTATGACTCAGTATATGATTGTATAAGGGCTTCTTATCCCCAAATGTTCACCTGACTTGTCTCTCGAGTACTATATCATCTTAATTGCCTTACTTGAAAATAAGCACCGTGGTACCAAAATATCCAGCATTTGACTCCTGCAAATGGCTGGTGTCCTAAGAGTAAAGGTAGAAGTGGTACAAACCAATTACTTATTTTCTGATAAGACAAATTTGTTTTCCAGAATAAAGAGACGAGTGTAAAGGGGAATACAAGCCTAATTCCACTGCCCAATAATATGCTAAGTTTTATAATTACCAGTAAAAATGGTGGATTTGTCCAAAAAAGCATGGTGAATTTAAAATAAAGATTTAATAATCAGTGGTTATTAATAGAAAAATACTACCCCACAAGATCTATTTGGCTGATTTCGCTACTAGAAGCAAAGACTAATCATGATCATGATTTTATGTCTTTTTTATTTTGTATGTATGTTGGTCTCATAGACCTCTTGAAATATCACTAAGTTTAAAAGCAGTGTATGAAGTAGATACAGCTGTAGAAGCATTGCTAGCACAAGTTAGTTCACTTGTTGGATTTTCTTTTCCTAATCAGATGCCTGTGGAATGGTATTAAAATGAAATGACAGGTCAAATACTTCTTGATCATCAGTAGTTTTCATGTGTGCTTGACTGCAAGGGGAGACTTTCAGCTACGAAATTATATGATGCAGCTGATTATTTTGGCTGGGGTAATATAAGGGAAATCAATTAGATTTGAAGGCAAAAAGGCTATATTCAGCTTTGGAACAGTAACTGCTGACAAAAAAATCCCATCTTGAGGATTTTGCAAATGGAGAATTAAGAATTTGGGGGTGTGTGCACATTTAATGATAACATGCAGTTTGTAATTTTTTTTTTTTTTTATATTACTATTTTATGACTGAGTAGTAGAATGATACCACTGCAGATTAAAAAACCCAGAGAGTTGGTTACATTTCAAGCAATGATTATAATTAGAGCTGTGCAGGGACACAGCTTATGGCTATTCAAATCTTCTGGGAGGTAACAGAAGTACAAGATTCTTGCTGGTAACTTAATTAATCTTAATTTCTGGATGGCAGGAGGCAGTCCTGTTCCAGAGTTCAAGATAACTCTTAGCTTTGCATTTCATAATTGCACATTTTTACTCTCTGGTTTTAAATAGTATCATTCATGTGTCCATATTTTGGAAGTTCATAAATATTTAAAAGGGTCTGTTGCAAAATTTTTGAATGTAAGACAATTTTTATGGTGCCCATGGATGTGGGTTTTTTTTTTCCCCAGATTTTAATCATCCCACTGTATTAAAAATTCTAGTTAAAAGTCTAGTGTACACTGCGTCAAATTTTTGCATATTTTGGTAGTTGTGTTTACATTTTTTTCTGATTTACATCAAGGAATCCTTAAAAAATAGGGAGGTAATTTCACCTTGTAAAAAAAGCCATTGACATATGGTTAAAAAAGTAGTTATACAAAGTCTTTTGGATTTCTTAGGTATTCAGTAAAACTGTTACTGGTTTTAATGTATGTTACTAGAAAGCGATGCAGTTTGTTAATGATTTGTGTAAAATTGCTTCTTTTCTTTTAACCAATCATAAAATTAATGAAGTGCTAAATTAGTTAATTGACATAAGCTTGTGCACTAATGTGGTTCCTATTTACTTAAAAGTTTTTTCAGCTGCTGGAAGAAACAACTGTTTCAGGTTACTTATGAATACTTGTAACTTGTGTAGTAATTTGCAAGATGTACATTGCAGATGTAGAGTGGGTCTGCTCCATGATTATTAAACAAAGATCAAGTAGTTCTATTTTCTCTTGATTTTTTTGAAGAGTTACTGTAACCTACAGACTCAAATGAAAAACATGAAACGATTTTAGTATATTCACTTGGATAATGTAATCTTCTGTACATTAGCAGAGCAATCCAAGTATTTCCATTTCTGACCAAACACAGGTGAGCAAATTTAAGGGTAGAGATCCTTTCCTTTCTCAGGAAGAAGCTCTTAGTAATTCCAGTGACACCTAGGTGCCTGGATTTCCCAAATTCTGCCTAACTAAGCTCCAGTTGTTGGTAGTGCAGGTGACATCAGGAGAAGGAGCAAGTATCAGAGTGCAGCAATAGGAATAGGTCTGCTTTTGCTTTTGTACCTGAGTTCATCATTCCCCATACCAACCATCTGGTCCTTATTTTTACCTTATTGTGAGCTCCCGTACTGCTCTCTCTGTTTTTATGGGCACCTTCCCTTAGCCATGGGTCAGTTACTGGTGGTCCTGCACCTGGAATTGGTAGAAGTTATTATACTCAGAGTGAGTCACAGTAATCTACTAAGTTAATAGTAAAACTACAAAGGTAGTTTTACTATTAACTATTTGTAGTTTTACTATTAACTAACAGTTTTTGCTTAGAATAACCTGGTCCAGTGGAAGGTGTACTGCCCATGGCGGGGGGGTTGGAACTAGATGAACTTTAAGTTCCCTTCCAACCCAAACTGTTCTATGATTCTGTGATTCAATGAGTGATGTTTAATTTTGAACTTTGGACAGATTTTTTTTCTTTAGCTTTGATCTTCGTGGTAAGGACTAGAGAAGTTGATTTTAAGCCTATTTTTAAAAAAATTATCAACTCTAACCTGGTTTGAATTCACAGAGAATAGGTTTGAAGCAAAAATGTTTTTATAAATCCAGATTAATCAAAATTGCTCCAACTGCAGTTAATTTGAATCTTTTAATTGCTTATATGCTTTCTGTTACCGAATTATATTGCATGAAATAATTTGCGATTTCCTTATTTTGCCTAAATACATCAAAAGATGAATTACTGGAGTACGTTGCCTATGAGTATAATGAATTCATGAACACTGTGAGTGGTTAATAGCTTTACAAATCACACTGAGAAAACCCAGAATTTATTTCAACACCTCATTGGTTATACTTGCTAAGCCAGCAGTTCCCATACTTTTTTTTCCCTTCTGTCAGCTAAACTAGTAACAGAAGTACTTGCCTTCTTCATATTCTAAAATACGATTTTGTGTGAGCTTATTTATTATCAAAATGAAAATAGATGCTTAGTGCATACATGGGTTTTGCATCCTCTATGCTTTTATATTATATCATCCTTTCTTCTTTGCAAAACTGCTGGGAATGTTGCAGAAACTTAGAAATGCATTTTCAGTGAAATGAGGTACAGAAAAATGCAGATACGCTTACTTTCTGAAGAGGAAATATTTTGATGGGTGACACAGTGATTTACTAGATCTAATGAATGAGAGGAAAGCAAGCAAATGGGCCTTCTGACAAGCATCTGTATATAGGATTTTTGATCTTACCTGTATTTCTGTCCACTGCTGCTGATGGGCATTAATCTACTCCCACAGGAAGATAAAGTGCATTAGTACAGAAGCTGCCATGTTTTGGTTGTACAACCAAAACTTGAGTTATTAAACGTTCTTAACAAAGGGTACATATCAGCAGAATTCATACCACTGGCCTTGAGCTATAGTTGTCTTCATGATACCCATGAGTGTATTGTGGTATATTTTGCCTACACTGCAGTCTTGTGGACTTCAACAGCCAGATGCACCAAATAAAAATAAGCGTGGAAAAGCACATTTAGATTGCTGTTATAATGTAGGGGAGTAGAGAGAGGTTTTTTTCTACTTTATTATAAAACTTACTCTGGTCTTCATTCATGCTAGCTGCGGTGCAGAATCATAGGCAATCAATGCTGCTTTACCCTTACGGAGAACAGTGACTGCTGCTGTGCCAGTCCTCAGCTCTGCTTTGTTCTCCTCTGGGTGTAGCATGAGGTGTACTTGTTGGCAGTTCAGGAAACCTCGGTGAGCAGAGACATAGAAAGTGGTGCCGCAGGAAAAGAAGACTGCAGATGTATTCTTACGGAATATTTGCACATGGCTGAGGTGAAGACCCATTTGAAACAGCTTATTGGTCAGTCATTTCTAGAAATCATTGGTCAATGATTTCTAGTCATTGCTTATTTCAAAAATTTATTCTGGATGTTACAAAACAAAATATTTACACTAACTGTAGCTCTGTCATTCTTTTTACCTTGGTATGTTGATTCAATATCTTAAAGTTTGAAGAAATATTTTGTGGGGTTTGTATTAATCATTCAGTTAAAAAAAAAAACTTTAATCTGTTCTTGATAATATTAAGCAAGTTTGTTAGAAAAGTGCAAAACTTTTAGCAAAGCAAACAAACACACAGCAAACAGCAACTTTATCTGTAAGGAGAAAAAAAAAGGCTTAGAACATGTTTCAGTATTGCCATCTTCAGCAGTCTTCATAGAAGTATCTCTGACACCATAAGTTACTGGGAGAGGGAGCTATGACATGGCCATTCTCTATGTATATGTTTCTATTAATCTAGAAAGACTTTTAGTTCAGAATCTGAAAAGATATATTTATTTACAGTTAAGTGTGTGAATACTTCATAGTTAGCATGTCACTCAATACAGGCTAAAGCCAGTGAGCTGTAATAGGCAGAGAGACAGCCACTGTTCTGAAGGTACATTTGGCTTTTGAGGGATAGCAGCTCTAGGAAAGTTGTTAATTCCAGCTTCCCATTCATTTAGATGGATATTCTTGTGAAATGGATATGCTTGTAAAATGGATGTGTTCGATCCAGTGCCTGAGCACAGCCATTTTGAATGACTGGAAAATGAATATGCACTTCATCATTAAGCAGTTGTTAAATATACATCATAAACTGGTTTTGTCCATGATTTCAAATAGACAAGGATACTTTTCTTACGCTTTGACTATTTAATTTGGATTGGGTTTTTTTTTTTTCTGAGTTGTCTGATAGCAAAAGTTAACTTTCTCATATGCAAGTACTAAATTAGATTCTGTGTTCATAGAACACATGAGCGAATGCTTAATATTTTTTAGGCATATAATTTAAATGCAGATGACTCCTAGGCTTTAAATGAATCATGTGCTTTACTAAATAAGTACCAAAACAGTGAGCAGGGGCATGAGAGGTGGGAGGAAGCTTTTGGAAGCATATGTTAGCTCTGTCTTCTTTCCATGGTCTTAGGTCTGACTAACAAGGTGTACTACATTGTGAAATAATCAATTTTAATTGTTTTGTTTACAGCACGGCAAATTTGTGAATTAAACATAATTTATGTAGAACTTGTATGAGGCGAGAGGATGAGGACTAGAGGTAGGTAGACTAGATATATTGTATTACTAAATCTAGAAAACAGCATTCAATTAAATGAAAATTAAATTTTCAAGAAATACGATGATTGTTTATAGAAATGTGATTAACTCATTGCTTGTAATACCTACCGTTGGGAAAAAAACACTTGTAATACAATTATAGCAAATGAAGCTAAATTACTGTTTATTTAAAGGGTTAGGAGCATCGTGTGTCCTTAATTGGCCAGATTTTTTTTTTTAATAATTTTATCTCTAAGATGTTATAAAAAGATAAAAACCTGTACTTCTACAAACAAAAAAAACATGCTTCTGATTTTGAGTGTAGAAAATGTTTAGAAAATAAAAGTATTAAGAAAGTATTAGGAGAATTTTGGTATATAAAAGAAGAAAAATAGTTTTCAAAAGCTAAATAATTGTTAGATATTTTTTATTTTCTGATACTAAGAGGAGTGACTGACTCAGCTCAAGATTAAAAAGATACCAAATTTATATAAATAATTAAATTTTTAAATTAAATTAATAAATTTAATTTAATTAAATAAGTTTTAAAATAGAATGTATTAGTTAACCGTGTGAGTGTACTTATACAGGTTAGAAGACTGACTGTACCAGTTTACTTTGCACTTTGCTGACAGCAATGCATGACTACAGTCAGATTAAATTTACAAAGGAGATAGATGAAGAGTACTGGTTCAAGCTAATGAAAGGGGTTACCAGAAACATTCTAAAATATTCTAAAATTTCAGTTACTAGTCCATTAAAATGATTGGATACCCAGCCAGTCCAAGAAATATCCCTTCCTAGTTTTCTTCCTAAAGAGCACTGTTATGATTTCGCCAGAAATGCAGGAGGTCATGATGGCCTCTAGCAACTTTGTGGTACTGTCTTGTAACAACAGGGAAAATAGGCCTATGCAGTTCTTTGAGAAAGATGCAGAGTCTTGGAGATGAATCAGAAGGTGATCAAGACAGAAATTTAGCCATACAAAGACTAGTGTTTTATGATCTGCCATGCCATAGAGTTTTGGGGAAATGAAGATGCCAAGGCATGAAAGGAAGTATGAGACTAGTGGGAAGTGAAGGTCTTATGTATAAGGAGTTTAGAGAACAGTCTGTCCCAACAGGTAGAATATATGGGAAGGAGGTCATGAATTTGAGTCCCTAATGGTAAGAGTAGGTGATAAAGGATGGGAAGGAGTAGTTAATTTTAGGGTTATCTGTCACTAGTAGGAAGGTAAGCAAAGAACTAGAAAAGGAAGAATACAAGCGTCTTAACTCCTTGCATAGTGAAAATAATGCTTATAAAAGGAAGAAGTAGCCTCTCCAGGAACTGTAGGAAACTCAGTTTGTTTGCAACTTCCTCTGAGAATAGAAAATAGTCTCTAACAGATGGTTATTTGGCAATAGTTAGGGGCAAAACAGTTCAGGCAAACTGCTTAACTGCCAGGTTCAAGACTAACTCCAGCACTGTGTCAAAGGAGGCTTCACCAGAGCCAGCTGCTAATAAGTACTGCTTTTATTTCAAACAAATCATTTCTGGATTTGGCTGATTTCCAAGCTACAGCAAGAGAGGGGACTAGTATCCTTCCCCACCCTCCATAATCCTCACAATCTATCTTCTTCTCTTGATCCCAACTCTTAGAATTGTCTGATACCACAGTAAGCAAATTATAAACACTAACTCTATATAAGGTTTCTTTCTTCTTTCCCCCCACCCCTATTGTAACAGAAGAAAATAGGTTAGTTTTCTTCTGTGAGAGGGATTAGCTTCCTGTTTGACAACAACGCTCCAAAACCACCTTCAAAAGCTGGGGGTGAAGTAAAAGGGAGTATCTGGAGTTTCCCTCATTTCAGTGGCAATGAGCCAGTAATCCTGTTGAAGCCATCTCATGAAACTATGTACAGATGCAAATGAAAAAGGGTGCATGTGTATCACAGAGGCATCTCTGAATGCTATAAACATCTCTCTCTGCTTACTACTAGCTGCAGAGAAGGGCATGTGTTAGTTGTTAGCTGCATGGATCATTTGCTTTTGACCTTGGCAACAGTATTTTTTACCAGTTTCCAAGTATAGTTCTATAACAAATTTGTCTGCTTCATTGCTGCTATAATAAAGGAGTTCTTTTATTATACACACAAGTCTTCGAGGTATGATGAATACCTTTAGTTTTTCCAGCTGTGTTATCTACTTCTTTCTATTTCAATATAATAAACACTTTCATTTTGCAAATTTATCATGATTTGAATTCTGCAGGTGTTTTTCCTATATGCCTTAATATGTGCCTGGATCAAGGATAATACAATTGCTCTTGATGGTCAAAAAGATACCTTAGCCCATGTAATATGGTCAATTTGCCGTTGTAGGCATTCACTCACAGCTGTATGATGGCTGAGCTTTTATTTTTGAATAGACATGATTATATCAACCATTTCACTGCTTAACGTTTTTTGTGACAAATAGCATGAAGATGTACTTAATTTAATTTTCAGTAAAGAAGGACAATGTCAAGGTTGCATAGGCTTGAAGTCATTGCTCTTTGAAAGTTGTCCTTTACTGTGTCCGTTAGCATTTTCTCGTAAAGTCATCTCGGAATGAATACTTCCCTCCAGCATCTTGTCTCTACTGGTATTATAGGCACTCCTGAAATTCCGTAAGATTCACACTTTGGTGTGTTAAACACATTTTTTTTAATTTCAATGGCATCTCTTCTAAGCGTACAAAACATATTACATATACCTGTAGTAGTACGGCAATGCAAGCCTTTCTTAACATGTATTTTATTTTTCTGTGTTCTTTTTTTTAATGCATCTCTTCATAGCTGACGGGAGTGCTTTCCTATTCGTGCCATTTCTTTTTCTCTATCTAAAATTGCCTGAAAAGGGAAAATTCGCAACTGTGTGTTTATGGCTAGAGACAGATAATAGGTCAAAAGTAATGTAGGAAAATTGTGACTGCTGCTACAATGCAGTCCTCAATGGTAGTTTAGCTTCTGGGAATGATGCGGAGGGGGAAAATACTGTCATTAGGACACCATTTGTGAATGTATACCTTCAGTGTAAAAAGCCCAGAGGTAGAATATTTCAGGCTAAGTTCTCTGCACGTGACAGTGGTAGAAAGCTCCACAGTAGGAGCCTCTAGAATCCTGTAAGTGGGTATGAATGAGCATTATGAAAAGGCTTGCATTTTTCTAGAGCATGTGGTTCAGGATACTTGAACTGTTCTGAAAAGCAGCTCTAGATGACTACAGCTCCAGACCAGGTGAAAAGGGGTCATTTAATACCATGTTAAGAAACTCTGGTTTGAGAGGAGTCTCTGGGATGCTCAGAAAATGATGAGCTCATACAAGAAAACTCATGCCACAGAGAAGATCCAGAACTTGGGATGCATCTTGTGTGTTGGCCTCGTGTATACTAAGTGGGTAACATTGGATAAAAAAGCACTATGTAACTTTCTTGAAGGTCAAATGCCAGAGGATTCTCATGCTGGAAGCCAATATTTCTGCATTATGTAAAATTGTAAAATTATGATTTTATGGGTGGCTTAAATTCCTTTGTGACCTAAACCTTCCTGTGGCCTGGGCAGAAAGAGGCAGAATGTATTTTATTTTTTCTTTTTATTATTATTATTATTTTTGCTCTTAAAGATTGGAGCTTGAAGAAAAAGTAGAAAGGAATAGAAGTTTCCAAAAATGAACATGATAAGAAAGTGACAGAAGTAAAAAAAAAAAAATTAATGAGGGAAGCTGCAGTTGTGCAAGGACATAGAGTCTTGCTAACATGCAGTAGAACCTGGTAGTTTTCAGCAGAATTCAGATTGATTTGGGATCAGGCATATTGTCTCAGTATTGTCTCCAAAATCTTAATCTTTTACACAGATATTCTTCAATAACTTTAGTAACTGTGTTTCTTTAAGCCTATTGCAGAGCTTGGAACGAACTAGAAATGGTGACATATGAAATGGAAATATGTATGGAAATTGGTCTTATGTAAATGGAAATTTGGACTGAAATTTCTGCAATTCCTGCATAAAATACATGTGCTGTCAGGAATATCGTATCCTATTGTGGTAAATCCTATTGTGGTAAATGGCTCGATGTCCAGTTGGAAACCTGTAACGAGTGGTGTCCCTCAGGGATCGGTGTTGGGACCGGTCCTGTTCAACATCTTTGTCGGTGACACGGACAGTGCGATTGAGTGCGCCCTCAGCAGGTTTGCCGTGTGGTTCGGTTGATACGCTGGAGGGAAGGGATGCCATCCAGAGGGACCTTGACACGCTTGTGAGGTGGGCCGATGCCAACCTTATGAAGTTTAACCAAGCCAAGTGTAAGATCCTACACCTGGGTCGGGGCAATCCCAGGCACAGCTACAGGTTGGAAGCAGAAGAGATTCAGAGCAGCCCTGCAGAGAAGGACTTGGGGGTGTTGGTTGACGAGAAGCTTAACATGAGCCGGCAGTGTGCACTTGCAGCCCAGAAAGCCGACCGTATCCTGAGTTGCATCAAAAGAAGCATGACCAGGAGGGCAAAGGAGATGATCCTGCCCCTCTACTCTGCTCTCGTGAGACCTCACTTGAAGTGCTGCGTACAGTTCTGGTGTCCTCAACATAAAAAGGACATGGAGCTGTTGGAGCAAGTCCAGAGGAGGGCCACGAGGATGATGAGAGTGCTGGAGCACCTCCCGTATGAAGACAGGCTGAGAGAGTTGGGGCTGTTCAGCCTGGAGAAGAGAAGGCTGTGTGGAGACCTCATAGCAGCCTTCCAGTGTCTGAAGGGGTTCTAGAAGGATGCTGGGGAGGGACTCTTCCTTAGGGACTGTAGTGGTAGGACAAGGGGTAATGGGTTCAAACTTAAACAGGGGAAGTTTAGATTAGATATAAGGAAGAAGTTCTTTACAGTCAGGGTGGTGAAGCGCTGGAATGGGTTGCCCAGGGAGGTTGTGGATGCTCCATCCCTGGCGGTGTTCAAGGCCAGGTTGGACAGAGCCTTGGGCGACATGGTTTAGTGTGAGGTGTCCCTGCCCATGGCAGGGGGGTTGGAACTAGATGATCTTAAGGTCCTTTCCAACCCTTACCATTCTATGATTCTATGATTCTATGATTTTATGATTCTATTCGCGAAGTAAAACATGATCATGGTTAGATTTCTGGAATTACAAATTCATGATCTCTCCTGTTATTGTTAGTGCTGTGCTGGCTAAGAGCTTATCTGACCTACAAAGATGTACTGGTTTAGTCTCAGTTAGTATTTAGTGCTCATGTATTTTAGGACTGCCACGATTGAAAAACCAGTCATATCACCACTTCAGGTGTAGGGGCAATAAACAAACAAACAAATGCTCTTGTTCCATGAACTCCACAAAAAAACAGTTGAAGAGACTGCACAGTTTCATTGAGAGCAGGATTCTTGCAGCATCTTCATTTGCTGGGGCTGCTCAGAACTGAGATCAGTAAGGGAGATAGCTCCCTGTCCTCCCACCTACACCATTTTCCATCATTTTAGTCAGCCAGGCAGCAGCACACAGACAACCATGGGGAAGAGGCGGACAGTTAAACAATCTAAAGGCAGAGAGGAATGCCAACATTTTTTCCAACCAGAATTCCAGGGGGTTTGCTTTTCTAATTATGTGTTCCAGATTTTATCATCACATTGACTTGGGAAATACCTTTTGTTTTTGCATCTGGAAACAGCTTTTAATTCTCTTTGAAGAGTTAAACACAGTGGGACACATTTGTCTTCCAGGGATTTAATACTTTCTCTGTCAGGATGACATATAACCTAAAATTCTAAGATGACCCACGGAAAGATGAGAGGATATGCCTCTCTCTTTCATGCAACTTAGCTTGTCCTAATTAATGGTGAGACTTCACAAGATGGCAGAGCTGATATAACAAATCACAGCTGTCAAAGGCCTTCCATTTCTGTTTCTTGTAAACTGTCAGCTGCCTTCTGACACCAAGCTGCATGCTGGTTTTTTTTTCCCTTGCAGTGATTTTGGCGCTCATTTCACTACTCAGTGGATTGATTCGTCTTGCTAAACGGTCATAATATTAACCTGACAAGAGAAGCAGATTGCTTTATTTGAGGTTCATGAGTCCACTTGGTGCACCTGAGAGGTGGGAGAAGTACCAGAGCTAGACCATGTGGCATCATGAGGCTCTAGGATGTCCCTGTGGGTGCTGGTGAACAATTAGACCAGTGCAGTTATCTCAAGAAAACTTTACTTGCATGGGTTTTTTTGGTTGATTTTCATTGAACAAAGAAGGTAAGAATGTGCTGTGGAAATAGCAACACATGGGTAATGCTTTATGAGGCATGAGTTTAATCTGTAAAGCAGGCAAATAATCTGTTTGGTAAGACTAATATCAAATGAAAAAAAATAAATAGCAGCTTACAGATAAATAGAAGAAAAACTACAGGATTGTTTTGGGGTTTTCTTTTTCCCCCAACTGTTAATGTAATATAGCAGTAGTAGGTCTACGTATCATACAGCTCTATTAATTGCTTACCAGTATTTTGTATAGGATAAGTTTATTCCCAGCAGAAAGCACTTTGGCTACAATGACCAGTTGCTATTCGGTACTTGTTTACTATGAGTCTGTACTATACTGTGCTGTTGTATTGTCAGATTTCCGGGGCAAGGACTTTTTGTTTTGACACCTTTCTCCTATTACTCATGGCTGTGTGTGCTATGATTGTTCTGGCTTTATAAATAGCAGTTGACTCTGTATGTGCATGTGTGCGTGAGAGACAAAGAAAGAAGAACAGAGATGGAGAAAGAGGGAGGAGGATGAGAGATTGGGGAAGGGAGAGAAGAAAAGAACCATTACCCCCTGATGGTAGCTAAAAACCAACAGGGTTCCCAAAAATAGTGTGCTACCTGGCTTGGCAATATGGAAATTTGGCATGTTATTTACCATAATCTGTTGGTGGTTAATTTTTCATTTGGAAAGGAGGCTGCAGGTTTGGAGCTACCTAAGAGCTCAATGGTTTATAATACAGTGTGCTGATCAGGAATGAGAAGAAATTTAAATATAAAAAATGCTTAAACAACCTAGCCTTTGCCTGCCAAAATTAACATGTTGTTAGTTCTGTGGAAAAAGGCACAAACATACCTGCCGCTTTTAATGAGTCTTGAGGTATTTGCCCCAAACTTGTGAATCTGATCAAGTGCTGACTAAATGAATACCAGCCATTGAAGAGCTGCTGATTAAAGGTCTTTTTACTCACACTAGGTTGGTTCAATTTGGCACTGTGCATTTTGCAGACATTTTGATACTCCGTTTTTCTATCAGCAGTGTACTAAATGTAAAGAGTTCATTCTAGCTGTGTGAGTGGATTGTAAAGAAGTTGCCCTACTCTATAAAATTTTAGCACAAAACCAAGAAAACCATGATATTTTCTTGTCCTAATTAATGGTGAGGCTTGACAAGATTCACTGTCAACTATCAGAGGCAGGATATTCTCACCTGGTAGCATTCAGTTACTCAGATTTCTAATTTTGTTGCTGAAGATTTTGAAAAAATACAAAGAACTTTTTTCTGTCATTGCGTGTGTGACCAAGGGACAGTGGAATAGGGTATGACAATGTGACAAGAGGTGGTAAGGGTCAGAGGTGATACCTGTTAAGAAAAAGCCAGTATATGGCAAAAGTGAGTTGTAGGAACAAGATCATAAGGCAATTCCTCTTTTAAATTTTTGTACTGTTTACATAGATACTACATACACCTTAGTGGTCTGTACCTCAGACCACTGAGGTCTGTAAGATACTAAGACCACTTAGTGGTCTGCACCTCAGACCACTAACATGTAAAAATTGCTTGTATATTGACACACTATTGTGTTAATAGTGTAAATCACAGACTTTGCAAGGAAAGCAGTGTTCATCCACTGAAAACTGTGCATTGGTATCCCAGTATTAGTGTATCTAGAGGTAGCCTTAAGAAAACACAGATAAGAGGGACAGGCAGAATAAAAGTTAAAAACATTTTTATACGTGGACATAGATGCCACTAATGGGAATCTCCTGTCAGTGTAGGGTTACTGGTTTTATGCAATTTTCTGTTTTCTGCTTCTATAGCTACATGAATGAATTCTGCTCACCAAGAGACAGACCTTCCTTTAAGGTTTGATCCAGCCCAGTTGTTGTGGTAGAGTTGTTTTGGGTCACACACAAACATAACAACCTCTTGTGCTTGGCAGACAGGGTGGGTGAGTCAGTATATCTCACTGCTTCTCCAATTGCAGGCCATGTATAAAGGACGCAATAGTAAGTGTATGTAAGTGAAAAAGCAAAGAGATGAGAGAAGCACATGGGAACACGTAGAAATGTCAATCTCAAAATATCCCAACCCACAGGCTTGGAGATGAAGTTAACAAGAGGGCCAGGATGCACAAGTTGCCCATTTTGCAGCTGACAGATTTGATGTTCTTGTCCTTGAAAGAAACATCACAAAGTGCTGGCAGCTGTCTTTCTTCTCACAATCAGTTCCCAAACTTTTCACTGACTTACAGCCCCAGGGAAATTTATATTGTCTTTTCAATTCGTTTTTTTTTCCCCCTTTTTTTTTTTTATTCTTGGCTTCCGCTTTTATGCTCATTCATGGATTTTTGCCATTTGCTGCAACTGTATCACATGGAAAGCACTGAGGATAGTTTAATGTGATGATTCATCATCACATTAAAATATCTGCAATGCTCCTACCTTGCTGTGAAGAAAATAAAAGATTAAGAAAGTATGTTCAGTGTTGTTCATTTCCATTACAGTGGTTCTGACTTGAGAATTGTGTATTTAGTGATAGTTTGGCAAAATTTCCAGAATTTCTTATAGACAGATAGTTTTACTGGTCATAATAACATGATGGCGTTTATTTCTATTTTAGCAAGGAATGGTTTGCAGTAAAGGGAACGGAAGTGGTCTGTACAGCTAGAATAGATCTCGACTAGAAATCATTAAAATATGAACAAGAAAAGTATAAAGTCTTTTTTTAATTGATGCCCCCGGAAGAACCACCACAATGCAAACAAAGCAGGATGCAGCCTTAAGAATTGCATTATACATAAAATCATAGAATGGTTTGGGTTGGAAAGGACTTTAAGATCACCTACTTCCAACTCTCCCACGATGGGCAGGGACACCTTCCACTAGACCAGGTTGCTCAAGTGTCTGTCCAACCTGGCCTTGAACACTGCCAGGGATAGAGCATTTGCAATTTCCTTGGGTACATCGATAATGTAAGTCCTGCCCTTCCTCCCCTTTTCTCTCTTCCCTGATATGAAACAGAAGAATTACTGACTTTGCTGCGATAATAAAGGTCTGACAGAGAAACTCCTGGTTTTTAACCTATGAGCGGGTGAGATCCCACATGCAAGATGAGCCATTAAAGGACATTCTAATTTCATGGAGTTTTACACAAACTCTGCTAACTTCTTTGTCTGTATATAGCAATATGTTCTTTTAGGAAGCTTACTGTTAGATCAACGTTGAGACAAGGAAACATGCTTCTTAACCATCTGCCCTTATTTCACTTTCCATCATTCTGTATCTTGTATGTTCATAAGATAAAGGTGCTGCTCTTGCCTTGGTGGTTGTGCATTCCATAAATCCCCATGCATACTTGGTTCGACTTGCTTAAAAGCTTCCTTTGTCCTTCTTGCGCACTGCTGATTTTCAGTAGTTCTACTGAATTACTGAAAATGCAGTAGAATAACACCATATAAAATCAAGAATAATATAGATTATCTATTATCAAGAAAATAGAAACAAGATAAAATGTTTCATTCTGACACACTGAAAAACCGAAAAAGTGGCCTTTGCCTTTTTATCTTTCTTGTTTGCACTCCGTTATCTTTGAGCTCTGTCATAGCCAGTAAAATTTCCACTGAGAGTTACTGTGTATGTATGTGACAGTGTAAGAACTTTATGATATGTTTAAGCATTGTTGAAAATACATGTATCTATGGAAACTTGTTAAAACGACATACAAGAGGTTGTTAACAAGACGGGAGGTGAGGACTAGTCCCTTCAGGGAATAGCCCACAGTTGCAGTGGCTTGGGTGTAGATGAGACTGCGCTGAAAGCAGTACCTTTTCTTTTTCTGGATAACTGTGATAGAGGTATTTGTCTAATAAGGGGAGAGCTTTGCTTCAATCCTGTGCAACAGGATACCTAAGACTTCTTGTCTGATTTAATTTTTCTCTGTTGCATTGGCTTGAGTGCCATAAAAGCTGTAGGTTAATGTATCTGGAGCCTGAAGGAATAGATATGTCGAGCAATGCACCCTGGCTTTTTACTTGACTCCCTTATTTAACTTTTCTTACAACAGCCAAATTACAAAAAAGATATTTCAGTACAGTGAACACTAAATCGTATTTTCTAACATATACTGAGTTCATTGTTTTACCTGATTATCACACCATCTGGTGATGTCATTGTTTGGCAATTAACTGTTATATGGATAGAGCATAAGAAACAAGTAAAATGGCAACGATATTTGCATTATATTTCCTCATTAACATTGGGTTGTTTGGGGGTTTTTTTATTTCATATCATGTCCCATTTTATGTGGTGGGTTTCTTCGTTTTATTATGGTCAGTATTGCAAATGCAATATGTGGAAATACAGTGCTATAAAATTAGAGTAACTACTAGAGTAACTACAATGCAACATGGATACCACAGTGATGACTTGGATTCTGCAGTCAAGGTCTACTTCCTTTTAATTGCCATGTGGGGTCGTTTCCGTGCCACGTTAAAGGCAATTGCTTATCCATAACAACATCTGTGAATCTAGTTATGAGCATGCTATAGCATGCTCAAGCTATAGCTTTACTGATCCATAATACCCCTTTATAGCAAACTTCTGCCTGTAATAATAGCTAACATTGTTATCGACTAAGCTAGATGAATAATATTATACTTTAACAATACACAATGCAGTGTTAGGGCTTATCTTTCCAAATGAGGTAATCCTTTACCTGACCAGATGACCAGGAATGGATTCTGCTGTTTTCAGAACAGATTCAAATGTACAGCTTCTTTTGTGAGGGTACTGAAGAATTAGTATTAAGCAGGTTCTGGCCTGATATTGCATGGTTTACAATCTTTCAGTAAGACTTATTAGTTGTCCATCTGTTTGTACATGTAATATTTGTTTATCCAGGCATTTTAAAGCCATCTGTATATATCTGTACGTTCAATATCCTAGTGCTAGCCTGAATATTACTATGAGTAGTCTTACCCTCTGTTGTTATTTGCAGTTAATTAGGATAGACTTACTAGACTATTCACCCAGAATTTAAGAAGGAGAGATTGTCTTACTGTCGTCTTATTATTCTTCATTTGATAAATGGCTCAATAAGGTATGAGCTGCAGTCTGTTAATTTTGGCAGTTTGTATTTGTTGAGGATGCTTGGCTTACCCTCCAAGTTTCTACTTAATTAATTTATTTACTTTCATTAATTTCTTGTATGATTCTGTAATCAACCATGTGGCCATTATTAACACTGATTGGACACACAGTTGATTGATTGCAAAGTTTTTGTTAAATTGAAGAGTGAAAACGCCTGATAGACTTCTTTTTTCAATTAACCTCACAGATGCATAGATAGCATTAGATGGATAGATTCAATGGAAAAAAAGTTCTGCTGGCATTGACATAGCACCATTATTTTTTCAAGTTTAAACCTGGTAAGTTTTTTAAGATATTAACAGATCTAAGTACTCTATATTTGATGCAGATAAATTTACAGCTAAAAATACAGATAAATTTAATTTTTAATAAAATTAAAAAAAATTTCAATATTTAAAAAGTATATTAAACAAACTGAAAAAAACCCAAAGTAACATGTTAATAGAGGTACATAATTTTGATTAAATTCTTCATCAATAATATTTCCCATTGAAATGTGGAATTTGGGGGCCTAGTTGTTATTCTTCGTCACTTGTGAATGTAAATATAAATATTTATGTAATACTCTGGAGGACTAGGTATGTTAATTTGAAGAGCTATACAGCATACTTGGGTGAAAGGCTTTCACATATTTAGATATTCATTACTTAGTTGTTCTACCCCTGCTATATGAAGAGTATAATATCTCTTTACACCTTCCCCAGGCCTCTTAGGATGTATTTTCAGTTAAAAAACATAATCTGAGCCTTCTTCACCTTTTCTCTAATACACATTCTTTGGGCCTGGCATAAACTCCAGTTGCTTTGTTCAGAATCCTTGTCATTAACATCTTTTTGTGAGACAGGGAAATGTCTTTGACAGAAGCATTATCACTTCTTTCTTGTATATTCAGTTTCTGTGTTTTTGCAACCCAGTACCTTGTCCTTTTTGCTGTAGGTGTGCACAGAAGCATGTGCTTTCGATGGTCTTTGAACAGTAACCAGTAGTATTATCTCTTTATTGTTTTGTTAATTGATTGTTTTCTTACATTGACCTTTTGCTCATAGTCTATGCTAGAAAATCCGAACTGAACATTGATTACAAAAGTTTAAACTTTGTGGTTGATAACCATAGTTGTTTTTGTAAAATGTCATGGCACACAACCTGCAGAAGGTGATTGTCTGATCAGCATGTTACCGACTTACTGAATTTCCTGACCCAGCCACCACTAAACTTTCAGCATTTGAGACACAGCTTAAAAATGCAGAAATTTGCTAAATTTCTGCAACCAAAACAGGGCATCATGTACAGTAAAAGGAACTGAAAGTCTAAAACCATGACAAAAACATCCTCTGCAGCTGCATTTGGAAAGATACCTCATCTCAAGTTCATTACCCTTCAAAGTTCTGGACAAAACCCAAAGCATAGCAGCCACATGATGAGAGGAGTTCCGTTTGAATAGACTACTAAAAATCACTGAAATGTGATTTTACTGGAAGTGAAACTCTGCCTTTCTGGCACATTATCAGTGATCGTAAACTAGGCATGGAAAAAAGCACACAGGAAGAACTGCTTAGTCTTGAGCATCAAAAATCTACATTTAAAGGCAAAACAAGAAAGACAGTTTTTTCATGCCTTCAGAGTTCAACAACGTACTTTTCCTAAGAAGATTCCTGAGATGTTATGCTGTATAACTGAAAGATGAGAGGAAAGACCAGAACAAGGATCCTGGTTATTGATTTGTCTAGTAAGATGAATTGAGGCTGTCAAAAATTAGCACATTTTGATGATAAAAATTTATCTCCATCTCACTCATCTGTATCAATCTTTTGATTCATGTGGAATTGTTGCCTTTTACTGGTGGTGGTGCTGATCTTATTCTTGCAGGATTTATTAACAAAAAGAACCTGGGCTCTGTACTTTGTTATAAAGATTCTGTAGTCCAAATTTTGGCTTCCCAGTAATTGAGTTAAAGTAGGAAAAAAGTAGGCATTAAGTGATAGGAAAGTATATATGTAGGAGTATAGGAAATACTCGTCTGTGACAAATCTGTATAGCAGTGTTTGAGAGCAAGAAAACCTTTTTGCGCTGGGGTATGTCAATCAGAACAAACATAATGAAATTAAACTACAATGGAATTTTTAAAATATATTGAAAAATAAACTGTAACTGTAAGAATAAGGAAGTACTTGAATGGATCTGCTGGGTGAAGTAGGTTAGTCAGCCAAGTAAGGTGTAAGTACAGCTAATTTGAGTTAAGATGGTGGGATTGACTGGATGTCTCTGAGGTCACTTTGGACTCTACTTTTCTCTAAGTAATTCCCATTTAAAGAAATTTCTCCCCTTCAAGAGGAAAACCTTACCTGGAGTAATGCTGGAACAACCCAGGAAACAATATTTTAATTGGAGAAGTTGATCTGCCGAACTTAGGTCTTAAAAGATGAGATTGAGAATTACAGTAGTCCATAGGTGTTAAATGTAATAAGATTGTGAATCTGCTTGTGTGTACATAGATACCACAAATACAGTAATGTAAAGGGAGAAACCTTTTAATCCCAGCTAGTGGAGTTTGGATTGTCTCAGTTTTTACTATTCCTTGACATTCATATGCAAATAAAGCATCCACTTTAGAAAACCTCTGTAGTATTATTGGTAAGTTCAGAAAACTTGTGGACATGAAGGTTGAAGGCAGAAAATGTAAATACAAAGTAATCTTTCTTTGAAACAACACTGATAATACCAGTAAGAGTTGTAAGTAAGTCACTCCCTTAATTTGTTTAGCACTAATCTTATGCAATGCGCCAGAGAATATCTGTAGATAAGATGTTGATAGTGTTTATGCAGGATGAGAGGTTTCAGTAGAATTCTTCATTGTAGTATTTTCTAAAATTCAGTGCAGATTCAATTTTCTTAGGAGTTGTCCATTGTATGCAGCATACGCTAGTCCAAATCAAGACCAAATAGCATCTGCCCTTCGTCAGGCATTCTGGTGTTTTCACTGACTTAATGAGGTTAGTGTAAGCAGTAGAAACAGTTGGCTTTCTAGGTTGCCTGGTAGCTTCAGAGCTGCATACAACTGTAATACTTTCCCTCTAAAAAAGTACCTTATAAATATAAAAATAAGCCTCATGCTCTGGTGAGGCAAGGTGGAAGTATTTTCTGTACGATTTTTTTTTTTTCCTAAGTGAGAAGAGAGAAATTGCATACCTGAAGATACAGAAGTCAGATTTTCTGATGTTTGGTTGTTTTTAGTAATTAGAAATTTATTTGGCATTCCAATTGCTTATATTCTGTATGGGTTTTTCGCTCTGCAAAAGTGAAAGCAGTTGCCCAGTCTCTTCGCATTTAATAGAGGATGGTATCTTCTCTGTTCAGTAGAGAGATGCCAGAGATCAGAGATTGCCACTAGGTCATGGGGATGCTTATCATTCCAGGAATGTAGCTGTGTTATTTCCAGTGACAGCTCAGCCATTCAGGCCATTTTCACTTGAGAAAGAACTGACAATAATAAATTTCTTCTGACGCTATCTAATAGTATGTGTGCGCACCCTGTTTGCTTCAGAACTGGGAAGCCAGTGCACAGTGGTTGTACATTAAGTTGTTGAGAGGCAACTAAACATGTCATATCTGGCCTTCTACCCAAAGTGGAGCCATCAACTATTTACTTGTTCCCAAGCATCCCAGATTTCAGGATCTTACTATGCAAGCCAACCACACATGAAAATGTCTTCATAGCTGGAGCTATCTCTGCACCTCGCCTAATAAATATTCTCTCTTGGAGCCCTAGGAAGCGTGCAGCTGCACCAAGTTGATCTGCAGGCCATTCCAAATTCTACATGGTTTGTATGAACTGGAACAACTAAGAAAAGCTGGATCTGAACTCGTCCCAGTAACCAAGGTTGAGCTGGTTGAACATAAGCTGACTCAGCCTAGGCTGGATTTTCTGGGAGACATTGAAATGTCCTTTACCCCAAAATCCCAGTGTGCTCTCCAGGACCCTGATTACCCTGTTTTTTTCAATTACCTCTTTATTATTCCTATTAACAGGATTGGATATAGTGTGCCAGAAATGCTGGCACTGCAGAATTGTAGGATCTTCTGGGAAAGAAAGAGGAACGAACCAAAATATACATTCACCCTTTAAGTGCTGAATACATTCTATTGTCTTCTTCTCAAGTACGCTGTAGAAATACAAAAGAACCAAGAAATTCAAAAAAGGTGAAGAGAAGTTTTGCACTGAGAAGTGCAAAAAAAATGATTAGGAGTGAGGAACACCTTATATATGAAGAGATTAAATAGGTAGTTATTCAGAGGCTTGGAAAAAAAGTAAGGGAATGGGATATGATCTAGACATACTGTAAAACTGAATGTTGTGAAGGTAGGGAGGGGATTGATGGTCTCTGTTTCCCATAACACGGTAACAAAAAAGCATCAGACGGTATTGTTGAACAGGGAGTTTAGAGTGAATGAAAGGTACTTTCTCGTAGGAAATTTTCTTGAAGCTGTGGAAGTCATTGGCAGAAGATCTTAAAAAAGCTAAAAACCAGATGCTGCTGAAGGGTGATTCCAGAGTTTAGCAAAAAGGCTGACCAATCAGATGTGTTAAATTAGAGGACACAATTATAAGCTTGAATACAAGCTTTTCCTAAATTATGGATTTCTGGAATCCTGGAGGGTTAAAAGGGCATTATTGCCCTTGAAAGTACATTATTATGTACTTTCACTGTTCTTATTTCCCATACATAAACTACTGCCCAGTGTCGGGCATGATATTGAGCTCATATAAACTGTCAGTGTACTGAGGTTTGAGTGGTTTCAGTGTCTTTGTGACTTAGTGCTAATTAGATGTTAAATTTTCTGCAGTTTTTAATACATAGATAAATCTGTGTATGTTGCTATTTTACAGTTGACACTAACAGCCACTTCCAATGAAGGCTAGCAACTTGAAACCTATGAATGATGCCTGTAACTGCCTGTAACACCACTGATGGTTCAAATGGGACATCAGAAGCTCTGGTGTGTCCAATGAAAATTCTGATGTATTGATTTTACTATTATTATTTTTTTTTAACAGAATAAGACTGGTATTCCTTCTTGAAGTATCTGAACAAAATATTGCAAAGATTTCAATCATTACTAGTCTGTATGGGCTTATTTTGCCTTAATTTTGTTTTTCTGAGACTTCAGAAGGAAGATTTTCTGTCATATCTCTTCAGCTAAGATTTCCGAAGCATCACATCCTCTTTCCCTCTCTAACTTCTGTATGTGTTATCAGTGCTAAATGATCTGTTAAGATAAGCAATGCTTTGGTAGTAATGATTTTAAAAGAAAGGTGGTATTTTTCCTTCTGCTGGAAAACATTCAGTCTGTGTGTGCAGCTGTTTTGGTTTTTGTTTTGGTTGTTTTTTTTTTTTCCCACAGAGTTCATTATTGTGTTATACGCTTGCTTTCTGCCAGCATAAAATAAACCTGGAAGAAGTATCAGACAAACGGTGAAATTGTTGCTGAAAAAAAATCAGAGATATCTATGCCATGAACTTTTGCATCTCTTGGTATAAGTCACCACATTTTAATTTTAATCTCTTGAAAAAGGGAAGGCTTACCCTTCTTCAGAAGTGGTTGCTCACATGTATCATACATAACCACTCTGGCAAAGGACAGTTGAAGTAATTTTAGGACACAGGAGTACAGATTGTCTAATAAGCTACGGCTGTCTTAAAATTTGCTCACATTGGACCTAAATATGTTGGCAGGAATTGTGTTGATCCACAAAAAGAAAATGTCTACAACTGAGTCAGCATTAGGAAGTAAATATTGTTTACATTTTAGCCCTGCCTATGCATGTGGGCCTATAGCACCAGATGCAGGTATTTGCGCAAAGGCCTAAGGAATTCAGTAGGTCTCAGTGCTGGATTTCAGTACTGAATGCAAGTCCAGGAAAACAATGTAACCTTCAAATGAATGGTATTTTCCAAAGAATGTGTTTCACATCATATCAAGCATGGAGCAGGGTTGTTTGCTCAAAGAATAATGAATTCTTGGGTTCCGTTAGGTTTGCAAGTATTTCTTACTTACATTCGTTTCTTATACACCAAAGTTAATAATTATTTTTTGTTTGTTTGTTTGGTTGGTTGGTTTGGTTTGGTTTGGTTTTTAAATTTGTGGACAGTAGGTTTGCTCACTGGCCTAAACTAGGAACTTCCTTTGTACTGACAAAAATAATCAAGGTAACAGAACATTGTGATGGTGCTCAGTCTGGAAGGTACTGCACATTTGTTTGTCCCTCTGAACAATTCTCTTAACAGTGGCATGTATAATCCTATCATTTTCATCCTGTTGTCCTAGGCACACTGCCTTTGGGCAGGCAAAAGAAATTTACTTAGGTGTTTTTAGAAGGAAAATCCAAAGGAGGGAAGAGTGCCACATAGCCATGGTACTTCATACTTAATGTGTTAGTGGTCAAATGGGACAGTTGCACTGAAGCTTTCTGCAATAGGCAGGAACTGAAGACATTAATCTTCACACAGAGGGTGCCTCTGTGCCAGCATCAGTCACATCAGATCGGACCTCCCTGCTCCGGCTGCAGTCTAAGAGAAGGGCCCCCATGGTACCCAGCACAACCTGCCATTCACAGCAGGTGCAGCATTACTAACATGTCAGCAGCAGCTTGGGGACATGCTGTCAAATAAGAGGGAAATTGTTGGGGAAGGAGGGAGAGATTCAGCATCTTGATTCACGTACATTTTTAAAGACTGATGGATCTTGACTGCAAAAACTGGTGAGGGTAACAGGGAAATAAACATAGAAAAGAAACATGTTAGGTTTTTGTTTGCTTTTCCAATTTCCCTTTGAGCCCCAGGTGTGGATACCCATTTTTGCTAAAAGCGTAGCACAAGCTTGAAGTGTGCCTTCATTAGCATGTAGGGAGTCCCTTCAGACAGGAATCTCACTATCAGATGTGCACTTTGGTTCCTATTAAGGGAAGATGCCAGAACACACAAGATGGATTCATTTTAGCTGAAATGAGGCTAAACCGTCAGCTTCGGTGCACAGTTAGCATGTCCTAGGCACTAATTGGCCTTTAGACTCTGCAAGCAGTCTAGAGCTAGATGGAGGTCTTCAGACCCAACTGTTTTGCCCCACAAATCTGTTCCCCTTATACTGCACCTCTTGCTAATGTAGATTCAGGCTTTATGTTTAAAAAAAAAAAAGTCATTGTCAGCAAGTCTAGTGTAGACAGTCAAAAATGCTGTTTCAAAGTAATTTTTTTTTTATCCTTTCCAGTTTTTCCTAAAGCTCACAGATTTTAGTCTCCATGTCCATTATACCTCCTGAGTTTGGAAGGGATAGCAATAATGAATACCCTTTGTCTGCCTTCCTTCTTGCCACAAGTTCCATGGTTGTTTCTTTAAAGTTTTCAGTTAATGGTGAAGAGCAGCTCTGAAACACCAATAACACTGGGAGGCAGAGCCCTTGCAGTGAGGTTTCATTTATAATTTTACAGCTGCTGCTGAACTGCTCCAGCACTGCATGATTGGATGTGACAGGTGCTGGGTGGCTGACAGTCTTCCCAGAAAACACATCCCGCTTCAGCCAGCAGCTCTTGGCTGTGTGGTAGGAATTGCTCAGCAAACCTACCTACCTTCTGGTACATAAGAATTGGGTTAGATTACATTAGATTAATTTAGGTTATCATAATGGTCCATATCATCAGTTTTCTAGCTTGTATGCTGTCAGAATCTTGTAAAAGCAGCCAGACATAACAGAGGTGTAGGGTTTTCACCTGGATTTAACACCTTCCTCAGCCATGAATCTCATCAAACTGCATCTGTCCCTTTGAGTGGTTTCCAGTTTTTAGGTTGACCAATCCCTTAAATGCAATTCTGCTGTATCTTATCAGACAGTTTTCTCATTTCAGTATGAGGGAGCTTGTATAAAACTATCAGTTGCTGTAAAAAATTATTAGTTTTCCTGGTCTCTGATAAAAGCTGATACAAAATGCTTTAAAATGCCCCTAACCCCAAGAACAAGTTACCCTGCTCTTTCTGATCTGACCTTACCAGTCAGCACAGTTCCCTCCTTTTAGTAAATTTTAATCTTGTTTTTATGTCTATAAAATGTATGTATATGAAGTGCCCCTTGTGTCATATCTTATATTGCCATATATATGTATTTATGTGTGTACATATATATACATGCACAGATAATACATGTTTGTCATGGATGTATTTGTGTGTATATATATGTATTTGTATACGTATGTAGTTCAAGCATAGTTTACACAGGTTTATACAAGTTTACACATATTTGTATAATCTAGAATAACAATTACAAACAGTAGGAGTGCAGTGGTATCAGTGACACATTTCCTTTGAGCCACTGATTCACATATGTTGTCACGCAATGATAATTGTGGTAAACACCATATTTTATATCTCTGTTTTGGACAAGGTCTGCACAAACGCTTCCGTGAAGCTGGGTGTTATTCTTGTGCCAAGTTAGTGCTTTTTAAAATGCAGATGCAAATGTGACCTTTTTAAAAGAATGTCATTCTGGAATTATTTTTGGATCAATAGCAGTTTTCTGTATTTTGAACATGGACTTTCCGTGTACTGTACCAGTACAATACTTGCTGTGGATACATCATATTTTCGATTGGATTACATAAGTGATGGTTAGCCTTCTGGGCATATTCGTGGATCTTCTTCACCACTTGTTTCATAATATAGATAAATGTTTTAGCATAGAATTCCTAGGACCTTCACGCATATTGGTGAAAGCTCATTATTTGCAACAGCTTTGCAGATGAGGGAGGTCAGAAACTAAATACAGGAATTTATGTGTCCTGGTTACATAAAAGAGCTGAATTGTGTTATATGTTACTGTTACATGAAACTACTAGAGCTTCCAGCAGAAGCTTTGTGAACGTGTGTGTGTGTATTCTAAAACCATATTCTAAAACCTTGTCTTCATAACCACTGTGATTTGGCTCTTTCATCTTCACTTGGGTCCGTTGTGAATAAAGGACAAAGTGCAGTAATAGGTGAAAATCTTTATAAACTAGACCGTTAAAGTTATATCCTTTACCTTCCTACCATGAAAAGGTAAAGTACAATGTGAGTATAGTCAAGAATTGGACTTAGTTTGTCCTTTTTCTTGACCTTGTTTGGAGATTCCACATAATATTGAGATGTTGATCAGTCTTGAACACACCCCCGTGAGTTAGACAAATACAGCATTAGTACCTCATTTCAAACTGTAATCCTGTGCCCAGTCTGTCAGCCCAAACCAGCATTAACTGTGCAGTCTATTAGAAAGCAAGGGGGTTTATTACTTGGCAGGGAAGAAATGCAGGCAAGGCTGCTTTGTTACTTCTTTGTTTACAGTTAAGCACCTTCAATACATTTATCTGCAGAAGCTCAGTCACTCAATAGGTTCTTATATTTCCATAGCATGTCAAAGAATCTATAGATCTCATTTATTACATTCAGGGTATTTTAATTCACTAGAGCTAGCTGGAAGAAGAAGAAATATATTAGCATTGAATTAGAAAAGGTTGGAGAGAACAAAATACCTGACTATATTTTTACTATGCTATTACTGACTTGTAACTGACAAGTGTCCTTAATTCAGTCTGAAAATATTTCTGAAATATTATCCTTGAGGTTTGTGTTTGAATTTGGGTTTCAGTTTAGGGGTTTTGTTGTCATGGGCTTCTTCTGCTTCTGTATATCGTTTTCACTTGAAAAGCTTCAGGTTCTCAGCATTCCTAAGCCTACATTTAATCTTACTTTTTTTTCCCCACTTGTTTAGCAATGAGGAGTTTCTTGCAAAAACTGTTATTGGCTATTACTAGTTTTATTATAATAACTCAGGTTTTAAAACTCATTTGTTTCCATTGCAAGCTTTCGTAGTCTTGAGGTATATCCTTGAGCTTTGGTCTATCTGCATTTTGATACTGTATATGAAAGATAGGCCCACCCTTTTAATTGTATGCTCATTCCTTACGTTTCTGTGACACAGAATTAGAGCTTACCTTCTTTGATTGTCGCTATGCCTCAGCTTGCTGATGCCCTAAGTGGCAGGGTTTGCTCATTCAACTTCACGAGCATCTTTTCTGTATTGGAATGCAATTGTTTTAAAGTTTCCAAGTGCTTATATTAATTTTTCCTACTGAGTTCTTTTCCCTTTTCCCATGTCATTTTTGAGAGGAGCAGGATTGCAGGCTGGATTCCTGTAAAACTCCTGCTGTGCTCCGATAAAACACATGCTTCTAGCTTGCTTATAAGTACACAGACGTGTATTGTGTTTGCATGGCAAGGTTTTGGTAGTGACAGGAGCAATAGAGATGGCTTCTGTGAGAAGCGGCCGGAAGCTTCCCTCATGTCCAGTAAAGCCAATGCCAGCCAGTGCCAAGACAGACCCGCCACTAGCCAAGGCCAAGCCGATCAGCAACAGTGAGACCATCTCTGTGATAACATAGTTAAGAAAGGGGAAGGTTACTATGCTGGAGCAATTGCAGCCAGAGAGAGGAGTGAGAATCTGAGCCCTGCAGCCCTGCCCCCTCAGGCCCCTCATCACTGCAGACATCAAGGTCAGTGCAGAAGAAGAGGAGGAGGTGCTCCAAGCACAAGAGCAGAATTTCTTAGGCACAAGAGCAGACATTCCCCTGCAGCCTTTGGTGCAGACCATGGTGGGGCAGCTGTGCCCCTGCAGCTCATGGAGGTCCGCGGTGGAGCAGATATCCCCTGCAGCCCATGGAGGTCCATGTCAGAGCAGGGGGGTGCCCAAAGGAGACTGTGACCCCATGGGAAGCCCACACTGGAGCAGGCTCCTGGCAGGAGCTGTGACCCCATGGAGAGAGGAGCCCACACTGGAGCAGGTTTGCTGCAGGACTTGTGATCCCACGGGGGACCCATGCTGGAGCAGCCTGTTCCTGAAGGATGCATCCCATAGAAGGGACCCACGCTGGAGCAGTCTGTGAAGAACTGCAGCCCATGGGAAGGACTCATGTTGGAGAGTACATGGAGGACTGTCTCCTGTGGGGGGGACCCCAGGCTGGAGCAGGAGAAGAGTGTGAGGAGTCCTCCCCTGAGGAGGAGGAAGGATCAGAAATGTGTGATGAACTCATCACAACCCCTGTTCCCCATCCCCCTGTGTTGCTAGGTGGGAGGAGGTAGAGAGTTTAAGAACAAAGTTGAGCTGTGGAAGAAGGGAGATGTGGGGGTAAGATGTTTTTAAGATTTGGCTTTTATTTCCTATTATCCTCTTCTGATTTGATCGGTAATAAATTAAACTAATTTCCACAAATCAAGTCTCTTTTGCCCATGACAGTAATTCCATGTTCTTGAATCCCATCCTTAAGCTCAGAGTGAGACCTTGTTAATGAATACTGAGACAAAAGGCATTCCATGTTCAGCCAGGCTCATCTGCCTCCATCGAGGAACCCCCTGTGTTTGAACTGTGCCATCTCACTGAAGACCACCTTCTCCTCCTCTTCCCTGTCTACCTGTACTGAAGGGTTTTTATCTGTGCACTGCTTACCCCACTTGTGTGAGCTGTCCTTGCTGAAATAGAATATTTATGTGTGTAAATTCTTATGAAGAAGTGACATCAACAACTTTAACCTCATATGCATCATCTTAAGGGTTTTGTAATTTAAATTATGGTCATTGCCATGATATTAATTTATTCCATGTAGATACATTTAGGAAAAGAAGTTCTGTGCATGTCATACATAGCTATATATAGAAAATCTCATGAACAGAGTTAATCCTCAGTTTACAGCCAAACTGAGACTAAAATCTTAATTTTGAAATGACATTTACAGTAATTCAGTGCCGAGTATTGTCAGTAAAAATTTTCAATTTCTTGGGTTGTCAGAAAATTTTTTAGCTAAATCCCCTGCCTTACTCAAAGAGTGTAAATAGAAAGCATTCTAGTGGCCTGTTTGTCTGTACAAAATTGACAGATTCTTCAAGCTTTTATTTAAGATGAGCCATTTCAGAAAATCTTGAACATTTCAGACTTCAGTCAGGTGGCTGTTCTCACTAGATAGATAGATAACAACTGTATCAAAATGGCTATATCGAAACCTGTGCAGCCTCAGTGGGTTTTTGATGCTAACAGAGTGTGAAATGTCTTCTGTTTGAGTGAAAGTTCAAGTTGTTTTACAGATGGTCCCAAACTTTTAATTTTCTTTCTGACTGATGTTACAGTTGCACTGAAGGATTGGAAGGAAAGAAAGATTTCAAGCTTCCATTTTAGGTTTTAACTGTTATGTCTTCAGTTAAGTCAGGAAAGTCCCTTAGTATTCAACCACTGACAGTGCAGATTATACTCAACATGCTGGAATCAACTTTCAGCTGAAGAAGCCACAGCAAGCAGTAGTTTTTCAGCAAAAAATGCACTTTTGTGAGTCCATGGATTGGAGCTCAGCCTCCACACTGTCTCGCTGACTCACAAGGACTTTCATTTATGTTCACACACACTGACAGGTATGGACAAGACCTGTTTATAAGCCATTTGTGACCTGAAAAAGTTTAACTATCATAATATGAAATAAGAGGGATAGTGTGTTCCTGCCCATAAGAAGATGATAAAGGCTTAACATTGGAAAAGCAAGATGAAGATGTCTGAAGTTTGTACAAGATTCTGAATTCTGTCACTCTTACAAGCTGAGTAAGATCTACAGAGTAGTTAAAATTTAGTTCTGTTACCAATTGAAAAAAACTGCTAGGCTTTTTCCCAGTTCTAATCGTGTACTGTTTGTTGTCAATTGCTTCTTGAACACAGTAGCTCATTTCAGGCAATAAATTGCTCCCATACCTTTTGTTATAAGTATTCCTCCAGGTATCCAGTACTCGAGCATGTTTTTATGGCCCCATAGGCAGTATGATATATTTCTATTACTTGGTGTCCTGGGTTCAGCTGTAGCAGTCATTTTTCTCCTTCTTAGTAGCTGGTGCAGTGCTGTGTTTTTTAACTTTCAGCCTGGGAACAACGCTGATAACACCGATGTTTTTAGTTGTTGCTAAGTAATGTTTATTCCAACCAAGGACTTTCTCAGTCTCATGCTTTGCCAGGGAGGAGGGGAAGCCGGGAGGAAGCAGAGACAGGACACCTGACCCAAACTAGCCAAAGGGGTATTCCATACCACAGCACGTCATGCCCAGTATATAAACCGGGGGGAGTTACCCGGAAGGCCCAGATCACTGCTCGGGTCGGGCTGGGTATCGGTCGGCGGGTGGTGAGCAATTGTATCCTCTCCCCTTGTTATTTCACTAATCATTATTATCATTGGTGGTAGCAGTAGTGGTTTGTATTATACCTTAGTTGTGGGACTGCTCTTATCTCAACCCATGGGAGTTACATTCTTCCGATTCTCCTCCCCATCCCTCCGGGAGCGGGGGGGAGGAAGAAGGCGGGGGGAGTGAGCGAGCGGCTGTGTGGTTCTGAGTTACCGGCTGGGCTCAAACCACGACAGTCCTTTTTGGCGCCCAACGTGGGGCTCGAAAGGTTGAGATAACGACAGATCTGACCAGAGTGTGTTTAATCATATTTGTGATAAGCATTCATTGTTACTACTCGTCACAATGGTGATTATTTGGCGCTCAGACTTGTTGCACTTGATCTCAGAGTTTCAGCATGTTGTACCTTACTTACAGCCACTATTTGCTGTTTTAGTGTTTATCGGCTGGGGGGCCTGGGCTAAGGTTCTTGTTTCACTGTACTTCATGGTAATGACTTGTAATACAATAGACTCATTGATCATGAAACTGGTCTGGTTTGTGCTTCCAGCGTGGCCATCACCTCTATACATTGGGAGGTATATAATGAAATATTTTAGCAATTGCATATCTTTTTTTTTCTCCTCGGGGGGTAAACTTACGAAGGAAGCATTCTCTTTCACCCCCCGTTCCCCCACCAGCCTATTTACAACAGCAGTTGAGAGTTCTGAAGGTTTTAGATGGCCTTTGAGTACCCTTGAAACCTGCCTGCTGATTGTGCTGGGGATCAGCATGTTGGCAAACATACAGAGTGTGTTCTACCCACGGCCATCCCGTCGTAGGAACATCCTATTTCGTTTAATCTCAAAAATTCAGCAGTATCAGGTTCGAATCTGGTCTAGGGTTAGACGACGATATAGGAGGACCACCAGGAGATTTTCCCTGAGGCTGGACAGCTATGAGTGGCAGGGTGTGTGGGACAGTATCGGCAAGTATCTAGGCCAGTGGGCCCCTCCAGTGCTTTGGAACTTCACCACTGAACAAGTGCAACATCCGGAAAAACTAGTAAAACACTTCAACGAGGTGTGCTGTCGTTCTGGTTATACCAGAGAGGGACAAATCATGGCAACGTGCTGGGGCTTGGCCTACGCCTACAGAGCCCTGCTCAACACTATCCAGCACCTTCAAAGGGAAAAAAATGTCTCTGGATCTGATGGCAAAGCAACAGACAACGCAGCTATGCCAACTGCAAGCACAGCAGCTACTCAGACCCTGACCACAACAGACAACACAGCTACTCCAAGTACAGCAGCTACATCAACCCCAGTGACAAGCACAACAGCTACTCAAACCCTGACCACAACAGACAACGCAACTACTCCAACTTCAAATACAGCAGTTACACCAACCCCAGTGACAAGCACAACAACAGCTACTCAAACCCCGACAGCAACAGACAATATAGCTACTCCAAGCACCGCAGCTACACCAACCCCAGTGACATGCACAGTAGCTATTCAAACCCCGACAGCAACAGACAATGCAGCTGTTGGTGTTACTCAACTCCCAAGTACAGCAGCTGCACCAACCCCAGCAATAGGCATTGCAACCACTCCAATCCTAGTGGAGGGCACTGCAGCCACTCCAGCCACAGTGACAAACACTGCAGCTAAACCAAATGGCCAGTTTGTGACAATGTCTGTTGCCCCTATAAGCAAAAGCCGACAAAGAGCAACCCGCGAAGTGAAGAAAGATGAAGACCCAATGCCATTACTACATGCAACAGCATCTGAACAAGAGTTACTACTGCGTGGGTCAGAGGAAGAGGAAGAAGAAGAAGAGGTCACTTCTCGACCCCGGACCTCAACCGAACTGCGGAATATGCGAAAAGATTTCAGCCGTCTTCCAGGGGAGCACATTGTCACCTGGTTGCTCCGATGCTGGGACAATGGGGCCAACGGTCACGAACTAGAAGGTAGGGAAGCCAAGCAGCTGGGATCACTTGCTAAGGAAGGAGGAATTGACAAAGCGATTGCAAGAGAGAAGCGAGCCCTCAGTCTTTGGAGGCGGCTCTTGGCAACTGTGAAGGAAAGGTTTCCCTACAAAGACGATATTACGAATCGCTCAGCCAACTGGACCACGATAGAGAAAGGCATGCAGTCCCTGAGGGAATCAGCCATTGTAGAGATGATCTATCGCAGGCCGGATGCCAGGAACACATCCATAGATCCAGATGAAGTCAAATGTACACGACCCATGTGGCGGAAACTTACACGGAGTGCGCCATCATCATATGCCCACACATTGGCATCAATGACCTGGAATGACGGAATATCACCAACAGTGGATTGCCTGATTCGTCAACTCCAAGAGTTCGAAGACAATCTCACCCCTTCCATCATTTCAGCTGTGGAAAAACTGTCCCAGGAGTTCAAACAATTGAGAGACGATTTATCCGATCTATCCAGCTCTCCATGCGTACCAACCCATGTCTCAGCTATTAACAGAAGGCGCCCTACTGCTCGAGAAAGAAAATATAGGAGGTACACACCACGGGCCACCCTATGGTTTTACCTGCGGGATCATGGAGAAGACATGAGAAAGTGGGATGGAAAACCTACCTCAGATCTGGAGCAACAGGTGCGTGAACTGAAGAGGAGAACAATGGTCAAGGATGATCCTCCCAGGAAAGCTGCTGCTCCAGTCTCTGGCGAGCAGTTTCCCAGATGGAGTGAAAGAGCTGATTTTACTCCAGCTCCTGGGATAAGGAATACTAATCCCTTTCTACAAGACAGAAGTGGAGAATTTTGTGATCACTATTAGAGGGGCCCTGCCTCCAGCCAGGTGGAAGAGAGGGATAATCGGGTTTACTGGCCTGTGTGGATCAGATGGCCTGGCACATCAGTCCCACAGAAGTATAAGGCTCTAGTAGATACCGGTGCACAGTGTACTCTGATGCCATCAAGGTATCAAGGGGTGAAACCCATTTCTATTTCTGGAGTGACAGGAGGATCCCAAGCGTTAACTATGCTGGAAGCTGAAATCAGCCTGACTGGGACGAAGTGGCAAAAGCACCCCATTGTAACTGGTCCAGGGGCTCCATGCATCCTTGGGATAGACTATCTCAGGAGAGGGTACTTCAAAGACCCAAAAGGGTATAGATGGGCTTTTGGTATCACTGCCTTGGAAACAGAGGAAATTAAGCAGCTGTCCACCTTGCCTGGTCTCTCGGAGGATCCTTCTGTTGTGGGGTTGCTGAAGGTCGAAGAACAACAAGTGCCAATTGCGACCACAACAGTGCACCAGCGGCAATATCGAACCAACCGAGACTCCTTGATTCCCATTCATAAGCTGATCCGCAGACTGGAGAGCCAAGGAGTGATCAGCAGGACCTGCTCACCCTTTAATAGCCCCATATGGCCAGTGCAAAAGTCTAATGGAGAGTGGAGATTAACAGTAGACTATCGTGGCCTGGACGAAGTCACACCACCATTGAGTGCTGCCGTACCGGACATGCTAGAACTTCAATATGAACTGGAGTCAAAGGCAGCCAAGTGGTATGCCACAAATGATATTGCCAATGCGTTTTTCTCAATCCCTTTGGCAGCAGAATGCAGGCCACAGTTTGCTTTCACTTGGAGGGGCGTCCAGTACACTTGGAACCGACTGCCCCAGGGGTGGAAACACAGCCCTACCATCTGCCATGGATTGATCCAGACTGCACTGGAACAGGGGCAAGCTCCAGAACACCTGCAGTACATTGATGACATCATCGTGTGGGGTGATACAGCGGAAGAAGTTTTTGAGAAAGGGAGGAAGATAATCCAAATCCTGCTGAAGGCCAGTTTTGCCCTAAAATGGAATAAGGTCAAGGGACCTGCACAGGAGATTCAATTTTTGGGAATAAAATGGCAAGATGGACGCCACCAGATCCCCACAGACGTGATCAACAAGATAACAGCAATGTCTCCACCAACTAACAAGAAAGAAACACAAGCTTTCTTAGGTGTCGTGGGGTTCTGGAGAATGCACATCCCAAATTACAGTCTGATTGTAAGCCCTCTCTACCACGTGACCCGGAAGAAGAATGATTTCAAATGGGGCCCTGAGCAACAACAAGCCTTTGAACAAATTAAACGAGAAATAGTTCATGCAGTAGCCCTTGGACCAGTCCGGGCCGGGCCAGATGTGAAAAATGTGCTCTA
The DNA here is from genome assembly GCF_004027225.2 of Strigops habroptila. Lineage (NCBI taxonomy): Eukaryota > Metazoa > Chordata > Aves > Psittaciformes > Psittacidae > Strigops > Strigops habroptila. Next base: position 44,122,177 of record NC_044302.2, read on the forward strand.
TACCGCAGCTGGGGAGAATGGTCCTACCTGGAGCCTCTGGCAGAAAGCTCCAGGGGAGACTCGAGGTCGACCCCTTGGCTTTTGGAGTCGGGGATATAAAGGATCCGAGGCCAGCTATACTCCCACTGAAAAAGAGATACTGGCAGCCTATGAAGGGGTTTGAGCTGCCTCAGAAGTGATCGGAACTGAAGTGCAGCTCCTCCTGGCACCCCGGTTGCCTGTGCTGGGCTGGATGTTCAAAGGTAGGGTCTCCTCTACACATCATGCAACTGATGCTACATGGAGTAAGTGGGCCACACTAATTACACAACGAGCTCGAATAGGAAATCCAAGTTGTCCAGGAATTCTAGAAGTCATCATGGACTGGCCAGAGGGCAAAGATTTTGGAATGTCACCAGAAGAGGAGGTGACGCGTGCTGAAGAGGCCCCACCATATAATGAACTGTCAGAGAGTGAAAAGCAATATGCCTTGTTTACTGATGGGTCCTGCTGTATTGTGGGAAAGCATCGGAGATGGAAGGCAGCTGTGTGGAGTCTCCTGCAACAAGTTGCAGAAACTGCTGAAGGAGAGGGTGAATCGAGTCAGTTTGCAGAGGTGAAAGCCATCCAGCTGGCCTTGGACATTGCTGAACGAGAAAAATGGCCAGTACTTTATCTCTATACTGACTCATAGATGGTGGCAAACGCCCTGTGGGGGTGGTTGCAGCAATGGAAGCAGAGCAACTGGCAACGCAGAAGTAAACCCATCTGGGCTGCTGCATTGTGGCAAGATATCGCTGCTCGGGTGCAGAACCTGGTGGTGAAGGTACGCCACGTAGATGCTCATGTACCCAAGAATCGGGCCACTGAGGAACACCAGAATAACCAGCAAGTGGATAAAGCTGCTAAGATTGAAGTGGCTCAGATGGACTTGGATTGGCAACATAAGGGTGAATTATTTTTAGCCCGGTGGGCCCATGACGCCTCAGGCCATCAAGGCAGAGATGCAACATATAGATGGGCTCGTGATCGAGGGGTGGACTTAACAATGGACACTATTGCCCAGGTTATTCACGAATGTGAAACATGTGCTGCAATTAAGCAAGCCAAACGTTTAAAGCCTCTCTGGTATGGAGGACGATAGCTGAAGTACAAATATGGGGAGGCCTGGCAGATTGACTAAATCACACTCCCACCAACCCGCCAAGGCAAGAGCTATGTGCTTACCATGGTGGAAGCAACCACCGGCTGGCTGGAAACATACGCTGTGTCCCACGCCACTGCCCGGAACACTATCCTGGGCCTTGAGAAACAAGTTTTGTGGTGACACGGCACCCCAGAGAGAATTGAGTCAGGCAATGGGACTCATTTCCGGAACAACCTCATAGACACTTGGGCCAAAGAGCATGGCATTGAGTGGGTATATCACATCCCCTACCATGCACCAGCATCTGGGAAAATCGAACGGTACAATGGGCTGTTAAAAACTACACTGAGAGCAATGGGTGGTGGGACTTTCAAACACTGGGATACACATTTACCAAAAGCCACCTGGTTGGTCAACAGTAGGGGATCTGCCAACAGGGCTGGCCCAGCCCAATCAGAACTTCTACGTACTGTAGAGGGGGATAAAGTTCCTGTGGTGCACATAAAGAATTTGTTGGGGAAGACAGTCTGGGTTATTCCTGCTTCAGGTAAAGGCAAACCCACTCGTGGGGTTGCTTTTGCTCAGGGACGTGGATATACTTGGTGGGTAATGCGGGAAGATGGGGAAGTCCGATGCGTACCTCAAGGGGATTTGATTTTGGGGGAAAACAGCCAATGAACTCAATTGTACGCTGTTGCCTGCTCTATAACACTTTTATAGCCCACCAGCTAGATATCTTCAGGTCGCCAGCAATTGACCCTGACTTCCCTCTGATCATCACCTCAACAAAGAATGAATTTTGAGGAAACCAGACGAGCTCAGCAGTGACCAGACGAGTTTGGCGGTATCATCAGCAGGCAACAACCCAACACTACGTACCGTCCCTCCTGCCCTGAAAGACTATTACAAGAGATGGAGCCTGACATCATGGACTGGATGAGTTCAGCAATTTTACAGGGATTGGTCCATGGACTAGGGAATGATATCTTTCTCTGTGTGTGGGTGTGGGTGTATATATATGTGTATATATGGGACAGGGGTGATGGTGTGCTGAGAGATGTGGGATCTGAGCATGACGTGAATGGTATGGAATAAGGGGTGTATAGTGTCCTGGGTTCAGCTATAGCAGTGATTTTTCTCCTTCTTAGTAGCTGGTGCAGTGCTGTGTTTTTTAACTTTCAGCCTGGGAACAACGCTGATAACACCGATGTTTTTAGTTGTTGCTAAGTAATGTTTATTCCAACCAAGGACTTTCTCAGTCTCATGCTTTGCCAGGGAGGAGGGGAAGCCGGGAGGAAGCAGAGACAGAACACCTGACCCAAACTAGCCAAAGGGGTATTCCATACCACAGCACGTCATGCCCAGTATATAAACCGGGGGGAGTTACCCGGAAGGCCCAGATCACTGCTCGGGTCGGGCTGGGTATCGGTCGGCGGGTGGTGAGCAATTGTATCCTCTCCCCTTGTTATTTCACTAATCATTATTATCATTGGTGGTAGCAGTAGTGGTTTGTATTATACCTTAGTTGTGGGACTGCTCTTATCTCAACCCATGGGAGTTACATTCTTCCGATTCTCCTCCCCATCCCTCCGGGAGCAGGGGGGAGGAAGAAGCAGGGGGAGTGAGCAAGCGGCTGTGTGGTTCTGAGTTACCGGCTGGGCTCAAACCACGACACTTGGCTGGATTAATACAGCAGCTCATTGAATCATGTTCCCTATGTGAATTATGAATTGAGAACTTCCCTTCTGCTGTATTTGCTGAAAAGGGCAGTCATTCCTGTTGATAATCACTCCTATATACCAATAGAAATCTGCATACAAATAGCATGAAAACAATGGGTCTTGTTTAAAAAAAAAAAAAAAGGACTAATAATAATTTGAATAATTTAATATTTTTAGTCTTTGCTCCCTTTTTCTCCCTGTGGAATGATAAATTTATTTAATCTCAGAAGAATGGTGAGGACTCTTTTGTGTAATGTCTGCTATTGCTGTAGCAGCTAATGCTAATAGTTGTCATTATTGTGTTAGATGAGTTAGCCAAGTTCTATTTGCAAGCTGTTGTAAATTGCGGCACAGCCATCTTGTTCTATGCCTTCTCTTTTATCCTTTTACCTGCAGGATTTCTAGATGCTCTAGACTACTAATATAAAAAAAACCAAAACAAACGTCCATGATAAGTGTATTCCATGATGGTGTGTTAACATTGTAATGGTGCAGTTCCATGAAATGGGACAAGGAGTTTAGTAACCTGGAGTTGCAGAAAGAGCAATCCTCTTCCCAAGTTACCCCTACTCTACTCCTACCTTTCTAAAACTGTCTGCTCTGGGCACTTACCTTCTGCATCTTCCTATTGCTAGCTTTTTTCTGCTGGCTCTGTTTCTCATCACACTCCTCCATAAGCTGACACAACTTGCTAATCTACTAGAAAACTAACCCAGCATGACTTCTCAGCTGAGTTTATTCACCAAAGTTTTTAACAGGGCTCCAGAGCTAGAGGAGCTCTAGCTGTGAGAGCTGTGAGAGCTAGGAGAAGGGTTGCAGAGCCAGGAGCATTGGGGATGAGGAGAAGAAGAAAAGGGAGAAAGTGGAAACTGAACCTTCCCCGTGCCAGTAACCGTGAGCTGGTAACCAGCTGCTGATTGGCACTGCAGGTTGGATGTTACATGTTTGGGGACATTGTGCTGCACCAAGGCCATACCTCTTCCAGCGAAGTCATTACAAAGTGACTTTACATAACAGCAGGCAAATCACTATTTAAATTTAAATTGTGCTGGGGCCCAGTACCTGTGTTTTGACCTAGTAATATGTCAGCCAGATTTGAATGGCATGATGTCCCCTTAACAGCTGTGGGTGTTCTGTACATCAAATGTCACACAAAATTTCCAGTGCTCCTCTGGCATTTGCTCATTTCATCCTGGGTGAGCTGAGGTTATATGTATATCCTTCTGCAAAATAATCGTGCAGTGAGGATTGAAACAAAAGAAGTAGGTTATGTTGTGATTTATATCTTTGTCAGCCCAGTCTTGGTGTATTAGCTGGAGACAGTGGTTACAAAAGGCACATTTTTAAGATGATGTAATAAGTATTTAGGGCTGACAGCATGTTGCCTTTACTTTCATTGTAGGTAATTCTTCTCCGGGAGAACTGAAATCTGAGTGCATCTCATTTCTTGTGTTTTGTTAGTGATTCTTCTGTGCATTGTTTCTCTTTTCTTTCTATGACCTTTTGTTTGTGTTGTTTCAAAAAGTGAGGACACCATGACTCTGCTTTGTGTTGCACAGAGAGTATAAAGGAGCATTATTTTTTCTTTTTCTTGTATATGCCTTTTCTTACTTGAAATAACCACCTTCTCAGTTATAGTCCATGGTAAATGCATAAAGCACTTCACAAAACACATAAAGCAAAATCTCTGCACTTCAAAGAGCACTATTCCATCTCCAGTGAGTTACAGAAAAGAAACAAAGGCTTTGCTAGGAACCTAAGACCCTGATCCTACAGCACTGTGGATAGTGTGAACTTTGTCATTAGTTTAAATGAGCCTAAAATCAGCTCCTAAAGACTTCTTAGGATAAAACTCAGAGGAGAAGAAGTAAGGAAAGTTTTACTTCTTGTGGTTATTTTAGGAACTGTGTAACATGATTGCTTGAGAGCTAAAATAAATTATGTATGTTAGAATTTTGGCAGACTAGCCTGGACATGACAAATCATATTTGAGGTCCCAGCTTTATCAAAAGTAGTCTGTGTAACTTCAGATGAATTAAAGTCTGCAGCCAGACCTTTAAAATTAACTCGATACCCTGCTACTGCTAGCCATAAGTTCTCAGTACTTTTGTGAACCAGTCCTTAGAGCTGATTTTTATTCCATTCCATTTTACCATCTTAATCTTGCTAAAACACCTTGTGAAATCAGGATGTGTGTAGCTAAGTAGAGTTCCTCAGAATTCAAACAGAGATTTGGGAAGTTTTTGAGGAGTACCACAAATGTGGAATGTATGGATAGATATAATGGAATAATTAAAAAAAAAAAAAAAAAGCTTTTGCACAGATTTTGCAGCAAGGTATTTGCATTGAAGATGATTTGATTAATTTAAGATACAGCAAGGGAGGTGACTGAAGAAACTTTAAAGGGTGTCGGTCTCTGACTTGTCAGGAGGGTGGACTGGAAAAAAGAAAAAAAACGAATATAACTAAACCAAATAACTAAACCAAAAATAACTAAACCCTGAAGCGTAAGTTGATAGACAGGATAGAAAAAGCTGAATGTCCAAGCATAGCTATACAAATAGCAATTTCACAATCAACCAGTCAGCCTTGCTTCCGTGCCCAGTAAGATCATGGAGCAGATTCTCCTGGAGATTACACCAAAGAATGTGGGAAACAGGGAAGTGATTAGACACAGTTAACATGGCTTCACCAAGAGCATATTGTGCCTGACTAATCTAGTGGCCTATGATACAATGACTGCATTAGTGGACACGGGAAGAGCTACAGGTATCATCTATGCAGATTTTTGAAAGGCTTTCCTCTATTCCCTCGCAACGTTCTTGGTGCTAAATTGGAGAAATATGGTTTGACAGATGGACTGTTACATGGATAGGGAATTGGCTGGATGGCCATGTCCAAAGAGTTACAGTCAATAGCTCAAAGTCCATGTGGAAACCAGCAATGAGTGATGTCCCTCAAGGGTCTGTACTGGGACCAAGACTATTAACATCTTCCTAAATGACATAGTGTGATTGAGTGCACTCTCAGCAAGTTTGCAGATGAAATGAAGCTGAGTGATGCAGTTGATTAACTAGAGGGGAAGGATGCCATCCAGAGCAATCCTGACAGGCTTGAGGAGTGAGCCTATGTGAACCTCTTTAAGTTCCACAAGGCCAAGAGCAACATCCCTGCACCTGCGTCGGGGTAATCCCCAATGGCAATTCGGACTGGGGAATGAATGGATTGAGAGCAGCCCTGCGAAGAAGGGCTGGTGGATGAGAAATTGGACATGAGCCAGCAATGAGTACTTACAACCCAGAAAGCCAATTGTATCCTGGGCATCAACAGGAGTGTGACTTGTTGATCCTGCCCCTGGTGATCCTGCCCCTCTACTCTGCTCTTGTGAGACACCCCCAGCAGTACTGTGTCCAGCTCTGGGGCTCTCAACACAAGAGGGACATGGACCTTTTAGTGCAGGTCCAGAGGAGGTATATGAAAATAATGATCAGAGGGCTGGAGCATCTCTCCTATGAGGAAAGGCTGAGAGGTCTGGTGGTGTTCATCCTGGAGAAGAGAATGCTCCAGGTAGAAATAAGTGTAGCTTTTCTATACTTAAAGAGGGCTTGTAAGAAAGATGGAGAGAGCATTTTTACTAAGGCGTGTACTGACAGGACAAGGGACAGCGGGTTTAAAGTGAAAGAGGGTAGATTTACATTGGACATAAGGACGACGTTTTTTATGATGAGGGTGGAACAGATTGCCCAGTGATGTGTATACTGCATCACTGGAAGTATTCAGAATCAGGTTGGGCCCGGCTTTGAGCAGCCTGGTCGAGTGAAATATGTCCTTGCCCATGGCAGGGGATTGGACTAGGTGGTCTTTAGAGGTCCTTTCCAAACCAAACTGTTTTATGATTCTGTGATGCTTTCCTGTAGAGAGAAAGCTGGTAGTGCAGCTAATTAATTTCCTCTATAAGTAATCTTTACTTACAGTCTGGGCTCATTAAATCTAGCTAGACACTGAGACCTGATTTAGGTGCAGCCAGCCTGGCAGTATGAACAGTCTCTGATGGCTGCTCCTTTCACTCATACATGAGCTTCTCCATAATTGCTCTTCTTACTCATGTTTTGCATTTCTCTGGTACCACAATCGCCAGGACTTTCATCAGTATTCTCTTGCACTTCTTACTATGCTCTTCAGTCTCTTTCAGAGCCACTGTAAGTTTTTGCTTCAGGACTGCTAATATATTTTTTTATCGTCATACTTCTTGAAATAGTGTGTACAGTTCTGAAAGTAAAACATTTTATTTATTGTCTCTGAACTCACATCACACTATTCCATAGGTGTATTGATTTCACACTTGACAGAAAACACATGTTCACTTTCTTCCATTCCACAGTTTGTATCCTGATGCTGGGGGATGTTGGCTTATTTTTAATGCTCTGCGCAGGCACAGTTCAGGAGTTGGTTGACTTACTTCTGTGTATGCAATTTCATGCTTTTTCCACGCACTACTTGCTATAAATCTCTTTTTAACAGAAATTCCTCTCTAACAGAATAGCATAAAATAACTATTCATCAAGACTGCCTATTGGCCTTCTTCATTTTTCTCCCTTTGCTCTGTAGGATGTTAACAGAGTTCCCATACTTGCTTGAGCTTCTCTCTCCTTGAGGCGGATAGAAAAACTGGGAAGGAAAGTGGAGGAGGGAGGGGCTGTTTGCTTTCTCTTTTGGCCTCAGTAACTCCTTAAGGCTTGTTTCAGCTTCTGGATTTTATTCTGAAATCTTCAGAAACAAAACAGTACCTGGAAGATGCAAATGGCACTTATTCATGCAAAGAAACTGTGAATAAAAAATTGGTCACTGCGAATTTCACTGTTCCTTATACACAAAGAACTGTCTTACATTTCCATGCATTTTTGAATACCTAAAGATAAGTAAATTCTCTCCATAGGTTAACTCCAGCATGTTTTAAATACATTTATTTGTTCACGACAATAAATACTGCAGTTCTGATACAAAATCTATTAAGTACATGGCAATCATTTTACGTAGACCCATGTTTTATAGAGAATATTAGACAATATTCTGTTGTCCAAGATGATGCCAAAGCAGCTTAGTTTTAAAACTGTAAAAAGAAATGGAGTCTCTCAGTTCTTTTTGAAAACAAAGAATTCGAGCTATTTTTTAAAACTACTTTTTGCTTCTCATTACAGTGTTATCAGCAGGGTTTCTGTATTTTGGCATATTGTGGGCTTTCAACCGTGATTGGAATTCTGCACAGCATCATAGTTGTGATTTGCATGTCCTGTTAGAGACACTATTCAACTGTAAATTAATTATGGAAAATAATGGAACTCTATAATTAAGTATTGGCAAAGTTAGCAAGTCTCTGTTCTATTATATTTTAAACTTTTTCTATATTAAATGTGTATTCTTAAAATTGGATTTATATTTTTCTGTGCCTAAAAATGAGTTACTCATTATTGCTAAATAAGCTGCTGAAGTGTCTAGTTACATCATAACTCTGAAAAATATAACCTTGACTGGAAAGTTAGTAATTCCTTACCTAAGTGTTGTGCTTCATGTCACAGTTGATACAAATCAGCAATAGAATGGCAACATCACTGCTTGTTACGCTTTATTAGCAATGGAAAGATGCCCTCAACTGTGACGTTTTCTCAATCACTGAGTCTTATTTCATTTCTGGTTCTTCTTGGCAGTGTGGGGAAGCCAATCTCAGTTTGTAGCCTTGCTACCAAGTAAAAATATACCACAAAGAGCATGCCTGTGGTTTATCTAAATCATTATAAGTTGATAAATCTACATTTTTCTGTCACTGGGAAACAAGTGGAACACTTCGAACAAGTCTGATGAGGAATGGCTGAGGGAATTGGGGGTGTTTAGTCTGGAGAAAAGAAGAATCGGGGGGACCTTATCGCTCTCTACAACTACCTGAAAGGAGGTTGTAGTGAGGTGGGGGTTGGTCTCTTCTCCCAGCTAACTAGCAATAGGACAAGAGGTAATGGCCTCAAGCTGCGCCAGAGGAGGTTTAGATTTGGTGTTAGGAACAAGTTCTTCACTGAGGGTGGTTGGACGTTGGAACAGGCTGTCCAGGGACATGGTGGAATCACCATCCCTGGAAGTGTTCTACAACTGAGTAGATGATGCTCTTAGTAATGTGGTTTGTGGTGGTCTTGGCAGTCCTGGGGTAATGGTTGGACTTGATGATCTTAAAGGTCTTTTCCAACGTAGCTGATTCTCTGATTCTATGATAGTTTGTAAAATTCATTATTATTTTGTTTTAAACACAGATGTCTGAGGAATACTGACATTAGTATTAGCTTTACAGAAATAGTGGCAGAAAAAGCAGCAGCAACATAAACCCATTTATTTTTACTTACACAAATGTTAAGCAGGTAACTTAGCTTCTTCTCTGTGATGGTTATGAGCTTGCTGGTTTTGCTGTTGTGCAGTGATAAAGAGTACAGCATACACAGAACTTAGGTGTACAGTCCTGCATCATCACCCTTTACATGAAGAGAAACTTGTACATAAGTGGTATTAATAAAATACCGTTCTTTGTTCTGCATTTGTCTTTAGTCTCAGAATCAAAACTACATTATTAAAATTAAAAGTCTCTTGTACTTGGGTTTTTGTTTTGTTTTGAATTGTTTTGTTTTGTTTTTAAGATGGCTAAACAAGCAAAACCAATGATTTTATAGAAAAGTACTAAATCTACTTATTTATTCACATAAGAGAATACCAGTTGACAGTTCTTTACTTAAAATTTTGCTTCTGAGTCAAGTTCATCATGGACATTAACTGTGGTAAATCTTCTGTATGATCTTTTCATGGGTTCAAATTTGATCCCTAAAGATTCAGATATGAAGGATGTGGAGAATACTGACCCTGTTCCTCTGAAAATGTTCCAAGTATCCAAGAAATCATGTGGACTCTTTGCAACCAAAAGGGGCAGAAAGTATGGTAGCCTTGCAAAATTTCTTTAATATGAAATAGCAGTAATAGGTAATATCCTCCAGGGTTACAACTGCATGTTTTGTCACAACAATGCAGCTAATATACACTTTTTAAGGGATTTACTACTTTTCTGTATCCTGACAGCAGCCACCAAACTATTCCTTAGACAATGCTTCTTTTCCCTTTTTCAGTAGGTTCTTACATGGCCATAATACCCAGACTCTCTTAAAATGAAAAGCTTGTTGACACACCCATTCCTGCCTCTAGTCGTTATTTTCAAGAGACATGAACCCTCTTAAATATCAACCTGGTACAATCTTTAGCTACTTCTAAAGTATTTAGCTACAAAATTTAGCTACTTCTAAAGGAAATAAATCAAATGGCTAAATTCAGAAAGAACATTAACTTGGAATACCATCTGCTATATCTTACATTAAAATGACTTATTCTAAGGCCAATGGTGCAAGCTTTTGTTTCAGACTGCTGATTTCTTTCCAGAAACAGAGGAGCATGAAGTACTGAAGGTTTAAGCCAATGGAAGCAAATATTCACATCATCAGAAAATAGTGTTAGCAAAATCAAATGGCATGAAGAAACTGATGTGTACAGATCAAAGAAATCATATCACTTAAGGAGGATAGTTCTTAATTTTAGGTTACACAGCAGTCTGTAACTACTCCCATAGGGCATTGCAAAGTAATAAATTCAGACTGTGGCTGTTGGCAGTGGTGGACTTCCATGTAATTTCTTAATGACACCAAGTGATTAATACATATCTTATGTTCCTAATTAAAGTTAATACAGTGGATCAGAATAGTTTCTTTCTACAATTCTAGTCACAGTTTGCTATTGGCTTTAAAATGAGCCATGGTGCATCTGCAGGCAGACCTTGAGCTTTTTAAATATATGAATAAATGTAGAAAATTGTATGAGAATGAGGTTAATGCTCTCAACTGAACATGTACCTTTGCCAGTAAACATAGACAAAAAATAATTATGGTATATAGATATCTCTCTTCAAAAATCCTGAGCTCAATAGCTGCTGCTGTTGCAGTAATGCCATGCGTATAGCTGATGAAGGGACAAGGGTCCTGTCTCTTTTTCTCAAAGTTTCTACATTAAATCCTTTCTTACTGAGTGAAGAGTTTGAAGCTGTAGAGGACAGATAGGCAGAAACCACATATTTCAGAAGTTACTTATCCTGATTGCCAAGTCTTAAGTTCACAGATACTGGCTTTAATTCCCCCAGGACTTTATTGACTTTTAGCTCTCAATCAATGTGGACTTTTACATGTTGGGTTTTTTTCCTTTCTTAAGAAAAACTGTTGGTTTTGTTATATCTCTTAAACGAGAATCTAATAAAAACAAAAAGGAAACGAGTGTCAAACTTCACAAAAGTCTTCTCGAAAACATTGCATCCTGTGTGTATAATAATGGAGAAAATATTAAATGTTTTCAGTGCACATTTAGAGACAGTTCATCTTTATTTACTACATGGAGGTTTTTCTCCCCTTTTCACTGAACAAAATTTTGCAGGAGAGAAAAATACTTTTTGAGTACAAAATAATTAGAAAAAGATACGTTAATGCAGTATTCCAACTGATACCTTCTTGGTTGCTAACATATCAGAGAAAGTTTTTACAGATTCTATTTTTCCAATTAAATCTATCCAGATTTTCTTTTTTAACTGTGAAATGCTATAGAGTAAGGGGCCAGCATGCTCACATTCTTCATATATAGAGCTCGCTCATTGAAATCACATCGTGATGAGCACATGAGCAAAACTAAGATATTTAAAAGATTGTATTTATGAACAGTTCCAAAAGAGGGACATCCATTTGTATTAGTACCCTTTTTTCTGGATTTGAAAATTTCAATAGTGATTATCAATTTTTTTCTAATAAACATCATGAAATCTAAATATTCTTTTCAAAATCCAATCTTTGCAGTTATATTCTGTAAAAAAACATTTCTGTGGAGAACCTTTGGAAATGTTAATCCTAGTTCAAATGCCATAGTTGTGAGTTTTAAAATAGAGAACAATTTTTGTCAGATCAGAATCATTCTTTCTTGAAAACTTTTTAATATGTCAACCCATTTTTATCCTAAGATTTCAATTCTAAAATTTAGATTAAATACTTTAACACCCACTTTCATAAGAATCAGAATACTTTCATTCACTGAATTATAATTAGTATTTCTTTTGACTTACCTAAGCATTAGTTTGTATTTCTCATTGTGAGTGCAATGCCTTATAAGAGATGCGAATCCAGCTCTGATCTGATTGCGTTCCAGGAGTCAACAGGTTACTCTTTAGACTCGACTTGCCTTTGTTCAGATCTGTTTCATTATAGGAATTAAATAGCTCTGAGTACTTAATGGAGGACAGTCAAATGTTTTGCCCATTGAAAAGGATTTAAAACAGGATCAATACAACACTAAGCACACAGTACAGTATTTAAAGAAAAAATTATTTAATTTTCATTTGGGACTGGCAGATGATATTGATGATCTGAAAGGAAACCTCATTTTTTTTGGTAAAAGTTCCTTCTTTTTAGTTTTGAGATTTCCTGACAGACTTTTTGCCATTTTTAAAAAAGAAAAAAAAGTAAATTTTAGAAGCCATGTTTGAGTTTAAAAAGAGAAATATCTTCAGTTCTAATAAATAATAATAACCTTAAGCTTCTATACAGTTCATTCAGTTTCTCTTAGTTGCTGATAAAGATGCACAAAACTCTCATCTGCTGCCCAATATTTTTTCAACAGGTCATGCTCATCTGCATTTTTCTTGTCTTCCATAAAGTTTGGAAGAAAGCAGATGGTTAAGCTATAGAGTTGCAGCCTATCAGATTTCATATTGCATCAGCAAGCTCAAAAGTTATAGTGGATATCATCTCTACAGTATCACAAGATCTGTAACTTGCAAACCTCTTCCAACACCAGTCAGTGTCATTAAAAGTCTACAAATCTGTCTCAGATTGTGAGCTCAGTTTCATAGCCTTGAATACATTTGTCTTTCCAAGGTCAGGGAGAGTAATTGTGGATTTGGTGTAGCGATTCTGTTTCCTTTGAGCTTGATGACTACAGTCTTTTCCAGATCTGTTCTATGAGTCTATTTCATTTGTCAGTTCAAAGGGAATTTGAACAATTATAACAAAAACTAAAATTGCTGAATACTTGCTGAAAGTAAAGGATGTAAAAGTTCCTAAGTAGATAATCCCTAGTAGAAATCATATTAGTATTAAAAAAAGAGTGGAGGAAGAGGTCTCAGATTAGCATAGCATAAAACCTCCAGCATCCTGGTTTAGTATGAGGCCGGTAGAATTAGCCAGTGTTCATGCTGGCTTATACTAAAGGTAATGGACGTGAGCTCAAGGAATCTACAGTATGCACCACAGAGGTGAGCAAAATTAACCTAAGCCTGTTGGGAGTCTCTTGAAGGAATGTGAAAAGTGTTCACCCCATCATCACCAGGGAATTTGCAGGAAATGTATTACTGTAAATGCAGTAGGGATATGAATGGGATCTCTGCATTTCTGAAATGGAAAGTGCCTCTCCTAATACAGCACCTGGAGCACTGTAAGTGGTAGAAATTCCAGAGGAGTTAGCTCAAGACCAGTATACCTGCAGTAATAAGTCAGTCAACTAGAAAGTGACTCTGCCTGAAGCCTTTCCACCCCTGTATCACGATTCCCATGACTTCTTTATCTGACAAGACAGTGGAGAACATGTGATTCTCTAGATTGACTTTGCTGGGAGTTTCTGACTCCAGGAAGAAAGTGACTACCTTGTTTCTCAAACTGAGTTCACCACTCAGATAATTATTTGCTGCTGACTTTGGCCTCTGCTGCAGACAGTAAGCACATCCATAGTGAAAAATCACATTGGCAGGCTTCAATCTACACGATTCCACACATTTCAGTCACTTGGCCACACATTTCAGTCACTTGGCTGCAATAAAATATGGCAAAAGAAATTAAAAGCTGGAATTGGTGGGAATTCTTCGCCGTGGTCTGCAGTGGGTCCAAAATTTCATAAGAGCTAATCAAAACCCTGTGAAAAAACTTTAGGTTTTTAAGAAGATTGAAGTGTGCATATGTAGAAATCACGGGGGAAGAGTTTATGGTCTGCTCTGTATGTATCTATGGTGTGAGTTTTTAACCTGTATGAAGATAAGAAAAGGGTTTTTGAAAGCCACTCAGGGAAATGAGTTCAATTTGTTTGGGCAGTTACAGTTCGTTCTCTGAAATAATGTGCTATAAATAGCCTCAGTATGTTTTCTGTATGTCTGAAATGAAGAACAATAATTGAAAACACAGATCACTAATCCAGATACTATCAACGGTGTTGAGTCAATTTTTTTTATGTTCTTCTTGTATTTATCAGCTGAACTAAAGCATAATACATTTCATCCAAAATATCAGCCCAGCATCTCAGTAGTATATCTCAAATACCATTCAGGTAGAAAACATTTCTACCTCATAGTATGTTAGTTCAGACTACACACACTGTACTCTCAAACACAGACTACTTTAAGTGTATATTTTATCTTTCTGTTTCCTATGCCCAGATGGTAATCTCTTTGCTTTGGGCTGAATTCATGAAATGAAGCATCTGGAGTTTAGAGTGTTTTGATTTGCTTCACTAGCTCTGACTATACAGCAAAATATTTGCTGCTAGAGCTCTTACCCTGAAAGTGATGTTGCCAAAGGGTAAGGAAAGTATAAATGTATTGATACTCTTTTCCAGACTAAAATTCTGCTAAAATTACTACAAACCTTAAGGGCAAGAGCTCAGTTTCCCAATTTGAAGATAAATGTCATGTATTTTATAAACACAGTCCTCTAAAATGAGTCAGGTCTGGACTTGAATCATCCATCCCGTTACAAGTGCAAGGTCAAACATCATTTTGCTTTAGTATAAGAACATTCATATAAAGTTGATTTAGTTATAGTGACAGTTCTATATTCTCCTTTATATTGCTAAAAGATATCAATTACATTACAGCTAGATTACAGGTATAAAATGAAGTATCTCTTATGTATGCATGCTGCAGAGCTGCCTTATTTTATAATTTTTCTAAGTCGGGCACTTGTTTATGTATATTACTATGAGTAAGGAGAAATCCTGGGTGTGGAAGAGAAAGAGGAAGTTTCAGTGGCAGCTGAAATTTGTTTCAGAGTGAGCCAATTTCATTAACTCAATTTTTTTTTTTTTCTCTGTCAGAGCATGATTTCTAAGCTGTGTCCCTAATTCTGTTTTACATTGAATGGCAATTTTGAATAATTATCTAATGTAGCTTTGGCAAGTCTTTGGTTCATTAAAGACTGTGTGTCTTCCTGATATCCATGACAAAAAGAGACGATTTCTCATAAGAAGAGTTTGACATAATAATTTCAGCTATTGTAACCACTTACTCCTAAACACCTCTGAAGTTTTAAACAAAATTAAATCAAGACTGTTTCCCAGAACACTCATCCATCATCAAACTGTGAAACAGTTTGAAATGTTTCACAACTGTAAGTGAACCTGCCTGAGCCGTGCACTGTTGTCACAGATTATCTGAAGCGAGTTGGTGATCTGGTTTATTGCAAGAAATACTCACAACATTTGTCTGTCATTAGGCAATTTTTAATAGCTGTAATTCTGCTGATGTGTAACACACCAAATAGTATTTCACCCAAAATACAAGGAGGTGGGATGGGATGGGGTAGGTGATAGATTTGCATAGGAGGCATATGTTGATACCAGTTACCTTTATGTTTGTAATGGCACAGATTAAATAAAAACCTACAGCCGATATGTATAGATACTCAACACATAAACACCACTTCCTTGTCGTTTTCCAGATATATGTAATTTGATTTTGGTACAGAGCTGTAGACCTGTGTAGCAATTGTATAGTCTTTATGGAGGAATCCTGTTGGTGGCAAAGAGAACAAACACTGAAAGGAGACAGGTGATCATGATTTTATGAGGTGACACTTGAACTTTTATCTTGGATTGCAGCATTTTTGCTTTCATTTCTTGGTAATTTTAATTATGTATTTTGTTTGTGACATTTGTACAAAGAGTGACCGATTTTTGTGACTTTTATTGAAGAATATGTAAATTTTTGTTTTGAAGGACTGGTTGTACAAAGACCATAAGCTGCTTCACATCACTTTTGTCTATAGTAGTTCTTAAACCTTAAGCTTAGTCAGCATTCATTCTAATTGAAGGTTATACAGGGATGAAAAATGAAGAGAATGACAGAATTTAATTCTCTTATTGCAGATTGCCTCAGTATCCATTCTTTTGACTATCAACAAATGCATCTCAAGGCCAGGTTGGATGGGGCTTTAGGCAACCTGGTCTAGTGGGGTGTGTCCCTGTCCATGGCAGGGGGTTGGAACTAGATGACCTTTAAGGTCCATTCCAACCTAAACCATTCTATGATCAGTGAATTTTTACAGGCTTTGTGGAAAGCAAATGAGAAACCTGATATTAATTAGTTTTCAAAAATCTCATATATAATGATTAAAATAGAATTGTAGTAAGGAAAGATCAATAACTCTTCAGGACATTTAAAATGGGAAATTTGAACATTTGGCATTTTTTTTGCTTCCTCATTGTTTTAAACCTGAAAATACTGCCTGATTTCACTTTTGATCACTTGTGATGACTGAAATAAAATGAATATATGTGTATTTTAGGTAATTTATCCAAGTTTCATGACAGAAGTACTAGAGGTTCCACAAGTGCCATAGGCATTACATTTCAGGTAATCTCTTTTTCTACAATTTAAACTCAGTACTTTCAGTTGCATCAACTTTAACATCTGTTTTTTAATATTTCCAGCATTTTCTTGTGCAGAATCTGAAATGCTAAAATGCAATCACGTGTCTAGAGAGCATAGTATGCCCTGTAACTCTGAATAGGAAGCAGTGGACATTTCATTGCAATACCTACTCTCCACTGTGTCACTCTGAAACTCCTCTTAGCTGGAGAGAGTGGAATGAAGTCAGAAGAAGGATTATGTGCCTGTGCATTGCAGTGGTCTCGCACAACTTAGCAACACTGATAAAAGCAGTAAAGTTTTGAAAAGTTTTGCTACATATTTCTGAAGCTGATGTGCGCAGATGTTTTGGGGTTTTTTTTAATTATTTCCTTCAATATCAAGTCTCTGATATGCTTTCAGGGAAAATGTGATGTCTGCATCAAGGTCTACTTTTCATTAGCTAGTTCATTTATATTTTTTAAAAAACGGCTCTTAAGCTTAATACGTATTCCAAGCAGTCTAACACATCCGTTAAAAAACAACAACATTGCCTGCCTTAGGCTTATATGGAAATTTTTATTTGCTCAGTTCATTAATGGTTGACAAGAAACATACGTTTTAAGATAATGTTTTGAACTGTGACAGGATTTACAAAACGAACTACTGCTCTCCCTAGTGCATCTTGGGTAACATGTCTTTAGAAATTGGTGATTTAATATGGCGAAAACCATGACCACTAGCCTTACAAAATTCTATTGTTTAAAGAATTTAATTATTTTATGCTTGAAATCCTACCATAGATTGTGTATAAAACTAATTATAATTTCAAGATATAGATCTCGAGGATCTTCATTATTATTAATAGAATTCTGAAACCTTTTTAAAATCTGAAATATTTATTGTTTGACAGTAAAGCAGGGAGCTTTTTGATTGTACTGCATCTCAACATTTTATCTTTGTGGCCTTTAATGCTTTCAGTATTTTAGAATATGTAGGTCATATAGCTTATTTTCATGATGCTCAAGTTTATTGTATGCTTTAACGGCAAAGCTATCTTAATTCATTTCACATGTCTAGCATGTGGCTCAAATCCAACTGAACTCTCTGTATTATCTTCAGGCTGTCCCTGTGTTGTATGTTTTGGTGACTTCTAGTTTTGAAGACTTCTTGTTTTGATAATATGATACTCTCAGCATTATTTTTGTGACAGTTGTCCTCTTCCTTAAAGCAATATCTTGATTGAGATTGCACTTATGCTGTTGCAATAGACAAATTTAGATGAAGTATTCCAGAGTTACCAATGTGGGGTTCCTGCAGGTGATTTTTCCTCCAAAAATTTGACAATGATCAGCATCTCGGCAAAAAGTTCTGTGTTTCCCGTGCACAATCCATGAATTAAATGCATCTTTTTGTTTATTTTGTACTTTCATTCTGATGGATATTGTATAGTTCCCACTGGTTCCTCTAGTGGCCACTATTTGCGCCTCTAAGGATTTTGTAGAAAATTATGGTAGCCCCTCTCCTGTCATTTGTCGCTCAGTATTTTACTTTTTTTTTTCCCCTCTCTCTCTTCCATTCATAGTAATTTTAGTCATTCAGGTTTGCTTTCTCAATTACTAATCTGATGTCTTCCCAGACCTGATTTCTCAGACTCCCAAATATTACTTCTGAGGGGTGGTGATCATGTCAGAACACACTACTTTCTATCTAAGTGCTTATTTTTCCTATGTGTATCACTGTACATACAGTGACACTGAATTTGCTTTACCATTTCCACACCTGTTAGTAAGCTTGTGTGATTCTCTGGTATCACCTTGGTACCACCTAAAGAGCAGCTAGGGGCCAAGGGCAGTCTTGTTGTAAGACAAAACACTAGTGATATCCTGCTGCTGGGAAACTGAGTAGTTCTGTTTCTCACCTTTAGGCAATCACTTATTCCGTGTCCCAGAAATGCTTAGTTTCTCTAAAAGCCTTTTGTGATGGACCTTGTTGAATTCCCATTGAGATACAACATGACAACACCCCTCTAGTCCTCTGCTACCACTTGGGTTTTGCCCTCAGAAATAAGGACGTAATGAGATGGAAATGTTATCATGGTTTGGAAGTTTGAGTCTTGTGCTTATCCAATGGAGAAGAATTTGATGTTGATACTACATTGTACTGCTGCATTCTGTGGAGCACAGAAATCTGATTATTTAAATATCTTTTGAAGGTTAGTTAAAATATAAAGCACAGTTGAGTGCTAAATTGTCTTGGCTTCCAAAGACTCATGCTCGTCCTTCGTTTAAGTCTGCTATATGTGCAATCAAAGGTAAAAGGAAATGGCTACTTCCATTTTCTTTCAGCATAAAAGATATTAATCAAATTTTTAGACATATGATGAATTTGATTATTTTTATGTTTGAGGGTTTGTTTGGTTTTTTTTTTTTTTTAATTTTAATTTCATTCTGTATTAAATCTGAGAAGAAGAGAACAAAAGGCAAGATTAAAAAATAGTTGCAGTTCCCCCTGGGAAGTGAAAAACCTGGATAAAAAAATTTCATGCATTCAAATAAAGCTGTTCCCCTTTTCCATTAGGATCACCAGATAAGTTAGTTTTGAACCTATTACTTTAACCTACACAGCAGTGAAAACAAAGCATGCTCTTTATTGAACTTAATGCTACATAATAAAGTTAGGAATTAAGTATAGTGTAGAAACTTTTCATGTTACATGGATATGTATATTTAAACTGCAAGATACTCTTCCACTATGGTGTGAAAGAACTATTCTATTCTATTAAAATATAGAATAGGATGGTAAGAATGAAAAACAAAATTGAGCACACCTTCCCCTCACCCCCCTCCATCTTCCCCATCTCAGTTTCCCTCCTCCATGCCCAACTTTCTACCTTCAAAATTACATTCAGAAATAAGTTGTTTTACAGTGACTGTGTGTTTTGACACTTCTTACGAATTCATCTAGATAAGCCATTTTCAATCTAGTTAGGGAGCAGGAATAAAGAAAATAAGATAACAGTTAAATAAGCTGTCTGGAAGGGAATTCTGCCTACTAATAGGGTATATTTTTTCTCATTCTTACACATTCTTATGCAATATTATTTTCTTCTACTGACTTTTTCTTCCTGCTATCTCGTATCACTGGTTATTTCCATTTTTTTCAAAAATAATTTGACCTCTTTATTTACAGCCAGTAGCATTTGACTTTCAGAATATTTCATTCAATATCTTTCTCTGGTAGATACAAAGGTAAGAGCTGTAAAATCAGATTTAGGCATGAATGTGTGAGTTTCCATCAAGAAGAAAATGTATAAGTTTCTCGATGTCTGGAGAGGTGTTCCAATCTCAGCAAAATGTTGGAGAATTAAAGTTTTTATTCTATGACAATTGTTCAAAAAAAATCTGAAGCAGACTTTCTGCCCACACCTGTTGAACTTCTCAACTAAGCAATGGGGTTAGATCGGGGTGTTGGGGTGTTGTTTTTTTTTTGTCAGACTAACAGCTCATACAGAACAACAGACAGCCATGCAAACTGCATAAGGGGGCCCAGAAGCCCAAGAGATGGATTTGTAGAGAATTTGGTTAATCGCTCTTTCAAAATAATATTTTTGAGGGGAGAATATTTTCAGCTAGCTCCCATTGTGAACCCTGCATTACAAAAAATAAATTAATAGTATATAAAGTTTTTATTTTCACAAAGTAAGCTGGCTGAAAATTGTATGCTAGAGAGATAATGGAGAAGTGCAGATCTCATGCCAAAATTACTGCTTTGGTGAACGAGCAACCCAACTTCTTCTCTAGGGAAGCAGCTTTGCTTAGTGGAGACAGTCCTGCCAGGAGATCTGGCAGCCCTTTGTTGCTTTCCAAGACTCCTTCTGCAAGTTGCATACATTCCTTATGTTACAGATTCCCTCTGCAGATTTGCTGTTGGACCCTTTACCTTGTCCATGAACAAGTATGTAGTGTAACATTATATCATTGAAATAACTTACATATTTAAGTACTACATAACAAGTTAGTTGAATGAGAATTTGTTAAAACATTATATTCTACCACAAAATCTGTATTGACTTACAATACCTGATCTTTCCCATAATTGCAGTGTTATGTTTATATAATATCCAAAGAATATTTTAAAGTAACATTTTTCTCTCTTTGTTATATGCAAATTTTCAGTTTTCAGAATAATCTCCATCGGATCATAATGTGCTGTATTGTAGGTGTAGAGATGGAGAGCCTTCTTTTCCAGGCATTGTGAAAGTCTTGGAAAAGTCATTTCTATATGACAGGAAGCCAAAGACTTTTGTTCTTTTCCTTTTTCTTTCTGAAAACCTATGGGGGACATGTAGATCAAAAGAGTTCATGAAAGTTTTTTCAGATTAATTTTGAAATTGCAGAGTTATTACTAGTGTTTGTTAGAAGTTTAGTTCTGAGTTATTGTATAATCTGTAGGGTTTTTTTCCTCTATCGGGTGTTATTCTGGTCTTGACAAACAAATTAAAACTTCTCTTAACTCCTTCTTAACAACGGCCTTGACTGTTGAAGACAATTTTTGTGTGTCCCATTGAGATAAATGGACAGTTCATATTTAATTCAATTTGGGAAGAGGATACAGTTCTAAAAACGTCCTTTCTTACTCTAGAGCTGGGGACATGGATAGAGAACTGGCACCAATTCTACCACCTTCAGAGACAAGTAGTTAATCCTATTGTTGAAAAGATTTATTTTTTCTTTGTCTCGATTCTGGATTTAGTGTTTGTTAGTTTTACCTTCAGATCTTTTGGTAAGGCTTTGTAAGCTACTCTAGGCAACACAGTTGCCTGCTCCCCTTGAGTGCCAGTGAGTGCACTCTATGATTGGTATTATTACCTCAGCAAAGACATTTGTGTCTCTGACAATCCTTTTTGTTCCTTTTAGGATAGGAGCTAAATATGATGCTAAGACTTCTCAAGGAATTTCATTAAAAACATCAATATTTCAAAAAGCTCAGTACAACCGACAAGTCTAAATATCTTTACCTCTTCTTGTTTTCTAGTAAGCAAGCAGTGGAGCTGGCGAACTTGGCAGCAAACTCTTTTGTCTTTCCTGCTTGTATCTGTGGAGCCTGGTTTGCAAGGTAAAGGTTCCATTTTAATTAACTGTAACTTTATATTATAGTTTCCAGTGACTAAAGTGACTTTATAATACTTGTAGATTTTAAAGAAAATACCCTTGCTTAGTGTTTCATCTACACATTTAGCAATGAATTGTATTAGAATGCTCTTACCATTTAAAATAAATGCAATGAGTTGCCTTGCATTCATTAACAAGCACTTTTCTCTCAGGAAGAAAGGAAAAGGATGCCAAGATCTAGGTAATTTGTGAGTTTCTGCTCATATATTTCTATCAATCTGAGTGAAAGAACAGTTAAGCTGGACCTGAAGATTTAAGTCTGAATGTGAATGCATTTGTTATTTCAAGATGTATTTTCTGTGTTCTGTGTTTATTGGTGATTTTGTGTTTATCGATGATTTTATTAGAAGGGATATATCAGGTGATTCTTGAGATGTACCTGGCTGTGTATGACAATCTTTATTACTGTACAGTTTTTTAAAAGAGAAGTTCTTATTTCTGCTCTTAAATATAGTTCTTAAGAGTGATATTGGAAAGGTAGTGATATTAAATATTTGGAAAATTTAGTTTGCTAGAGTTTAAAAATACCTCAGGGAAACTAGCTTGTTGTGATAATTGATTTCGTTACCATGGAAAACTGCTGGTTCTGCCAAGAAAAATATGTCCCTGAATACCTTCTTCAGCTTCAGTTAAGGGTCTAGGCTTAATATTACTCTTTCCTTTGAGACTTTGTTCCACCCCTGGATTTTATGTTTGAAGTTGTCTTAGTTGTCTGCATGAAAGAATATTTCTCTCTGAATCTTTCTGCTATTGAAATTAGCTCTTTTACGTAGAGTGATAATTAAAAAAAAAAAAAAAATTTTCAAAAGCTTTTTTATTGCTTATTGTAAAGCTATGCAAAAGCTGCTCCAAATTCATGATTTTAAATGGAGTGCTGAGCAGAAGAATTGCCTCCTTTTGACAGAAGTGCCACTATGAGCTGAATATTCAAGGTGAAAAACTAGCCCTTTTGAAAAAGAAAAACAGCATCCTCCACAGCACCTAAACCAGGGGAGTGAATATTCTACTCTTCAGCGTTTATTTAACAAGCTGAACACCAAGGCTGTGCATTTTAATGTATTGTATTTCTTTAGAAGGGAGAGAAAAAATGATGGATCAGCCTTTACTGTGAGTGAAACCCTGCTACGAGATGTGGGTGGTGATTGTAAAAAGAAAAGTAGGAGCATTTCCTTCTAGACATCTTCTGAGGATGGAAGCCATTTATAAATGCTGAAAAAGGCAGGCCGTTTTACCAGGTCTCTTTCACCTGCTAGAAACGATATAAAAATTCCAGTCGTGAGGAAGAGTCCAAACACAACGGTTTTCCATGCAAATGGTTAGGCCTTGAACAATCCAACTTGCCAGAAAAGTGTAGGTAATGTTGCATTTCAAAAGGGTTCTGGTGCAGCTCCCCAGACATCATGTTGTGTTACATAGGCCTCATCTGTCTTGAGTTTGCAAATCCAGCAGAAGTGGGGAAAGCACTAGCAATCAGCATCTGATGGCTAAAGCCATAATTTAACATGAGTTTAAATACAGTTTTCATGATTATGTAGCATTGTGTCTAATGAAAATTTAAGCATGTACTTAAACACTTGCAGAATTGGGATGTATTTAGCTCAACGGCAGCTAAAGAAAAGACAGTGAAAACAATGAGTAAAATTTCCAAAGCATTTATAATTGACACAGCAGCAGACACAAGCTGGTCTTTTTCCATCATGTATGGTAACTTGGTATCTTACGCAAGATAACAGTCACCAAAAAAATATATAATGTTTTAATACACATTTGACAAAGAGCATTTAATTTTTTTTTTTCTGAAAAACTTGCATTATGGCTTCTTATCCACAATAACTCATTCTGACTTACCGGGCTTCTTTTGGTGGTTGGTGTAGTTAAATCTGAAGGCACCATTGGTTGTAGTGAGTTATGTGTACTTTTTTGGCATTGACATTTCAATAGCAAAACATCAATATTCAATTTGCAGTTAGCAATAAGTCTCTGCCAGTGAGAATAGACTAATATGTCTTTATGGTGATCATCCTGTGTGGGGTAATGAGATGTTTTAATCAGCCAAAAGGGTAGGTTCAGAGCTGCAATTTGATTATTCTTTTTTTACACAGGTTTGGAGAATTATGGTGAATTGTCTTTCATTCTTTTGTCTTCCTCTTTCTGGAAAGATTTATTGCCACCTTTTTAACTTGTTTTCCTAGCATTCATGCTGTGTTGGAATGCATAGTGCATAACATTTGTGGATTTGCATGAGCTGATGCTGTGAAAGTTTTATCTGTACTTTTGATTGATATTAGGGTACCAGCAAAAAACATCCCAAGACCCTGAGTAGTTTTCAGGTGTCTCAAGAATGTTTGTTTATTTCTTTACTAATCTAGATACTACTAATGCTAATGTAAGGCACCAAGGCACTATGAGTGTAATGGCCATTTCTGTTTCAGAAATTAAAAGGAAAAGAAAAGGGAAGTGATATTTCAGACTGTCACCACATATGTCCATACATGCTGTGCTTTTATTTAGGGTACCTGCAGTCAGCAGCCTGTATTCTTTCGAATGAGTACAAGTGGTATGAAGATTTTCCACACTGTGACATTGACTGTTGCTGATGGTGTGTTTGTGTAGGCAGATTAACTCAGTTTCCTTCTGCATGTGGGCAACAGTACTTTAAGAACTGTTTTTTACTAATGCAGCTACCCTCTGCTTCAGTCTATCGGGTTGTCTGACTTAAATTTCCAGACAAAGTTCAGAAATGAGTTTTGGAGAAGGGAAAATAGGCATCCACACTCCAATATAATGAATAGACATTTAAAACTTATGTACCCCAAACAAGACCTTTATTTAGAGAGATGGGTGGTTCAATCAGTTAGGACACTTCAGTTTCTTCCTCGGCCTCCCCCAGGCATTAAAGAGGTTTAGAATTACCATTTGGAAATTATAAACTTAACATCAGTATTCTTTGGTTTTAAAAAATAAGAATGACACTCAGAGCTGAACAAAATCCTAGAGAAACAATCTGCTGGGAAAAAAGCTAAGAAAATGGAAAAATTCACAGATGAAAAAGGGATTTCTTTATGTGTAGAAATGGTACTAAGTTTTGTTACACAGCTAATCTGCAGCCACTTCATATGTTTTGCAGAAGATAAAGACACTTTAAGAAAAAGAAAATCTGTTATCTCCTTTTAGTAGCAATGGCAATATGCTTTTATTTTCTGTCACAAGCAATGCACCATTTTAGATTGTTTCTTTGAAATAATAGATTCAGTCCTTCCTTGACTTTCCTTCATGCCTTGCTCACAGCCCTACTGTGCATCCTTATATCTTTCTGGTTTGCGTTTTCAGCATTGCAGCCCTATCTTTGGTATGAAATTTTGGTATGAAATGATGAGCAGTGAAAGCTCATCATAGTAAAATACTGTGCTGCATTTCATTAATTAGAAGGTATACGAGCAAGAAAAAGAAGGAATAACTTTGTATACTATTATTGTCAATACAAGTGTGACACTTCAGATACGGTAATAATAAAAGGTAAAAGGAGACTCTATCAAGATAATGTATGTAACTATGCAAAACTGAACCAAGTCGGTTGGTTTATTTTAATGCTGGAAGAATAATTTTCATGCCAAAAAGTGTTTTTCAGTTCATGATTGGGAAAAAAAGAAACATTAAAAAAATCTGTTATATAACAGCAACTTGCTGATCTACATATTTTAAATAAATATATAGGTGATATATTTTTAACACCTTGATTTCTTTTGCATAATCTCTGTTTTTAATACAGCTGCATTTTTGGGGGTATTTTGTCAGTACCGCTAGAAATTGTATGGAAACATTTGGCATGAATGTAAAGACTCGTTCTTGAACAAATTTCAGAGCTTTATTCCATCCTTGTTTACTGCCTCACTGTGAATTAAATCATCCTTAGACTAGAAGATCATTCAGGCTCACTATATATTTAAGTTTAATTGTGCGGCCTGCTGAGTTCTGCCTTATTTTACTCTCGTGCACAGAAGAACTTTCTGCCAGCCAGGGGTGTCAATGCAGGTGAGATCCCAGGTCTGAAAGTCCAAGAACTACATGATGTTGAAAAGCCACAATCAAGTGGTAAATGATGAGGAGCTCTGCCAGCTCCCTGGGAGAGCCCTGTCTCAAATCCGTTAAAAAGCTGTTGAGTGTGCAAGGAAGAACAGGTCACCCAGCTGTGTGAATAAGAACAACTATAGGTGGATAGAACTTTAAAGTAATATAATTTGACAACTCTTGAGAAAGCACTCAAGTGGAGAGGCCACGTAGCACAGTGCGTGCCCTGTCCTGGAATACAGAAAAGGAGCCATGAGTACCCCAAAGGTAGAAAGAGGTGTTTTTCTGCAAGCAGTCCTTCCAAAGTGCTTTCTGTCACTGTAATTATTATTAACAATGTCAGAAGAGGAAATTCTACTGTCATCATATTCATAAAGACAAAAGCATGAAGGATGAGAAGTGAATACGGAATAACACATATATCTGTAGCCAGAGAAGCAGCATCCTCCTTTGTTTATATATAAATAGCAGGCTAAGAAGAAGAGTATTCTTCCAAAATTCCAAAACGGTTGTCAAGATTTCATCAAGCTTACTGTTGAATTCTTTAATTTGCTCAATTAGAGCCCCTGTCCTGAGTCTGGTGTTCTGACTCTGAAGCATACTGATACCACTCTGAAGGCTGTTACTTGAACTCCCTCATTGCAGTCAGCACACAGAATAAATCTCTGCAAAATTCACTGTTTTCCCACACATAGCTGTTTCTGCTTGTGTAAATGTAAGCATAGATCTAGAATCTGTCTGGAATCATTCTTTTCCCAAATCTGGCCTTCTAATGGGGAATATTATTTGGAAAAAAACCCCAAAAATTCAGAGTAGTTTTAATCAGAAGATTTAAAGTAACTGCTAGTCACCTTCATCGACTACAACAAAAGGAGAGCTCTCTCATACCATTTATTCAAATGTATTCACTGTAAAAATATTCATATAAATTAAGCAGAAAGCAGCCACCATTTCTGTTTCTTAATGTCTTCTCAGACAAGAAGATCAGTGCCTCAGTCAGGCATAAAGGTTGGTACAGAAGAGGGAGGGAATGGAGAAAAGAGAATAAACCAAGAACTGTATGATTTTAGGTTTTAGTTTCAGTTTTAATATGTAGTAGAACCCTAAACTTCTGGAGAGCTAACTTTGTGCTCTTCAAACACCTAGTTAGAGGAATCCCATGGGACAGGGCTCTAGAAAAGAAGAGTATCCAAGAAAGCTGGTCAATATTTAAGTACCACTTCCTTCCAAGTTCAAGACCTATGATGAAGAAATCAGGCAAAGGGGGCAGGAGATCTGCATAGATGAGCAGGGAGCTTCTAATAAATCTCAAATGCAAGAAAGAAATTTATGGGTTGTGGAAAAAGGGACAGGCCAAGTAGGAGCACTATAGGAGCATCATCAGGGTATGTAGGGATGCGACAAGGAAGATCATCTTGAGAGGTCCCTACCAACCCTAATGATTCTGTGATTCTGTGATTTTGTGATTAGAGGAACAGTGATGCTTTTCAGAATCGAAGACCAAGCATTATGGGACAAAGTAGGCTATTTCTGTAATATTAATGCATATATAAAAACATGCCTCTCCTAATGCATTCCCTATTCTCCTGATTTTCATCTACCTCAAATTTATGCCATTTTGCATGAAAATTAAAGTAAATAGTGATATCACTGACTAATTCACAAGAAATTATGATAGCCTTTAGACCTGTTTTGGAAATTCTACGCACTGTGTAGTGAAGCTCAGTGGCAAAATATTTCAAAACATTTTTTTGGAAAAGTTGATGGAAATATCTGCATTTATGCATTTGGACATTTTCAAAGTAAAAATGTTCTTCCTTTTTTTTTTTTTTTTCTTTTTTCCCCTCCTGTGACATGTTCTTAGCTTTACTTTTGTTTTACCTAAAAAAATAACAGACACTGAAATCTAGGAGAAGCTTGTTCCATGCACTAAGAGCATTTAAAGCAGTGTACCTTCGCATGGTATCCAGGAGCCAAAAATACATCTATTTTAATTTCACTTATGAAATATAAGGATTGCCTACACTGTGTTAGCAAATCAGTAATTATTTAATAAATATTATGAAGAGAGAGGAAAAAAAAAGTGTTCTTTCTTAAAAATGGATATTTACAATATTCATAGAATGCTAATAGCTACTTAAATATTTTTTTTTTAAGTGAAAATAAGCCCACCACAGACTTTAAAAACTGCACCAAACTTGTTCATCTTCATGCAAGAACTCTAGTCTGCTTACAATTGGATGTACTGAAGGAAGGTGAGGACCCACACTTTAAGTCTGTAAGCACCGTATGCCTGTATGTTTCTTTGCAAATCACAGCACAGTTTTGAAATATTGATGGTTTGTTTTCAGTAGCTATAGTGTTTGCACTGAATGTTTGGGGGTTTTTTGAATGATAAATAAAGGCAAGTCAGATTACTTGGTCCTGTCACCAGCAGCATACCTGGGTAGTACTAACATAATTGGAAATACCTGAGCCAGTAAAATTACTGGTATGGTCAGGTATTTCTGAAATCATGATTAACTTATGCACTGCCTAGTTGTTGTTTTCATACTTTTCAAAACAGATAAACAGAGTAAGCATAACATGATTTTTATTCTTTTTTTTCTTTGCCCACTTGTGTTTGGAAACTGCTCTCACTTTTGCGGAAGATTTTTTATTAATAATGGGCTTCTATCATTTTGTCTTAAAATGACACAATTCATAGAATCATAGAATCACAGAATCACAGAATCATAGAATGGTTTGGGTTCGAAGGGACTTTCCACCTCCCTGCCACAGGCAGGGTCACCTTCCGCTAGACGAGGTTTCTCAAAGCTCTGTCCAACCTGGCCTTGAACACTGCCAGGAATTGGGCAGCCACAGCTTCCCTGGGCATCCTGTGCCAATGTCTCACAACTCTCACAGTAAAGAATTTCTACTTTATATCTAATCTAAATATATATCTCATCTATACCTTATATCTAATCTAAATCTACCTCTTTCAGTTTAAAGCCATTCCCCCCTGTACCATCATTACATGCCCTTGTAAAAAGTCCGTCTCCAGATTCCCTGTGAGCCCCTGCCGCTCTCCTCTAGACTCTCTCAAGCAGGTCCATGTCTGGGATCACATCCAGATTTATCTGCCTGTTCCTTGTGTGTTTTATTTACAGAGTAGCTTTTTAATTTTACTTTCCTTTTCATCTTTTTTCATGAGCCACCCCTTAACATCATACAGCACTTCGTAATTAGAAAGTAGCTCTCCTGGGCAGTAGAGCTGTTTGTTATAAAACCAGAAATGTGGCATTTTTGTAGTTTTACTCAGAATTTTTCAAGGAATGTGTGATGTCTGAAACAGCAATTGACCCGTAGCGTATGCTATGATCATGCATGTATTCAATGCAAGAGTAATGCTATGCAGAATGGCAAAAAACCCCAAAACAACCTCAAAAGGTGAGTGAAATCGCACCTCTGATGCTTGGATAATCCTGGGAAAAAAATACATTTAGCACAGCTGTGTGGAGGAGCCAAAGAATAACATTTAAGCTGCATAGCATCCCAAAAGGTGAAAATCATGTCAGTGAAGATGAAAGTGACCAGGGTTTTGCAAGTGAAGGTAAAAGACAGAAGAGAGGAGGAAATGTGGAATGAAGTCGTAGTATAGTTGAAGTATGAAGTGCCAGTGGGGTTCCAGTAAGAGTCAATTTTGGCAAAACTGACTAAGATGACAGATAATGATCCTTAAGAGAATGGAAGAATAAATCTGGCAGGGGAAAAAGACTTCTAAACTTTGGGTGGAAACCATGCTAATTAATGCATCTGATGCATTTGAATGAAGATTCTCACCCTGAGTACTCAAAATTCCTTCACATTTTTTTGGACTGTACAGCAGTGAAGGCTATTCTGTACTCTGGGTGTGAGGAGTTTGCACTTTGTAAGTTGTAAATTATATAGTCAGATAATATTCCAGCTTCATTTAACCATATTATAGAGCTCCTCAGCTCTGCTGAGCATGTTAATTACAGGAATTCATTTTACCATGATGATATTCAATGTCCAGAAATAGAATAAAACAGTTACTGTTGCTGTAGTCAGCACAATATATGTTTTATGAGTAGCAGCAGGTAAATGGATAATGGTTAGCAGACTGCATCCTGTGGAGAATGACACATTTTCTGGGTCACTAAATAGTCAGCTCACTCAGTTCAAGTACAGTAGTAATTGAACGTTAGAAGATTTATGGTGGCAGTGGATCGGGAATACTAGTTCACTGAACAAAAAGGACAGACTTCTTTCCCCTAAACAGAGGTTTTGGTAGTCAGGAAAGCTTTATTCTTCTGTTACGAACTGATTAGATTCTGCGATGTTCACCCGCTGTTGGAATTCCAGCTTTTGCCTTAAGTTCATCTTTCCTTCAGCGAGCTGGCCATGTCAGTGAGCAGTCAGTGTGTCTGTCAGGCAGAGGGATGCTCTGAGGGATGTCACCTTCTTGACACATCTTTCATTTCTTTCCCTTCAGTTACATAAATAATAGTAATTTCAGCCCTGTCACTCCAAGATTATGCGAACTTGTGGTCATAACTGCAATTTCTTCTAGAGTCACTGAGGGCAACACTGGGCACTGCAAGCTCCAAGGCATCAGTTTTTTCTATATTCAGCTATGAATGGGTGTCCTTAATTTCAAAGCAGTTGTGATCCAAGTTGAAGTCTGCTGAAGGACTCTGAGATAGATAGGGCTGCTCCTGTCCCACTGAGGTCTGGCTGGAGGTGTGGCATTGCCTTTCTGCTTGTGCTCCTGTCCAGCTAACCCCAGAGCTAGATGTGGAAGGTCGGTGCTGTATCTGTGTGCAAACAAGTGCCAACCAAATGCGACTGCTCTTGTCCAAAAATAACTGCCCATAGAGACTGGTGTGAGCCTTGCCATAAGGACCGAAGAGAAAAATCACCCTAGTTAAAGTGACATTTCATCTATCAGAGGAAGGGGTTTTCCTTTCAATCAGATGAGGGTTTCATTTTCAAAATGCTGTTCTTACTCTGGAGGTTGCTGCATAAAGAAGAAGTCTGGGTACTTCAAAGGAAAACCCACATACACAGTTATGCTGACATTACTGTATGTTCTCTCTTTTGTACGCTGTCTAGTGTCCTAATTCAGGTGCAGTACCATGCTTACCTTACACAGTCTTCTAGTGGTGTATTTCAGGTTAAAATGCTGGGGCTTTTTATCTTCACTCTCAAATTAGTGCTGTGATTTAAAACCATTTTTAATACATTCGATAAGAAAATAGATTACTGGAATCAGAAGGAAACTTTTGTCATTTCTCAAATAAAAATAGCAAAGCAATGACTTTTGAACTAATACCTGAGGGCGAGTAGTACTTAGATAGTTTTGCCTTTGAAGATACTGTTTTACTGAGGTCTTTTAAAGTAACCACATTGTAGTTTTGCATGTATTTTATGTTTTCAGCTAATACATCCTGCTTTTTGAGATAATTCTCAGATCTTAGGTGCATTCAGCAATAATGTTAAAAACAAACACAAAAATGCCTCAGTAGTTTTTTATTAGTAAAATGCATCTGGGTACAGGATTGCATTCCGTGCATATGAACTTTATTTTCATTTGAAGTTGAAACTGCTGAGAAGGAAAGGCTTACCACTGAAGTAGCCATACTGTAAAGGACACCCAAGTCTAGGCAGTAACCATACTGTAAAGGACACCCAAGTCTAGGCAGGTGTAGGGCTTTTATGAGTCTTCTGGCAGTGTCCTGTGTGCTGATGGGAAACACACTGCTGTAAGGATATAGTGTCCTTCAGAGTTTTTGTCCTTATACTGCTGAAGAAACTGTGGTTGTTACATTTATTAGAAGTTAAACAAATGAAATTTATACTGTTCCGAAATGCTAGTCCTTGGGGGGGCAGGAGGAGGGAAGTGTTTTATTTTTGAGACTTATTTTACTTGCATTAATGGCTTTGTTTAGCATTTTATGCTAAAATATTTAGCATTTTATTTGCATTAATTCCTTTAAATGATGAACGTATTTGTTCATGTTCTAGCTATTCCTCCCCTTTCTCCACAGATTTAAGTTAAAAAGAGAACTTTAAATGTAGTTGTCCTGCCTTTATTTGTTGTTTCAGTTTGCAACCTAATTTCACTGTCTTCCAATCAATGTAAGGGTATAGGGAAAGGATATGCTTTGGGTGTTTGTATGTTCATTAATTCATAAACCAGAATCATTAATATCCTTGTAGTTCAAAACAGAAGCATAAATCATGCCTTTATGAAGAGAGGAATTGTGCTTCTAATAATTCTCATTTGAAGATTAATTTGCAAAGCAGGAACCAACGCATATGTTTTAGAGGTCAGAGACAGCTGACTGAATCTCAGGCCTTTGTGCAAGTAGTTAAGTATCTGTCAAGTCACAATCAGAAAATCCAACTTACCATTTAAACAAAAGAAAATTAAGACTTTTTCAATTATTTGTTTGTTGGTTTGGTTTTTTTTCCTGTTTTTTCTTCTCCATAAATTCTATAACACAATTGCTGCACCTCTAGTTTGGACCACGTTACCACCATGGATCATGCGATACCTTTCTTTATGCTTGGGAAATGCTTGCAAAATGCTGATTTGGAAACAAGACATCTATTATGTAGATAGTCCTTGAACTATCTATTATTTTTTACTTTTTTTGGTTTGTCTTATAAGTCTTTTGTCTTTTAAGACAGAGCATGACTTAAAGCAGAGATTGATGAAGATCTTTAAATTACTCATTTTGGAAAGAAATCCTCTGACAACAAGCATTCATTCTTTCATGACTAGTATTAACTAAATAATTTGTGTGATAACTGCCCTGGTGTAGAACTGTCTTGGAGATGTCACATTGGTATTTTCTCATGATGGCACAAAAATTAAACAAGGTGTCATGGTTTAAGCCCAGCCGGTAACTCAGTATCATGCAGCTGTTCACTCACTTCCTCTCCCCTCACTCCTCCTCAGATGGGATGTGGAGGAGAATTGGAAGAATGTAAGACCCACAGGTTGCGATAAGAACAGTTTAATAACTGAAATTAAGTAAAATATAAAGATAATAGAAATAATACTAACAATAACAAGAATGATAGTAATAGGGAACAGTAACAACAAAAGAAATGAAAATTCAGAAACCACAGGTGGTGCACAGTACAATTGCTCACCACCTGCTAATGATAACCAACCTGACTTGAGCGGTGATCGGTCCTCTCCAGGTGACAACCCCAGTTTGTATACTGGGCATGATGTGCTGTGGTATGGAATACCCCTCTGACTACTTTGGGTCAGGTGTATGTCTCTGCTTTCTCCTGGCTTCTTGGGACCCTCCCTACAGGCAGAGCGTGAGAGACTGAAAAGTCCTTGATCGGGATGAGCACTAATGAGCAGCAACTAAAACATCAGTGTGTTATCAGCATTGTTCTCAGACTAAAGCCAAAAGAGAGTACTGTGCCAGCTACTAGGAAGAAAAATAACTGTTACAGCTGAAACCAGGAACATGAGGTCAGCAACAGAACTGACCGAATAAAAGCTTTAGAAGTTTTCTGGAAATGCCAGAGAAGAATGGTACAACAGGTAATTGGTTTAAGCCAAAATAAGTAGTTAAAAAATAAATGTCTGGAAAAATGCTTCAGTTCAGTTTTGAGCGTTTTCTTCTTCTGAAAATAAAACTGCAAGAGACTAAACACAAATCAAAATCTATAGTTGAAAATAACCCTTGAATTACAATTTCCTCCCTATTATTTACTTTGTATCTGACAGAAGCATCTGGAAAACTGAAAATCAGTTCATAAAAGATCAGTATCATTGAAATAGTTTTTTGATTAAAAATATGGCCAAAAACCCCCTTCATCTGAATAAATTTTTGTCACAGTCAAATGAAATCAGATTTCTCCTGTTTGTTTTGCTCTGGTAATTAACATGTGTTAGCCTAAGGTAAAAATACGTCTTGCCTCTACTCATAGTCTTGCAAAGGGAAAATTATTATAAGTTTTCTAATAAGGTTTTCATTATTTTTATGAATATTTATTAAAAATAGTGGGGAAAAAATAATATAACACTTGAAAGTTTAAGTATACTTAATCTTACTAAGCTTGAAAAGGAAATAGTTGCTGTAGATTGATCGGATATATTGGGCTTCTCTATGAAGGCTGTATCTCTTTCACTTGACAAAGGCATTTGGGGGATATGGGAGAAGTCAATTAATTTTATAGAGAGTGTCAATAGGAGTAAATAGCCATGAGAAACAAAGAAATACTCAGGGAAAAAATTGGAAGTTCCAAAGGGGATACTTTCATAGAATGGAAAAATTATTGAACTAATTATTTATGGAATTTGTGAAGGACTATTTATGACTAGGTTGAATAATGTATTAGGAAAGTGGAATGGAGCAGAAGCTTTTTGATGTAATGTTGGACCTGGAAACCCCATCGATTTCTGTTTGCTAAAAGTGTTTGTAGGGGAGCATAGCATGTTTCATATGCTCACCTGTGAGCTTTTCCTACTGTTCCCCAACAGAGACACAGTATCTCAATAGTCACTTGGTTTCACGAGACAGCAAATATACTGTTACAATGCTAGGAAATATTTTTGGTTTGAGTTTTTCTGTTTGTTTATACTCAGTTATTATATAAAATATAATACTCAGTTATTATATAAAACCCCAGCTGTATTTCAGTAATAATTTGTGCCAAGAGTCTTTTTCGTGGAAAAAGTGGTATTGATAGGTAAAATACACAGGTTAGAAATAAAGAAAGAATTGTGTTTACATTTGAAATTACTGTTTAAATTTGCGACGTAGATATGTTTGTCATGTAGAAAGCTATTTAACTCCCCTAAAATGCTGGCAAGGTTGTACTATGGATGCAGTACAATTTTAAAATTAAGAACAAATTAATAAGATGTAATTTCAGGGCCAGTGCTGAAAGAAGAATGTACAGTAATAAATTTCTTTCATCCAACTTTCCTTTAATATAGCCAAATTAAGTAAAATAATATTTTGAGGTGTTGCTTTAAAAATGGCCTGTACTTCTTCTAGGGGCATAATTTCCCGAGTGTCTAAAGTTATGTGAATGCTTTAAGCTAACCAACCATGTTAAAGGATTAATATGGCTAAAATGGATTCCCACCTACCTGGTTCATATTCTCACTTTGCAAAATCATGCTTTTTTATTTTTGTTACAGATTTTTTGTTACAAAAAATGTTACAGATTTTTTTTTTATTACTAATTTGATAAAATCAGCTTTCAGTGACAGGCTTTTTAGCCACAAAGCTGTAAACAAATACTATTTGACCTTGCCTAGTCAAGACATGATGCTGAACTAGATTTTGTAATTATACTCATCTAAAGTTGCAGGAAAGATAATAAATTAGTGATGAATGGTAGATGAATGTACATCGTTTGTCTTCCTCTGGGCTCCAAATAAGTGATCACTTCCAAACAATACCTGACTTAAACGTGGCTAGGGTTCACATAGTCTTAATGAAGATTTACTTTGTCATAATTCCGTACATAATTTGGGGTCAGATCTGTGCTTGTCTGCTCTGTCTTTACATTAACCAAACTAATTTCCACTTTGAGGCAACAGAAGACGACTACTCAGGAAGCCTAAGTCCTTTTCTTCCCCGACATACAGAGCTTGCAGGGAGACTCACTGCAAAGAGGCATAGGGAGAGAAACTGCAGAGCACAGTCTCCCAGAACAATCTTTCAGGGCTTTGTTTGTTTGTTTGTTTTTCTGAATCAGATCAGAAAAGGGTGCATTCAGTTTTCTGTTGTGGGTAGGGGATGATTGGTGATGGCATCCCAAATCTGATACCTGCTTCCCACAGCTGCAGTTGTCATATACTGCACCTTCTGCACATTTTGCACTCCGTATTGCATGCACATTGAGAGCAAACAGTGGATTGGGTAATTTTTTTTTCCTTGTTTAACTCTTAAGCATAGATTTTGAGCATGGTTCTAAACCATGAACTGTCATGGCAGAGCAAAAGAAATTTTTCTTCAAAATTGGGAATGTCCAGATGGGAAATCAATCAATACATGTGAATGTCGTCATCTTTTTGAGTAACTTTTTTCTTCACCATTGCTTCAACAACAAGTGTATGTTCTACCAGGCAGGGAGAACTAAATGCATACCTTGGAGATGTCTACGTATCTAGCTATTGCAGCAGCCTGATGGGGGCCACAGTACATCTGTTCAAAAGCTGAGCAGCTAGATAAGGAGCAGCTTACCAGAGCAGATGCGTGGAAGGGTGTTATGGCCTGGGGGTTTCATGTCTGTGCATGCAAGCACAAGTGATTGCTTTGCAGCACTGCTGTGCAATTCCAGTAAGAGTGTATGTCAGACAAGGTGACTGCTTCCCTAAGGGACTCAGAGGAGGCAGGATCTCAGCCATTTCTTGTCACGTTAGAAAACATAATTTTAGACTGTCTTGCTAAGAAATGAAGTGTAGAGTAAGGCAGCGGGATTTACCCTCTGGACATAATTTCAGTCTGAAAACTTTGGGGATCCCATACCTGATTTTATTCATGTATTAAGGTTTGTAATGTGATTATCTGTATTCCATGATAGCTGGCAGTGAAATAGTACTGATTCTTACTAACAGGTTGGTAGAACTGACTTTCACGTTGAGTATTTTTTCCTTTTTCTTTTCTTTCTAGCAAGAAGGAATTTTCTAGTCCACAATGTTTAAGATAGATTAATTTTAATTTTTTTTTTTAATGACATGAAAGTATGCAGGTTTTCTAAGACTATGTATCAGACTGCTGAAAAAAGCACTCATGTCTCCAAGTCCTAATCCAGGTCTCTATTTAGATAGCTAAATAACATAGTCATGTTCTGGAAATATACCTTCTGCACAGAAAGCGGAATCACAGAATCATAGAATGGTCGGAGTTAGAAGGGACCTTCAAAGATTATTTAGTCCAACCCTCTTGCCACTGGGAGGGACATCTTCCACTAAACCATGTTGTTCAAAGCCCTATCCAACTTCTCCTTGAGCAATTTCGGTGGTGAGGCATCCACAACTTCTGCAGTTGGCAACCTGTTCAGTGTTCCACCCTCTTCATAAAAAATATCTTCCTGAAGATTGCTTCACCAAAATCATGATGTGCAAATCAAACTCAAAACCTATAATGATATATCATGTATAGAACACATCAGCATTAAACTTAAGAGTTTTTAAAATACCAATTAAAAAAAAGAGTATATCAAAATTACATAGTTCATTGCTTAGGAAGCCCCTCTCCCCCAACACCACATATCAAGACAATTGAGAAAATAGACCCTACGCTGTATTTTCAACTAATGGATATGTTCTCCTGAAAACAGTTAATTATGGTCCTGCTGATTGGTAGTGGCACAACCATGTATTAGACATAGATCATGTAAAACATGTCTTGTTAATAGCAAATTTATAAATACAGAAACAACTGTAAACTTAAATCTTTTAGTGTTTTTCTTTGGTTGGTTGTTTTTTTGTGTTGGTGGGTTTTTTTTAAATTGCCCTCACAGAAACCTTACTATTAGAAATTATTGGTAATTTTTGGCAAATAGGGTATGTGAAAACTGAATGCAAACGATCTACTCAGTTTTCATTGTTGTACACAGCTGCTAGTGAACACTGGTTTTGTAGAAGCAGCATGCAAATTATAAGAAACAAATAGGTTAAATTAACCTGGAACATATTCAGATGTTTTTAATTCTCTTATTTGTAAGTTAGTCTTCTGAGGTTATACCTGGCAAAGTAGAATCAATCACACACTTCAGCCTAAAGAAATTTTTTATGGAACATTTTTCTTTCAATAAACTACCAATTTCCCATAAGACGGTAAAATTCGTTTGTATTTAGATATTAGTGACATAAGATTGGTTTCCTGGCTCTTCTTTTGTTAGTACTTCTGCTGTATAAATATATTTAATTAGATTTTGCACTCTAGAAATAAATTTTCTAATTAAGTCAAATTTGCTGTCTTTCTATAGCCTCCTAAGGGGAAGCAGATATATGGATAGTATAATCCATCATTACTAACAACTGTGTGAATAAAGTACACTATTTACATAAAGGCTGATAAAGGGTATGCAGCTGGCTAACTTTGGGAAGGCCATGTAGTGCTTTCAGCTAAACGTGCTGCCAGTGTGAGCTGGGATCATCAATCAGTTTGATAGTCTACTGAGCTTAAATAAAAAACTCTGAGAATTTTCATAAGTGGAAAATAATGTATAAAGACTATCACTGATACAAAACACAGAGAAGAACTCAGTGTTAGACCTTGCATATCTAAGTAAATAGCAATGCACTAGGAAACCAGATACTGTATTGACAACCCATTTTGATCCTTGTTAGAGCATTTCTCAAGACCGTTTCATGCCAAATCAGGCTACTTTGACAAGTTGGTGTGGTTTTGGGGTTTTGTTTGTTTGTTTGTTTGGGTTTTTTGTTTGGTTTTGGTAGTGGTTTTTTTTGTTGTCGTTGGTTTTGGTTTTTTTTCTCCACAAAAAAACATAGCCCCCCACAAATTTATTTAGGAGAAATTATGGAAAACTCCTTGCTGAAAAACTGTCATATCTCATTTAAAACTTTATAAAAATTTGGTATGTTTTATTGTTTCACAATTCCTTTACAACATTTTTGTATGTAAAATAAATATGAAGATTTATATCATTCTCCTAAAGGGTCATAGCAATGAACAAAGCAGCACATTTTCAGTTGCAACAGACATTCAGAAGAAACCTTGAAAGAAGTGGTGGTGTTCAACCCCAGCTGGCAACTAAGCAGGGCACAGCTGCGTGGACACTCCCTTCCCCAGTGGGATGGAGGAGAGAATTGGAAGGGTAAAAGTAAGAAAACTCATGTGTTGAGACAAGAACAGTTTAATAATAGAAATATAATGATGATTATGATTATAGTAATAATAATAATAGTTTGTAATGAAAATGAAAGTAACACACTTAAGACAGACAGCTCCTCCCTAACTCGTAGTTCAGCTGTGAAGTGTTTATGATAGAGCCATGAGTGGAAAGCCCAAATATATGCTAATTATTCAGATTTGAATAGGATATTTCATTAAAACAGACTCACTAGTCTGACTACTGTATATTACTGAGTTCTCTGTTTAGGAAAATTCATAAATTACTACAATACAATGAGAAACAACAGTAATGGCTATTAAACTTGCAGAAGGTGTAAGTCTTTGATTATGATCTCCTCCATAGTTGTGTTTTTTAGCTCTTACTAAATAGGAACCAACTAACTCCCTAGACTTCTTGCAGTTAAAGACAATCATCTCCTGACATCAACAGAGCATTCAGCTCTACCCAACAGAACAGAATGAGATAGTAATGTAACACAGTATAATAGAACACAATCTAGTGGAATTAGTATCCTGATACTAATTTTTCGTCATCTGAGAACACAAGATAATTTTGCTGCTGCTTCTCTAAAAGCATACTTTTTCATTTTGGAGGTAGAAGTGAGGTAGTGGGAGAAGTCAGTTAAGATTAAAGGGAGAAAGGTCGAATGGATTGACAGACTAGGCAATATTCTAGGTTCATGCCAAAAATACAGCTATTCCTGAGCTACTACATTTTAAACAGAGATTTTATAATGTTATTGCTAACTCCCAGTGCACTGTGATGTTCCTTCTTGGTTTTGAGTGGTTTTTAACAGAAAATTGTTACAATCTTAATAATTTACTCATTCTTGTTTTTTTATTTCCTTTGTTGTATATTCTAGGTTATTGCATTGATTCAAACCAAATGAAAAGAGAAAGGAAATAAAGTACACTGCTGAGCAAAATCAAAATTCTGTGTGTAAACTGTACAAAATGGTGTCAGACCTCTTGGAACCAAATTCAGTGAATTTGGACCTCTTGATTGGTATGGAGTTCACATAGTTTTAGGGACTAATTCCCACTGTAGATATTTTAGCGATGTTTGAAGGAAGGCAACAGTTAGTGAACTGTGGGGAAAGAATATCTGTTCTAATTTCATTTTGCAATCTCTCCAGCAACTGATTCAGAAGGGAAAAAAAACAAAACCTCAAATCTCCACTTCTATTTTTGATACAGTTGTCCTTTTTTGCCTCTAGTATTGTAAAGAATCCTATGGCATCTCTGCCACTTAATTTGAAAAAAATGTATTCATCAAAAAATCTGATGTGTAGACACCTGATACTACATACATTTCATATTATTTTTATTACAGTATTAGTTCAACAAAGGCAGAAACAATATCTAATGCCATTAAATGTTTCATGAGCTATTCATACTATCTAGAAATGTTCTGATAGTCAGATTTTGATGGATTTATCCCACACAATTTAATTAGGTCTTTTATTTTAATGTTTTTTGGATGTCTAGTGTTTTGTTCTCTATCTCAGATAGACACTGGTCCAGACCAAGTGAGGTGTGCTCATATTTGTAGTGATTTTGCTTGCTTTCTCAAGCTTTTCTTTTCTTACTAAATTTTAGGTTTTATTTTTGTTGTCTATAGACATTCTTTTGTCTATTATTTCATACGTAATTCAAAGCTAGTCTGTAACATGATTCCATCTAATTTTTGAGATTCAGTTTAGGTCAGCAAGTGATCTTTTCTTTCCACAGAATATTTTAGGACAAACTAAGGTCAGAGTTTCTTCTTTGAAACCCAACTCCTGTTTCCACTGAAGTCAATAGTAATACTGATATATTCATTATGAACAGGAGCTGGTCTTCACATGCTGAAACTTCAGCAGTTATCTCTGAATTTCAACATCTAAACAGCAGTGAAGTTCCTGAAATTACCATCTAGGATTAGAATGAGCTTTCTTTGAATTTCTCTCTTAGCCATAAATCCAAAAAGAAGTTCCTTAGACCATGAACTTATCTTAGTTGTGTTGAGGCCATTTTTTAGCCTTTCTGTAATCATATTTTCAGGCCTAAACAGTGTTGTAATTGAAGAGACACAAGAGGTTTTCTTCATTGAAATCCATGGTATGAAGATTGTGGATTGCTACTCTCATGCAGGAGGTTGGTATTTCTGGGGCAGAGCCATTACTAGTAGCTTAGAAAAAGCAGGAAATAGGTAATCCTTCAGCTTTGCTGACCAAGCCAAGCCTGAGATGCATTAGTAAGTTCTTAACAAAATTTACTTGAAATATGCCAGTGTTACCAAGTTCTGAACTTGAAAATTTGGCCCTGCAAGAGGAGATGTAAAATGATAGCATGTGAAGGCCTATCTGTATTAAAAATTAGCTGTATAAAGAAAGAGTACTGTGGTTTCATGAGTACACTTTTTTTTTTTTAAGCCTGGGCTGAGTGATGCTTGTGTTTAGACTGTAGTAACACCTAGACACCTCAGCTCTACTGTACATGATACAGAAAAAATGCACAGCATATACTTTATCCAAACTAACCCCCTGTGATGTACTTCACTTACAGTTCTTCTGATTTAGTAAAACATGATCCAGAAATACAGAGAACTTGGTCATTTTTACTTCACAAAACCTCTCTGGTGTCCATTGTTTATTTACCAAATATTGTTTGAACTTTTCAAGGCTGCAAGCAGTGCAGCTCTGTTTCCTGATTTTTTTTTTACTGTTCCCATGGAAAATATACATTTTAATCAGAAGCATGCTAAGCAAAACCTGTAAAGGCACTCAAACTTTTCTCTTTCTTTTTTTTTTTAATTTTAATGATAAATACATTAAAATTTATGGAGTCAGGGTAAAGAAGTTGCCATAGAACTCCTGTTCACAAACAGAACAGGTTTTGACACTGCAGCCCATGTATTTATTGTGAGGATAACACATCTGGGGTTTTTTCCCATTTCTTCTCTTGATCAGATCCTTGTTTTAAAAAAAAAAAAAAGAAGAATGCACTGCTATTTTATTGTAGCTTACTGTCACTCATTTTCTGAGCTGTATTGTTGGAAATGCATTATGAAAACTTTTTATTTTCCTTCTTAATGTAGCGTTTAGGAGAACAATTCTAATGGCCCGGGAAGACAGGAGATGATACAAATGAAATGGCTGGAGAGTCACTCCTTTGGGAATTACAGTGTGAAGTTTATTAGAATGCAATAATATCCAGTGACATCAAGACCATGCCTTCTCAAATTTGTATCTTCTGGGGCAGAGAAAGAAATAATAAAAAGACTCCAAAGATTCCAAATCTTTTGAGGTTAGCAGGATCTTTTTCTTGACTAAGGAATCACCTGTCAGTGCCCTCGGTTGAAAACAAAAACAAGGCAGGAATCGACATCCTTTAAAAAATTGCTAACTCTCTGGTGTGACAGTGAGAAGGGATGCATATGAAGCAAATTACTGTCAGGGCTGAAACTCTAGGATTGCAAGGTTGTCTTTTGCTGAGCTGATCCTCTCTATTAATACACTCTTTAGGGGTCTGTGAGTGGACATTAGTCAGGCAGTCTGAAAAGCAGCAATGCACTTCACTCTTGAGTAGGCTACTTAATGTACTCCCACTGCTTCGTCCCAGATGTAGATGAAGCATCACCTACAATCACCTACTTAACCAATGAAAACGAGTAAGAACTTTTCTGATCCTTCATGCCCTCTGTCTTGCCTGTTATCTATACCAGAATGCTTAAAGTCCTGTGAAATCTTTGCATACTTTTAATATCTGGACATGGCAGATATAGAGTGTCTCTAATCCACTTCTAACTGATGCTTTTAGATTATGCAGACATCCTTGATATCCATAAAATGGTTAAAATTTCATTTAAGAGCTTGATGTGGAACAGTGTGGTGGGTTGACCGTGGCTAGACAAAAAGTGCCCATGAAAGCTGCTCTATCACTCCTTCTCAGCTGGACAGAGGAGAGAAAATACGACAAAAAGGGGTCAAGATAAGGACAGGGAGAGATCACTCACCAATTACTGTCATAGGCAAAACAGACTTGACTTTAGAAAATTAGTTTAATTTATTACTAATCAGATCAGAGTAGGATAATGAGAAATAACACCAAATCTTATAACACCTTTCCCCTATCCATCTACCTTCTTCCAGGGCTCAACTTTATTCCTAAACGCTACCTCCTTCCAGTCAGCAGTGCAGGAGGACGGGGAGTGAGGGCTGTAGTCATGTTGTTTGTGCTGCTCCTTCCTCCTCATGGGAGGACTCCTCACATTCTTCCCCTGCTCCAGTGTGGGGTCCCTCCAATGGGAGACAGTCCTCCATGAACCTCTGCAACATAAAGAACCTCTCCTTTTGTAACCTTGAGGAAAAGCTAATAAACTCCTAAAATAAGTTTAAAAATTCACACCACTGCCAAATTGTCATCCTGTAAAACTCAAATAATTAAGTGCATTATTATAACAAAATACCGATGCTCTGTATGAATCACAATCCCTGTCTTTCCCTCTCTCCTACTTTTCTTTTAAAAAGATAATAAATGGATACAATCCTAAGTTTCATAAAGTATGTTTCATACTGCAGCTATTGGAAGTAGTCTGGCAAATTTTCCCGCCACTATTTCTCAGCACTGAAGACAAGCATCTTTCAATGAACAGTTAAAAAGCAAAGACAAAAAACCCTATTATAGAATCATAGGATCATGGAATGGTAAGGGTTGGAATGGACTTTAAAGATCATTTAGTTCCACCCCCTCACCCCCACATTGTTCTGTCACTACTTGTCCTCAAAAAAGTCCCTTTCCAGGTTTCCTTTAGGCTCCCTTTAGGCACTGGAAGCTGCTTCTCTTCTCCAGGCTGAACAAGCCCAACTCTCTCTGTCTGTCTTCACAGGGGAGGTGCTCCAACCCTCTGATCATCTTCTTGGCCTCCTCTGGGCTCATTTGAGCAGGTCCGCATCCCTCTTATGTTGGAGGCCCCAGAGCTGAATGCAGTGCTGCAGGTGGGGTCTCATGAGAGCAGACTAAAGGGGCAAAATCACCTCCTTTGACCTGCTGGTCACGCTGCTGTTGGTGCAGCCCAGCACAGAGTTGGTTTTCTGGGCTGTGAGTGCACACTGCCGGCTTGTGTTGAGGTTCTCATGAATCAACACCTGAAGTCCTTCTCTTCAGAGCTGCTCTCAGTCCTGTGTCTGCCCAGCCTGTATTTGTGCTTAGGATTGCCCCAATGGAGGTGTAAGTAAGTCTTGCACTTGGCGTTGTTGAACTTCAGGAGGTTCACACTGGCCCACCTCTCATGCCTGTCGTGGTCCCTCTGAATGGCCTGTGGGTGTCTGCAGGTTCTCATGCACAGTTGAGCTATGTAACCTGAATATCTTTCATTGGATATTCAGTGGATTTTCATGAATATTGGAATATGAATGAATATTGGATATTCATTGGATATTCAATGTTATTTCACATTGTTTTCTGAGTTTGGCAGCTTGGACATCACATATATCACAGATATTCTATGTCTTTACTTGCAGAGTTCTGTGAAGTTCTGCTGCAGTTCCCACAGGGGTTAATTAAAATATTTGGTCCATTTCATTTCATGTAAGTTTCATTCTCTTGAGTTTTACATTTAAATGAACCTATAAACAGTTCTGTTTTCCATGACTGTGATCTGAGGCTATCAGTGGCTAATTGAGTTTCTTAGGATTAGGCTAAGGGTCAGCTCCAAGTTGACTCAGTCATGTTGAAGGTTAGTACACCCAGATCAAGTGTCCAGACCCGTATAGTGCTGTTTGTACACAAGGGAGAATTGCAAGGAAAGAGTTACCGATGTTGCTGCTGGATGAAGGGAAATTGTTTCCTCCATTGTGACACAGATATTCTTGGTTCCTAGGAGATTGTGGCCAGTGAATTTCAACTGTGTTCCTGATGCTGCAATTTGAACAACTGCTGGTCACCATTACCAGCTCCTTCTAGACAGCTACTCAACACCACCAGAACACAGGCAGTTAAATGTGCTGGGTTTCGTAGCTGAATTGTCTTTGGTTTAAAACTGGAGAAGGAGGAAATAACTAGCAAGGAACTTTTTAATTTATAACTGTTTGTTATGTAAAGCTTGTTAATAAGCAAATTATCCAGCAATGTTATTATACAGACCCATATTCTTTAGGGGATTACAGTTTTCTTTGTTTAGCAATTTGGTTGTCACCATACCATGCAGAGAAGCAGTGCATTATTACTTCTTGAGATCTATTGTAAATACA
Organism: Strigops habroptila; assembly: GCF_004027225.2. Lineage (NCBI taxonomy): Eukaryota > Metazoa > Chordata > Aves > Psittaciformes > Psittacidae > Strigops > Strigops habroptila. Next base: position 44,167,094 of record NC_044302.2, read on the forward strand.
GTAGATATAAACATAGAGATTAAATATATCTGAAAGGCAAAGAAAAAAAAAAGAGAAAGAAATCAGCTTTGGTTTATCTTCTATCTCCATAGAACAATTGTACAATATATTCATAATAAGAGCATCTAGGATGGTCTTCCTTGTTTACTTAATAAGTTTATTAAACTACTGATGGAAAGCTGCTTTAGTTAAAAAGCATACTAAACACAGACAGTACATAAATAACTAAACATAAGAACAAACTTTAATGGTGAAATATTTTGTCCAAACTTTTTTTTAACTTTAACTTATTGCAAATAATTCCATGACATCATGGAAAAGAAAAATAAACTTCATAATCTCAGGCCCTGCATCCTTCCTGTGTCACCATCCATTGATCTAGGGGACAACACAGTCAAAAACATATATTTGTGACTTTCAGTTTACAACAAACTCTTTGAGATTTTTTCTCTCAGCTCACACTGAGTATAACTGTGGAGCACTCCTTGCTGGACTCCTGGTATCAGTGATAGCATGAAGCATCAGTTACAGCTTGGGTCAAAACTGAAATTTCTGTTACTTCAAACTAGGATTGAATCAGGGCGAGACTGATTGTTCACAATGTATATGTAAAGTTAAGTGTCCTACTTCAGTTGTACAGTCATAGGCTGGTCAACACGGAAGATCTGGAACATAAAGCATATTTAAAGTGATTTCAGTCACTGGGATCTTTCTGTTTAATCTTCCCCTGTAGTGAAACACCATCCAGCCTCCAATTTCCTGTTCCTCAGCCAGGCATTCTCTTAGGTTCCATTTCTCCCTGCATACTAGGCCAGGAGCAGTCACACTTGTTGCAGCATAGCACTCTCTCTGGTGAAAATGCAGAGAAATGAGCCTCAGGGAATTCATTGTCAACCAGGTTTTCCTGTTTGCATGGGAGTACCAGGAAAGAACAAGCTGATACAACACTCTGGCTGACTTGCTCTGTGCATGGTGTTGATCCAGAAACCCCAAGAGGTGCCTTCCAGAGTGGTCCTTTGTTTCTGTGACTCATAGAAAAGTGTCACAGGAAACTGATTCAGGAGGAAGAATGGAAATATCAACTCAACAGGAAACGTCTCACTTTGCCACCAGTATGAAGCTAAAGGCAGCATCATGATTCATCCCTATATTGAAGGCTGAATTCAGGTAGTGTGAAACTATAGGCAACATCATGATTCATCCCTACATTGAGGCTGACTCCAGGATCCCAGATGTATCACTAATTAATAATACAACAACCAAACAAAAAAATAATGCCCACTAATTAGCAAAACAACTTCTAAAATGGAATAAACCCTCCACACTTGCTGTAGTTTCTTTCCCAATGACTTTCTGTGTGACTTTGAAGGAAGTGCACATTGTCTGTTTTCTGATTATTGCCTTCAAAATTAACTCAGTGTGAAAGGAACCAAAAGATTGTCTTTTCCTTGTCTTCTTGTATCTCCAGGAATGTGGCAGAGTTTCAGGAGGGATAACTGACACTGTGGTATCTGGAGTTAAATGTGCCAGTAGAAGTTTGTCCATTTAGATGGAAGGTCCCAGAGTCAACGACTGTCACTAGCAGCCAGTCCAGGAAATAAACATTGTCATCAGCAAATTGCCTTGCGTCTTGCAGGGAGGAGAACACTCTGTTTGAGTGCACAATCCATAGAAGGCAGATGATACTATGTATTGGATGGTCCTGCAACAAAATGGGTAAAAACAGCTTAAAGTATTCAAAGGAAGGGGCTGTTGAAATGTAATCTGTTGTTATCTAACACTAAAGATGATGTTATTACTAAGCCTGACAGTATTGGATCCTTCACACTATTGACTTTGATTATGCCCTACTAATGGCTGTCTCCATTTCTATCTCACTGGCAATAGTTTCATTTTCTTTCCTATACGTTTCTATTGAGTCATTCAGAAAAAGTCAAAGTCATATTCTAGAGCTGAGAAATAGGAATTACTCTCCCTATCTAAAGAACTCATAAAAGTATCCTCAGAAGAGGTGTTCAGGAAATCAAGAGTGATTTCATCCTTCCTTTGCAATTGCTGAGAGGAGCCAAGCAATTCTCTTCTCATAGACCACTGGCTGGCACAGCAGCTCCACTTTTCTCAGACACAGCTCCACCTAGACCAGTATTCCTATGCTGGCAAAGACCAAAAAACCAGATTCCTGTAACAATGACTTAAATCAAGGCAAAGGCACAGTAAGACAGCTGTAGGTGGAAGATTTTCATTCCTAACTGTGGTGTTTCAGATAGGAAAAAGAAAGAAAAACACCAGACAGGGCCTGAGATTGTATGGAGAAATGTAGACCAAGTAAGTTCTGAGTGAACTGTTTCTGGAATGGGTAAGAATCTGTGAACAAAACCAGAGCTACCTAGGACTTTTTTTCCATTACTGCTTTCGCTGCAAACAAAGAATGGGGCTCTTATTTTCTGTGAAGGAGCATTATTGCATCAAAACGTTGTCTGTCATTATTTTCATTTTTCAAGCAAGTAGTAGTGGCTCGAGCCAGGACAGTATTCATACTTGTTTTCTTTCTAGGACTCCTTCTGCTGTAGGCCACTGCAGACAATGTGCCCTAAATACAAGCATCCAGAAAGTGCTTGAGATCACAAACTTCAAAGAATGTTGAGTCTGAGGCTAGTTATGAAGAAAATCTGAAATGCTTATATGCAGGATAGGAAGAGTGCTTTTTGAAATAAGTTTTATTTTATCTGATACTGGGATGCCAATCTTATAGGCTATGTTAATAGGTGTCAGCATATTAGAATAGAGTAGCATAGAGTAGAGTAGAGTAGAGTAGAGCAGAGCAGAGCAGAGCAGAGCAGAGTAGAGTAGAGTAGAGTAGAATATTTTGTTTGGAAGGGCCTGCCTGACCACTTCAGGTGTCATCAAAGTTAACCAAAAGTTGCAGACTTCTTTTAAATGCTGACAGGCTTGGGGCATCAACCACCACTCTAGGAAGCCTGTTCCAGTATTTGACTACCTTCTTAGTAAAGAAATGCTTCCTAATGTCAAGTCTGAATGTTCCCTGCTTTTACCACTTACCATGTGTCCTGTCTCAGGACAGGACCTCCTTCACCACTTCCCATCCTCAGGAAGCTGTAGGGAGCAACGAGGTTGCCCTTCAGCCTCCTTTTCTCCAAACCAGACAAACCCAGAGTCCTCAGCAGCTCCTCACAGGACATGCCTTCCAACCCTTTCACCAGCTTTGTTGCTCTCTTCTGGATGCATCGAGTACCTTCATGACCTTCTTAAACTGTGGAGACCAGAACTCACAGCACTCAAGGTCAGGTTGCACCAACACTATTCACTTCATATGTGTAAAATCTGCTGCACCTGATATTACTTTTTTTGGCTACATAACTTTTTCATCTGCACACTTCAGAAGACATTTTTTCCAATGTTATTCATTTTTTTCAGGAATTTTCTGTAGATCAGTTTTGCAATGAAAGGGAAAATGGGTTGATGGTTTGATGTCAAAGCCATTTTGTGTTCCTTAATAATATGAGTGTGCTTGTCTTGGGTCACAGTACAGTTCCTCCTAGTCCAATATCCCATCTCTGACAGTGCATGGAAACAGATACGTAAGATACAGCTCTGGCACACATGACTTAAGTTTGCTGGAGAAATAGCTGAGAAAAAGAGCCCAGACCTGCATAAAGGCTTGTAGAAGAACAGTGCCAGTCATCCTAGACCAAAGACAAAATAGCAGTGTTCACAATTGCAGTTAAAAAAAGAATTATGGAGTCAACACTCAAAGAAACATGGGAGGTAAGTTAGAGAAAGATGAACTAAAAATGTAGACACCATGAGTGATTGAAAGTATTCACTGGGTAAAGAAACATGAAAAGCAGAAAGACAATGCCAAGCTTGTAGACTGTGGAGGCAAAGATATATACACATTTTATTTTCCAGGGAGGTGGGTTCCCCTAAGAGGAACAGTAACATGAATGTGACTGAGGACTAAAGCCTTGTAACGCAAAGAAGACTGCCTGGAGCGTGGCTTTAACAGATTTTAAGACTCTCAGTTTGTCCATAATGCATAAAAAGACTGTCAGCTATACAACAGCCAAATTTTGGCACTGCGTCGTTAAATCCACGACAGTTAAATCACAGCAGGATTAGGAAGGCATCTGTAGTGCAGTACTGGCAGTGCTGAGAGGCAGAAATGGATTGGAGCAATCCGACTTTGCCCTGGTTATGACAAGAACTGTTCATAGGGAAAAGCAAGAACAATTAAGAAAACCTTGAGCAACGAAAGGTGATGTCAGTTAGACTTTATGAGAGCTAACATACATAAGTTTACCTATGATTCATTGTGAGACAGTAGACCATTTTAAACATCCCAGTATAATATGAGAATATCATCATTAAGCAAATGAATAATTTTATGGGCCTTGGCCAACAACATGAGAAACTGTGTTAGTGAACTGGACATGTAAGTAGCAGTTGGAAATTCTAAACAGATCCTACAGGTGGTTTGGGACTTCTAAAATGACCTCTGCCCTGCTGCAGTTACTAAAGAAAAGTATTAACAAGAATGCAAATAAAATTCATTACAACTATTGAAAATAATGGTCTATAGTGAGAAATCAATGCCAGAAATTGAATTATATAAAACAGTCATGCCTTTTTAACAGAAATGCACCTATTAGATTAATATTTTTTTATTAGGAAATAAAACAAAAGAGAAAATAAATTCTTCAGGCAATAGATGGATCTCCAAGAGGTGTATTAGAATTTGCGTCTCCAGCCCCCACACCTCATAGTGCTGAAGTTACTTGGATGTAAAATGAATACTTTCCTGGTAAAGTGGATATTTAATTATTTTCTTGAAATGGAATAAGCCTAATGGGAAAAAATTAAAAACTAGGTCTTGAATGTGGTTGTTAGAACATATTAGTATCATAGTATCATTAGTATCCCATGCACAAGTCCATGGGACCTGATGAAATCCATCCAGGGGTCCTGAAGGAGCTGGCGAATGAAGTTGCTAAACCACTGTCCATCATATTCGAAAAATCGTGGCAGTCAGGTGAAGTTCCTGATGACTGGAAGAAGGGTAATATAACCCCCATTTTCAAGAAGGCGAAGGTGGAAGACCTGGGAAACTACAGACCAGTCAGTCTCACCTCTGTGCCTGGCAAAATCTTGGAGCAGTTTCTCCTGGAAAACATGCTAAGGCACATGAAAAACAATGAGGTGGTTGGTGACAGCCAACATGGCTTCACTAAGGGGAAATCCTGCCTGACCAATTTGGTGGCCTTCTATGATGGAGCCACGGAACTGATGGACAGGCGCAGAGCAGTTGACGTCATCTACCTGGACTTGTGCAAAGCATTCGATACTGTCCCGCAAGACATCCTTGTCTCTAAATTGGAGAGACATCAATTTGATAGATGGACCACTCGGTGGATAAAGAACTGGCTCGATGGCCACGTGCAAAGAGTTGTGGTAAATGGCTCGATGTCCAGTTGGAAACCTGTAACGAGTAGTGTCCCTCAGGGATTGGTGTTGGGACCGGTCCTGTTCAACATCTTTGTCAGCGACATGGACAGTGGGATTGAGTATGCCCTCAGCAAGTTTACTGACAACACCAAGCTGTGTGGTTCGGTTGATAACACTGGAGGGAAGGGATGCCATCCAGAGGGACCTTGACACGCTTGTGAGGTGGGCCGATGCCAACCTTATGAAGTTTAACCAAGCCAAGTGTAAGGTCCTACACTGGAGTCAGGGCAATCCCAGGCACAGCTACAGGTTGGAAGCAGAAGAGATTCAGAGCAGCCCTGCAGAGAAGGACTTGGGGGTGTTGGTTGACAAGAAGCTTAACATGAGCCGGCAGTGTGCACTTGCAGCCCAGAAAGCCGACCGTATCCTGAGTTGCATCAAAAGAAGCATGACCAGGAGGGCAAAGGAGATGATCCTGCCCCTCTACTCTGCTCTCGTGAGACCTCACTTGAAGTACTCGTACAGTTCTGGTGTCCTCAACTTAAAAAGGACATAGAGCTGTTGGAGCAAGTCCAGAGGAGGGCCACGAGGATGATAAGGGGGCTGGAGCGCCTCCCGTATGAAGACAGGCTGAGAGAGTTGGGGCTGTTCAGCCTGGAGAAGAGAAGGCTGCGTGGAGACCTCATAGCAGCCTTCCAGTATCTGAAGGGGGTCTATAGGGATGCTGGGGAGGGACTCTTCCTTAGGGACTGTAGTGGTAGGACAAGGGGTAATGGCTTCAAACTTAAACAGGGGAAGTTTAGATTAGATATAAGGAAGAAGTTCTTTACAGTGAGGATGGTGAAGCACTGGAATGGGTTGCCCAGGGAGGTTGTGGATGCTCCATCCCTGGCGGTGTTCAAGGCCAGGTTGGACAGAGCCTTGGGCGACATGGCTTAGTGTGAGGTGTCCCTGCCCATGGCAGGGGGGTTGGAACTAGACGATCTTAAGGTCCTTTCCAACCCTTACTATTCTATGATTCTATGATTCTATACTAGTATCCTAATCTTTGTAATGTTGGTTATTCTGAGTCTACCATATTCCTGTATTTTTCGGTGAGGGGGTGGGTGGGAGCGGGGGGGCGGAAATCCTAACAGCTTTGTTTTATTTCAGTGGATGAAGAAAGTGCTTCAGCTTTAGAGCTTTTTATGGAATCACATGCTGAGGAACTAGCTATTCTTTCTAAGGATTTGCATTGATCCAAAGCTGTAGAATGATCCAAAGCACCTGAAAAGGAGTTGCTACCTGTTACTGAGAGCATACTGTTTCATTTATCCCGAGAGCTGTAGTAACAGAGAAGCATCAATCTGGTGCATTTGATAAAATTCCATGAAAGACTCAGTAAGAGTGTGAAGGTACTGTAAAGGAGCTACTAAGTGTGCTCTTCAGAATGAAATCATCGCATGAAGGTAGGTCTGCTTTGTGCCACAGGTGAGGTTTGACCAGGAGCTTCAGAAAGCTTCATGAAACAAACCACTGCTAAAAGCATCCATTTGGCTAAAATGCCTGTTATTCAGCTTCCAGAGCTGTCAGTTGAAGATAAGGCCTTGCTCCCCAAATCACCAGGAAAGCCACAATATAGCGACTTAGATCATACCCCATCTTACAACGTAGATGCCACTTCCTATCAAGAACATGAGATGTTTTAACATGATGCACTGTATGCACTGCTCTCATGAGAGACTATACATAATCGAAAAAACACCAAGAGAACAGATAAAGACAATGTAGATGTAAGATATATCCTATATGTCATAAAATAATTCAGTACTTCTAATGCCCTAACAATAGCATAGAAAAGAGAATACACCATAAAATAAGGTTCTGTTTTGTGTATCTACATAAGAGGTAAAATGATAACTAGAATAAAGAAATAATAAAATTACGAATAGCAAAGTAATGTAAGCAACCTGGTACAAAAGAGGAGCAGAAGCTCCGAAGCCATTATAATGGATAAACTGTTTTGGATTGCCACCTGAAAACCACACAATGATGCAGCCGAAAGTCAAAACTACACTAAAATGCAGAATGCATTCTACAGCCATCTGGATTAAGAGTTGAGAAACGAAGTTGGAAAAGAGAACATATGGTAGTGTAGCCAGACAGCTTCAGCCACTCTAAAAACCTTCATCATCTGTTGGGCTCTGTTAAAAAAGCTGAAAGAAAATTAAGCATTATAGTGGACCAGTCCAATCACACTCAAAAGACTGTAACATAAATTCAAATTTCTTATCAACACAAATGATATAAATAAGCAATGTGAATCTCTTAGAGGTCATGCATTGGAAGACAACTATGCCACACAGGCTACAGCAAAAAGGCAGTAACACTTAAATCCCTGAGATGAGTATGAAAGTACATTTTAAAAATGGCAAAGTGGTAACACATAAAGTTGAAATATAAGGTACAGCAATACATCAGAAATTTGGAGATGGCATCAAGCCATCAATTAGGCAAACCATAGAATGTGGAAAGCAGTGTCTCTCATAGACCTGGGCATTGCACCTGGACAGAGCTCTGTCATTTCTTCACATATGGAATAGGAAACAAATAAATTGCCAACTGTGTAGCAGCTGCATACTAAACCGATGATCCAAATCATGTGCATTTATCCTCCAAAAATGAATTCCAGTATAACCATGCCTGAATTTTAACCTACAACATAGAGTACAGAAAGAAGTTTACTGAAATATTCCCTAGTGCTGTTTTCCTTAAAATCTCTATTGCAAATTTTAAGTTGTGTTATTTTTCACTAAATCATCAGAATATAATGTCTGGTTGATAATATTGTATTGCCCAAATAATATTTGGAGCCCAGAATTATCCAGTTCTGTCCACAAGGTGAACAGGGTAAATTGAAAGTTAAACTAGTCCCAGCAAATTTTATTTTGGGCTTTAAGAAATATAGACCTTCAGTTAAAACCCTTTAGAAGTATTCTTTCTCCCAGTGTATGCCTGAGTCTTTCAAGGGACTATTTCTCATAACTAATCTTATTTATAAATAACTGATCTTATATATAAAAACAGATGGGAAGAAATGCTCAGAAACATCACAGGGACAAGGGAACTGAACGTGGACTGCTTGATTAAAAATGTATATTTCATCTATTCAGCATTGCTTAGAGTCACTTTGCTTTAGAATAAGGAAGCTAATTTGCATTGACTGCTGTCATATATCCACAGGAAGCCTGAGCTTTTTCCTTTTTAGTCCTGGGAGCAACTGAATGCCACCATCCCTGGCAGGGAGCAACAAGCATGGAGCAGTTTTGCAAAGAAATGCTAGCTAGGAGCTGAGTAGCTCCAGTCAGGGACAAGACTAGAAATGGCCAGGGAGAGGAATACAACAGTCTTGCTGTTGTACTTCAGCTATACAGCAATTCAGGCATCTGCATGCATGCAAGATCCTGAACTGACAATCACTGCCCTGCAATTCTTGCGGTTGGGCACAGAACAGTCACATGGTGTCTGTATGTGTTAGCAGTGTGAAAATGAGGTTACCAGTGTCCATAGAGAGCTGTGGCAGCTGGTATGTTCCTGTGCAGAAACTCCAGTGAATCTCCCAGAAGCCTCTAGGACACTGCATAAGTAAAAGAAATGTCTTGAGATGATTGACATGATTACTATAGACACTTCCCGTGCTTTTTTGGAGTTGGCAGAAAGATATTTTTCCTGATAATGTTTCTGTAGACCTTGCTGGCCATGGGAGCGTTGTCTCAAATTGTGTCCCCCTCTTACCTAAAGCCTTGTTAAGATTCATGAGTGCAGCAAGAATTAGAAAATGTAGACTCCAACTCTGTTCCATAGCTTCAAAGGTCTCTCCAGAAAGACAACTATGTAGAAATCATGTGAAAATTGATGAAAGCAGAGGGAAGGCCCTAGCAGTGAACAAGCTACAGCAATAGTTTCTGTGCAGAAGGAGGGACAAGTTGGACCACCAATGTTGGAGAATTTCCCAATGCTTCACCTGACGTCAGCAGTTAGGCCACATATATCCTGATATTCTGTATCTGTATATTCTGATAACAGAATAATTTGTGCATGATCAAATTCATCTGGGAATTTAAACCCTGGAGAGTTAGATGACACTCCTTACCACACTAGAGCTTTTCCTTAGAAGGTAACTTGGAGATGTCATGCTGTGAGTAGCAAATGTTTGAAAATCTCTAGTTTCTATAAGAACTTAAAAAATTTTAACCAACTGGAATAAAATGGGCATGAATATTCTGTGTAACTTAACAAATGGGTTGTTGTTATTGGCATTTTTTGCAGTCAATAGAAATATTACAAATAGCTTCTCTAATTGAGCTTACCAAATCTGTTTATGAAGGCTCAGACATTCACATGCACAATGGCTTTTATTGAGTATATAGAAAAATATTTATAGCACAATATTATTATATATCTAAATGCATGTTAGAAACAGAACAAAAATTACTTACCTCTATTGCATGCTCTGAAATACAGGTAATAAGAGCCAGCATGCAAATGATTTTCATGTAGTCATAATTATTTCAATACTGAATTAGAAAGAATAACACAGTGAAATTGTAAGAGTAGTATGTTTGTAAGTTGTCGTGCTTTGGTTAATCAAGCTAAAACATAAAGGAGATAAAATAAAACCAGGAATAGATTAAATACACTCAGGATGTGTACATAAGAGCAATAAAATAGAAATCCTGTAAAGAAAAACAATAACCTCTGTTATTGTTAAATCAGATTGTTAATTTAATGATATTGTTAAATTAAAACCTCAGAGTTCTACTGGATGAAAAATGGGAACACGCTCAGGTGTAATGTGGTTTTTATTTGATTATCTGGGAATCTGATGCTTTGATTTTTAAAAAAAAGTAATTTCCTTTTGCAGTAAGAACATAGTAGAGAAATGAATTGAACATGGATTTCCTTGTATTCAGAATTCATATTATTCTTTAAATCCTAATTATTCTTAAATTTCTTGGGGATAAATCAAGATTTAAGATAGTAACAAAATGACAAACTTGTTCAGAACCAATATAAGTTCAGCATCTTTCTAATACATTTTTATATAAAGTTGGATGCAATAATAAACACTGTGAGCGAGCACACCACTGTAAAAATCTTTACATAAGTGCAAGCACTATTTGAAATAATAGTGTTGGAAGTTTGGAGAAAGGCAAAGTAAAAGTAAAGATAGACAATGGCCATATATATAAATCCTTAGAATGATGTTAGTTCATTTTCCTAAAAGGCTCTGTTGTTATGTAAAATATGAAGATATTATGCTGTTCTACCATAACAGATGGTTTAGGAACAATAAATCAGAATGAATAAGACTATTCTCTAATTTTATGGGACTCTATTATCATTACTTATTGGATAAGCATGAACGAAAAATTGAATACAGATGTTTGTGTGTGTGTGTGTCTGATGTCTTGATGTTAAATAGAAAAGCAGTATTTCCAGTGTAGCTCTAACTTAGAAAGAATAAAATACCATGGGCTGTCAGCTCAGTCTCAATACATGTCCAGCAGTTTAACTGTGAAAAAATTCCTACTTTTCCCTTTTGCAAGGAGCTTATTTGCCTGGGTAAAAACTAGTGTGTCCAGTATATGCCACAATATTTGTAGAGAAGCAAATGTCTGTAGATATTGCTTTACAGCAGCAAAATCACAATTAAAACTAAATTTCATGAAAGCCAGTGAAATTCAAGGCCACCTTCATCACAAAATAATGCTTGCAGCTTTTCATCAGTTGTGGGGGGTTTTAATGGATTTCTTTTGAAATCTCATTATGTCTAAAATGTAACAGAAATGTTCATGGTACTCCTTGCACAATAAAACTGCCTTGTATTGGTAAAGAATTTAAATCTCTGTAGACTAATTGGTCATTTCCTAAAGCAAGTCATATTTTCTTTGTTTTACATTTGTTTCAATCTCTTAATTTATTCCAAGTTTCTCCTTGAGTTAAGGGTTCTGATTTCTGGTTCACTTACAACATCATCTGTGGTATGCCCAATCTTATCTAGATTACATTTTGAAGAGAAATTGCAAATTAGCCTCTACCAGCCTCTGCTACTTCACTGCAGAATACTTCAGTCTTAGTTGCTGCAGTATAGCCATATGTAGCATACACTTTTTTCTGTCTAATACTGTGCGGCATAATTTTTTATTAGATTCTATAGTTTGTTTCAGTCCTTCTTCCCAACTACACACAATGGGTCATGTCACCAGGAAGGTTTTAATTTTCTTTATTTCTTCTCTTTCCGAAGTCAACATGGGCTAGGTAGAGTGAGAAATGAGTGACAGAGTTAAACTGTATGTTGTTGTCACTCAATGTGTGTTGCAAGACAGACTTGAAAGACAAAGATTCAAATACTCTATTCCATCTACACACTCAGATACTGTTGCTGCTAAAACCTGTTGCATTTTTGCCATTGAGAGGAGTTGAAGAAAAGATGTCATAATATTCAAGAAGGTATCTGATTTGTTAAAAGCCTTGTTTTTCCACACAAAGAGATTTTGAATTGTTACCCCATCTCTTAAATTTCAAGCCATAGTAATTATGGTTTTTATTAATTTTTAATATTATCTTTTTAATGAAGATAAAACCTGCCCCAAGCCTGTTTTGAATATTGTGTGGGTAGTTTTTCATTTTTTTTTTAATGCTTGTTCAGGTGAAATATGTGTGGGAATGTAAAGTTGTGTAACCATTCTATTATAGGCATTTTAGATGTGACAGTTCCTGGAGTTCTTATAGCTTTTTAATACGGCATTTGCTCTCTTGTTACTGTGATTTGCACAGTTACTGTATTTATTGCTTCTAGATCAAATTAAAGTCCGTAGGAATTGCCATCTTTCATTTTACTGTTCCTGGAAATTGTCACGTAGCTTTTGCCTAGGTAAGGCAGAGAAAAATTGGTAAATCTAGAATTCTTGATTTTTCATTTCATAACAACTTTGTTCTAGTTTCAGAATGGAAACACAATGAAATAATTAAGCAACCCTAGAGAAAGGCGAAATGTGTTTCTAGTGTCACTCAGAGTGTTTGCTGGTCCTGCAGTTAATTGTTTTTATTTTTAATTTCTCTTGCCAAAAAGTTGTGGCATTTTATTTTTCAAGTATTTTTTCTTCAGTTTGAAATACATTTGGAAATTAATTATTCAAGCAACCCCACTTGAAGTTGCTGAATTTTAATTTCTTTGTTGATGGCCACACAGAAAAAGGAGCTCTGTTTCTTTTGAACAGATAATTTAAAAATCAAAATCAGTCTATTATAGAAACAGTGGGTAGTGTTGATTGTTCAAAGCCACAGAGAGTAAGTTCCTCACAGTTCCAGCATGTCAAAATATAATTCTCAGGAAGCAGGACAAATTAAAACCTTGAGAAAGATTCTAATGCTAAATTTGTGTGAATGAAACTGAACATATCCCAATACTTTTGATTACTCTTTTTGTTAATATAAAAGCTCAGGAGCAAAATATTCAGAATGAAGTGAGAATATTTCCTCTGGATTTCACCTCATCTGCTGTGTTAACACTTTTGCAACCAGCTCTGGGTTATTAACTGCAAATCTCAAGCCCACTTGTGGCAATATTTTTCTTTATCTTCTCTGCAGTGGTTATTAGTGCTTTCATGTCAATGGTGATTATTGCATAGCATAGCACTAAGCAAATTCTGGTGAAATGAAGGAGGGAGGAATGGTGTGCATCCACAAAGGGCAGACAAGTATGCGGAACAACAGAGGTGGGTTACCTTCCTTCAAACTAAACCACCACAGCTGCTCAGGCAGCACAATTTCATATGAAAGGTCTCAGCTTTTCCTCCTGATAGGCTCCCTTGCCATTTGCAAGCAGACTACTTTAAAGATTCTGTTAGAAAGGTACTGCTGCTTTCAAAGTGTCAGGGGATGCTGCACCTGACAAGAGGAATAAATAGCATGTTTTGAACAAGTGGCTGAGCAGTAAGAGAAAAAGAACAGGGCAAGTGTTGTGTGAAATCTATTTATCATATACAAACTTTGAAATATGGGAAAGGAAAGTAGTTTTAAAAATAAAGAATGAGAAAGGTCAAATACAGGGTGGAAGATGCTTTCCTACCCCTGCTCTCTAAATATGCAATTATTGTACTAACACTCCTTTTATAATGAAAATAGGAAATACACATCTGCAGAAATAATCTATAGGAAACCAGACGCTTTAAATGTACAACTTGTTACGTAGTTTGGTATCTAAATTACTGTATTTTCTCCACTTGTATTTTAAGCCTGTATGAAACAGAGAAGGATGTGACATTGATAAAAGATGACTAATGAACCAAAAGTCAGTGTTTATACAAGGTATTTATTGCCATCTGTCCTCACATCTGTGAACATCTGTGGGTTATTTGCTATATTTTACCATGGTCATACTATATTTTACTATACACACAGTATATTATCAGGTATTAATGAGCATGTGGGAGCTGACGAGGCATTGATATGCCCTTTATACCCAACATTCCTTGTTTATGTACAAACTGTGGAGTCCTCAGCTTCTGCAGGTTCTGACAACAGCTGCAGTGAGGGACATACCAAACAAAATTAGGGAATTAATGCAGAAGAGAAAAATGGATCTAGAGAACAGTTTGGAGTCTGACAGTTCATCCAGCTTTGCTGGACAAATCTGTTGTTTGCTTCATATATTTGTTTTCATCGTAGTTTTTTGAAGTTGCAAGGTGCCAGGCAAGGTCATTAAGCAAGAGGAAAATCTCTGGCTTTCTGTTTTCCTCCAGGGTACGTATAGATCACAGTTCAGAGTGATATTGCTTCAGGCTAATGGGTTTACTGTTTTGTTTTATTGTTTTGGTTTTGTTTTCCTTTTACTCATTGATACTTCATGTTTAACTCTGGTCTCATAACCCTACTGACATTTTTCAAACAAGATTGGACAAGGAAGAGAGAACACTCTATAGGACTTTCAGGCTAAGTGTAAAGATAGTGCTATAGACTCTTCGCTGTATCAGTCTCCCTGGGAGCCTCTTTCAATAAGGAAGTTGCTGTTATCTTACTGTCCAGTTTCCTTGAAGTTATTCACTCAGTCCATACTAAATCTTGTCGAGCTAAGGGCAAGGCTGCTACTAAAAAAAAGAAGTCTATGTAGTCACCCCTTCTATTTCAGCTTAGCAGAAGAGGTCAGGTTGCTCTGAGCAACCTGATCTAGTTGTAGACGTCCATGCTCGTTTCAGGGAGGGTGGAATAGATGATCTTTAATGGTCACTTCCGACCCAAAATATTCTGTGGGTCTGTGATTCTCTCCTCTGCATTTGGGCACTGACCATCATCACCTTTTCTCAAAGGGCATTCAGTTCACCTGGGATGAGTAACATGCTGCCTCCTTGTTGGCAGAAGAAGAGAAGGAGCATAGCACAGTGCATAGCATCAGTGCACATCAGCCTCAGTTATACTAAAGAGAGAAAGCAAGGCTTTCTTGGTCACAAACAGGCTGAGTCTGGCTACTCCTTTTCAGAAGGGAATTTAAACTCAAGTAGCGGATAAAACAGAATTTGATCAAATGAAAGGGAAGGATGGAAAAAAGGAATGTTTTATCTATCCCTGAGGTCATACAGGATTTAGGAGATCTTTTCTCAGCAACCCATATATAGATAAAAGCCTTAATCCTTTTTGCAGTCCTGAAAGGTAAATCTTTTATCTTCCTTCAAGTTCCTACCTGTTTTAAACAAAGAAACCGCAGGTGGCCCAGTCTCATCTCACCCATCAATTTTTGGAGAAGCGAAGATTTGATGTATGTATACAAACATGGTATATTATCATGCCAGGGAAGTAATTAGCTTTCAGCAAGAGGGCTGTTTGCTTCAGATTTTGAGTGGATAGTCTTCTAATACAACAAGACCTATTTGCTTTCAAGCACTCAGCTTCTGTTCCATTGATTTCAGTTTACTGTCACACTTATAATTTATTCTTCCCAAGATTTACATGCATCTGCAGTACCGTTAGTTCTATTTGTTGTGCTATTAGCTTTAAACTTTTATAAATACCACAGAGATGGCAAATAAAGTTTCAAGGAAAGTCTCTGATGTATGAAAGAGTGTTAATATCTGCCTGGAAAGATGCACCAAATTTATTCAGGGAATATATCAGCTCCCATAAGAAAACTGTTACAGTTATCTTGCGTTTTGAAACTGATTCTAGAACTATATTGATTCTTTATAGTGTTGATACTCCTTTAGGCATAAAAATTGATGTTACCATGAGAGTTGTAACTCATGTCCCTCTCTGCTGCTGCACTCATCTGTATTTTGAGTATAGGAAAGAAAAGATGATAGAAGACCTAGTTTTTACCCACTGAGGCTTCTCTGTGAGGAAGAAATGTCTTTTCTTCCATACAAGAGAGAACATGCTTTATGTCATGATGCTAAAAACACAGGAACTGATATCTGTGTTGTCATGTATAAAAGTGCTAAATAGCAGGAAAGTTATTTTATATAATATATATTAAAAACCTACGTCAGTTTTACAGATCTCTTTTGAATTTTTGTAGAAATTGGAGGCAGGTAGTACCACAAAGATGAAAGCAGATGAGAGTCCTAACTGTGATAAGTTTCCAAGCCATGTCAAAAGAGTGGCTCTCTAGTGCAAATCTTCAATTAAAAAATTGGTCACTAGTACAAAAGAGGGGAAAAAAGGAAAGAAAAAAAAAAAGAGATCTCATCAGGAAATCCGTAATATGAATAATAATGTACTTGTGCATGATAAGGAAATCAAGATAGCTAATAGCTTGTTTTCATGCACAGACTAGAAATGTAATTAGAGTCTGGGTCCAGTATTTCTGTCATAAAAACACAGTTTAGATTCTGCTGGCCCCAAAAATTTTCATCTTTTTCCTTTTCGTACTTTGCTGTGTACACCTGGCTTTGTTGTCTTCATTTGTGAAGTTCCTAAAATAACAATGAGGCAAGCAAAGCAGAAGAAAGTTAAGGAAAAGTGATGTAGCATAACATTTTCAAAGTATTTTGACAAATGAATGGGCTTTCAAGCTGTCTGAGTAGACACGCAATTACCTTTCATGCAAAAGCCCCCTTGTAAAGTATTTAAAATCTCAAGTTCTCTCAGGAAAGGCTTACCCACACGCAGTTATCTCTCCAGGTAAATTTTGAAACACAACCCTTCCTATATGTTATTAAAAATAGTGGGAAATATGAAATTTTTATTTACATCTTTAAAAAAACCCCACATACCCTTAAGGCCCTTCCTGTGCCATTTAACACAAACTAGTGAAGGGGATTTATTTTAGCATCCTATGTCAGAGATTGGCACCTGTGACCCAACAGCACAAAGCTAAGTGCCTAACAACGTTGTGAGAGAAATACAGGTGACTGCAAATGAAGATTTAGGTCATCTCAGTCAGACTAAACAACAGAGTAATTCATGGATAGTGTTGACAATTGTTCTTCAGGCTTGATGATACTTCCTAGCAGCCTGGTATCATTAGGATTCTTGGTATTATCCAAGGAGGTTATTATCAAGATCTGGCCCTGTTACCTTTACAGAGCAGCAATAACAAATTTGATTTTGGTGCTTAGAGGAGGGTAACTTTATGATTTGCTAACAGTTTAGACTAACTGATAATCTTCTGTGATTATAGTGGTTAATTCTATTGTTAAAAAGAAAGTAAATTCTGTTACTCAAGCAGAACTGTGAAAATTTGACTTGCACGTCAGCAGTCCAAGGAGAAGATTCTGTTGTGCATTGAACTTCCTGACAAGTTTAATCATAATTTTCCAGCCAGTATAGCAATGGTATGAAATATATAAAGGATATGGGGCAGTGAAGTAATGAAAATGCAGATAATTCGCGCTTTGACAATTAAGCAAAACAAGGGCAATTTGATCTTGCAGCTCATCTGGCCATTTGATCTCTTCATGTGGTGATATGAAGAGTGCTTGAAAGTAACTCTAACATATTATTATTTAAAATACCTCAATTTTTTGTTTGGTTATGTGTATAAACTTTCACCTGTGTATGGACATGTTAACCTTTTGTAGCTCACAGCTGTGCAAGGAGAGGGTCACAAAATGAGGGTCGGACACTATTTAACATCTGAGAGACTGGATGTCTTTGGGTCCTTTTATGCCCAGCCCTACAGATGCAGATATTCATACAGATTTGAGAATCCATGAACTGGGGAAAATGTGATTTTAATTCACATTTTTTCATCTTCCCTGAATTTTCGTAGCATTTATTCATCCTATGTGTATAAACACATGCACACAACTTCTAGTAAAAGGAGATGAAGAAAATAAAAAAAAAAAATCCAGTTTCACACTTGACAGGTTTCTAACAAATGGCTCGATCCAGCAGCCATTTTCATTATGATGGCTTGCAGAACTACCCTAATGCAGGTGTATCCATAAAATGGTATGAAATATTTTTAGTGATCACAGAGATGATGAACTAAAGCTTTGGGAAAGCAAAAATCTGGGTCAACAAATTTAATATTTTGGTATAAAGCTGGCGGGGTCATTTGTCTACATCAAGATAACTGTTGCCAAAAGAAGAATGTGACTAGCAACAAGAATAGAAGGAAAAAGTGAAGAGAGAATTCAGAGGTCAAGGAAGATGATTCTCCCCCTCTATTCTGCTCCCATGAGACCCCACCTGCAGTCCCGCGTTCAGCTCTGGGTCGCCAACATAAGGACATAGAGCGAGTACAGAGTAGGGCCACAAAAATGATCAAAGGGCTGGAGCATGTCTTCTGTGAAGTTGGGCTTGTTCAGCCTGGAGAAGAGAGAGCTTCGGGGAGAACTTAGAGCATCTTGCAGTACCTAAAGTGGGGCCTACAAGAAGGCTGGAGAGGGGCCTTTTGTAAGGCCATGTAGTGACCAGAAAAGGGGAATGGCTTTAAACTGATAGAGGGGAGATTTAGATTAAATGTAAGGAAGAAATTCTTTACTGTGAGGGTGGTGAGGCCCTGGCATGGGTTGCCTGGAGAAGCTGTGGCTGCCCCGTCCCTGGCAGTGTTCAAGGCCAGGCTGGATGGAGCTTTGAGCAACCTGGTCTAGTGGAAGATGTCCCTGCCCATGGCAGGAGGGTTGGAACTCAATGATCTTTAAGGTCCCTTCCAACCCAAACAATTCTGTGATCCTATGAAAGGTGGGGCGATTTGTTTGTTTTTATTGAAAGGTTTTCTTCAGTGCTGAGAAATGGTGGCAGGAAAATTTGCCAGACTACTTCTAACAGCTGCAGTATGAAACTTACTTTATGAAACCTAGGATTATATCCATTTATTATCTTTCTTAAAAGAAAAGTGAGAAGAGAGAAAAGAGGGGTTGTGATTGATACACAACATTGGTATTTAGGTTCGAAATGCACATAATTCTTTGAGTTTAGAGGACCAAACAATTTGCCAGTGGTTTGAGTTTTAAACCTATTTTAGAAGTTTATTAGCTTTTCCTCAAGGTTACAAGAAAACTCTGGGCTTAACTTTGTGTGTATGTGTCTGTGTGTTTCAATTCATATAGTTCATGTTTACTTTGCTTTTTAATGTTGGGAAATACCTGTGGTAGAAACAGGAGTGTCACTACACAAATAAGCACTTACATGCATGATCTCTACTTCTTTGTACTCTATTCTTGCCAGCATGAATGATTCTTTTTAAATAAAATCTGTCTGTCTCAGAAATCATGTGGTGGTAATTAAGGGTTTGACAGTGTGCTCCTTAACTGAGAAAATCACCAATGAGGAAGACTGAGCAAACACGTTTGAATGACAGCATCTTGTGATTTGTTTTAATGTCTTTGTTTATAGTTACATAACAACAAAAAGAGAAGTGGAACTGTTTGGAGTCAGTTCTTCTCTACAGCTTTCAATTCTGTTGGCAGAGTTGATTTTCAGGCTTATGTGATGTCTAAAAAATGTCTTCAATGAAATAGCACCAGTGTCACAAAACTGTCAGTTTGTTGTACCTCTTCCTTGGCTTCCTTCCAGGCAAACTCATCTAAAATATCCTGGCTGGAGCCAAAATACATCATACACTTTTCTAATATACATTTCCTCGTGAAAGATGCAGTGGGACATCATCCCCTTGACTACTTGAAGTTACGTTGATAGACGTTAAACAAGGTTTGTTTTGTTCTGAAATTATATTGGATAGAAAATAGCAGGAGAATGAAATTCTGATGTACTTTGGGTTAATGCAGATGCACAGAATATGAAACCAAGAAAAAATTAATATTACTAGAAAAGAAAAAGGAGAGATCATTCTCAGAAATTTGGAAGTAGTATAGAGCAGATTGTCTTCATCTCAGTACAACGATGTGTCCAGGAATGGTAACCATGGCCTGCACATGATTTATCACTTTGCATTTTGTAAATTCAAGGACACTCAGCTGCACTGGGGGGGGAGAACACCCTTAGCAGGAAATATAGGACTCAAGAGTGGTGTTTCCTAGTCTTTCCAATTGAATATTGCTCTCCATAGAATAGGTGCCTCTTACAGATATACAGGTCTAAGAGATGAAGGAAATCTTAGTACTCATCTATGTATTTGTTGAAAGTGCCCCAGCATCTTTGTTCTGTAGTGTAGTCTTCTAATAAAGACAAAGGTATGGGATACTGGCCTAGCCCATGTAGAAAGGACACCATCACTGGCTCTCCAGTGCTAAATGAGGATGGGCCAGTAAGGGCTTTGGTGGTCTTAAAACCAATAAAAAATCCAGTCCAGGGGACAATATTCCTTCCCTCCTTCAGTTGGGGCAGGGAAGAGTGAGGTTTTGCAGGGGCATTGTTGAGCAGGGAGTGGTCACTCTTCCTGTCAACAGCTACAGATGCAGAATGGCACTGGGGAGCACCCCTCCACCTGGGCACTGCACTGAGTCTGAGTTTGCAGAGCCTTGGAAAGAGTCCTTGCACCTGGAATTTTCAGGTTGAGTCTGCTGCTGATGGAAAAACTAAGCTCATTGTTTCTTTTAGCTGGGAGCACAGGTTAGGGAATGTTTTCTCTTGAAAGCTTTATTGTGTCCAGGAGTGTGGCTGGGGTACTGCAATGCCTTGAGCTCTGTCAAAGAAATTTGAGGCTGAACCTGCTCTTACGCCTGCAAGCTTCAAGGGTGACTTGAAGGCATCTGAGGAGCAGATAGACTACAGGCAACCAGGTCCTTTGGGCATGTGAACCCATGAGCCCAGGAGATGAAGCTACAATCTGTTAAATAAGGCACTTCCTATACAGCATTTCAGATAAAGTGATCAGTTTCAGATGCATTCACATATAGAGAAATATCAGCTGCTGAACAATCATCATCATCCTGTTTTTCATTCTCCTAACAAAAGCTTTAACAGGGTGGCATTCTTTTTTGTCTTAATATCATTCAATTTGCATTGTTTGATGAAAATAAGGCAATTTTGACAGCTGAAGAGTAATCATTTTGAGAAACAAGTAGTGTCAAAGCATAAATTTCTCATTACTCTATTCGATACTCCACTTCTATTACCTGCTCAACATAATATAATCAAGCATAACAGCATGTCCAGCAATTAAATCCACATGGGTTTTCACAAGTAGCAGAAATTCTCCAAAGGCGGCAGGAAGTTTTGGTTATTCATTCATTCATTTATGGTTTTTATGCAGTTGGTATAACCTCTGAGGTTCTTTCCTGTGTGCCTGATGAGGCATTCAGCTTTAAAAGGTATCACCATAACATTTCTTGCTTTATTGCCATTGGGACAGAGTACAAAAGAGTATTTCTGCCCTTTTTATTGGGTTTAAGAACTGCAAATTTTGGACTGATTATGTAAACAAGGATGACTATCAGCCTGTTCAGATCTGAACGCTCAAAAACTGTGATATCCTTTAGTAGATAAAATTTTATCAGCCTTCTTTCCTTATGCAGTTAGGACTCATCAGGGTCACATACATGAATACATGTGTAGTCTGCTGCCAGACAAGTAAAAATCTTAGTTCTTTTTTACACAGACGCTAAAATTCTCTAGCAAGAGAAAATTACCACAGTTCAGACTTCAAAAATCCACCAACCATCAGAATAAAATTGTGAAAGCTGACAATACTGCAGCACTTTACAGTAGGAAAACAAGATTTAAAAGGACTGTGACATTGCACCTGAAAAATGCTGTACAGACATCCTTTCACAAAGCCACTTGTACAGACTCCCTCTAGCGAGTGGGGAAAGAGGTGGTCTGTATACTCTTCTAAATTGAATGGGAACATCGTTAGTTATAGAAGCTCCAGAATACATTATGTTCTCCATCACATTTTGAAAGCATGGAATGCAATTGCAGCAGTACTGCAGTCTCTGTTACCATATTGCAGCCTACCTTGTTTGATACGCAAATAATATCTTTACCTATATATTTCATATGTCTCCATGCTTTTACTCACAGACCCCCAGTTAATGATACTATACCCACCTAAAAGTCTAGCTGCTGTAATAACTTGATGTAAGCTGAACAGCACACCCAGTCTTCTTTCACCTAAGTAGGACAGCTGGGTTTTCAAATGCAGAGGAGATCTGTATGTGTATATTGTGCAAGCCAGTTTGCTGAGGATGTACATTGTATTTGGTGTTTTCTAAGAAGTACTCTTTGAGAGAAAGGTTGGCAAAGAAGTGGCCGACAGGAAAGGACAAATTAAGTACTGATGTGTAATGTAAGTGGTAGCAACCTGGCACCTTGGTATAGTGCAGGCTCTCTTTTGCCTAATCCAGTTCTGGTCTGGGCAGACACAGTGAAGGGGAGAGAGTGAGTTTGTTTTCTGAGCCAGTTCATGCACCTGTCGTCTTGCCCGAGCACCCAGCTGTAACACATTGTTATGATCTGAATGCTTAATGAGCGATCACTGGGACTGAACACACAGGAACTACTGTAATGGACAACCATTGCAATTAAACAGGTTTTCTGGGGGAACAGGGAAGTATTTCATTATTTCATGGGAAAACTTCTGAGCATGACATACACATAGGTGAATTACAGCATGTGAAGGGATAACAACAGGTTTCCTAGGAAGAGTATCTTTATAATGATTCAGGGGGAGGTTTATAGTAACATTTGGGCAACATAGCTATCTTCTGTTGACAAAATGTAAATAAACAGGCAAAAACAGAAACACCATGATGCCTCCTTTCACTCTTGTTCCCCTTACTTCCTTGTATGATGATGACAGCAGAAAGAAATAGTCTGTCTCCCTAGCTGGAGACGTATATTCCAGCCACAGTACCCCTGTGCATCTGGCTTGAAACTGCTGCGTTACCTTCACTACTCTGGGCAAGCAGTGGCCAAAGCCAGAGATGAGCAACTCTGTCAGCACCCTTTGCTCATCCTGTTGGGAGCTGCCAGCTGTACAAATGCTAAGCAGTCAGTAGGTATGTCAAATGTGCTGTTCCCATGGCATGTCCCAGATCATGTCCTGTCAGTCCTGTCCTCTGGCAGTCATTTCTTTAAGCAAGCCACTGGGCTTGAATTAAATATGCAGAGAAGATGTTCTATTTATGTAAAACACCTGGGTTTACTTTTTTTGTTTAGACCTGGATAATCACTACTATTTTGAACACGTGGAGGGAAAGTTGGCATCTCAGACACTCTTCTAGTAATGTGATGGTTACTGACTCTTTTATGTGATTGCTGCTCTGATACCAGGAAATGCTTTTTTTTGATCAGTGATAACTTGCTTTATGTTTGGTGTCAGCCAGTGAAAGTTTTCACGTTAAGTCATTTTATAGAAGGGTATTCAAGGTCTGACTCCTGCAGATAGCTTCAGACATATTGTTATTCCCACACAGCTGATTCAAATAAATGATAAAGGTTATCAAGTTATCCTGCTGTAATGGTCTTTGAGTTTTTTGTAACCTCGCATGGGGCCAGGTTTAATGTATAGATTGAGATGAGTCTGCAGATGCACCAAAAGCTTTTTTTCCTAATCCCATGAAGAGTGTTACAAAATTCCATGGTAGAGCTGAGCAGTGGAGTGACTTTCATTATTAGGAAAACAAGGAAGATCCCCAAAAAAGGTAGTTTTAGGTGAAAGATTCTGATCTATTTTCACTATTCTTTCATATGAGTTTCAATTGGATGTGCTATATAAAATTTGAGCCCCAGGGTTTGGGGCTTTTTTGGGAAGTGGGAAGGGCTTCTTAGTAAGAGGTAGTTATTTCCCACACAATTCACACTGCTAGCATCCCAGTGACTTTGTACTCTGTCTAGCAAACACGCCTCTCGAATCTTCTGTGCCTGCAAAATGCCTGTGAATAGCCTTTTAAGTTTTCCATCCTTGCTGTCACTTCTGCAGAAAGACGGTATATTCACTTGCCTTTTTGAGACTGGACTGAGAAAGCAACGACCTGCTCAGCCTTTGGCATTTTCAGTGGGGCATCAGTGTTCCAGGATGAGAGCACTTGCAGGAGTCTTGGCTCTTGCTGAGGTTGGTGCTACAGATTGGGAACAGTCTGTATTTACCCACCTTATAACAGTTACCTTTAGTTTAACAACTTTTATTTCCACCTTCAAATCTCAAGTATTTGCCATAGTTGTAGAAGGGCAGAGAAATACTTGGATAAATTCATTCTGACAGCAGAGAGCAGTAAGTGAAGGTTTAAAAGTACCCTTTTATACATTTTTATTCTAAACAGCAGTTCTTTATTCCACTTACAGTTTTCACATTTATTGCTGGTTCATAACATATTGGTCATCACATCCTTTCAACAATTTTATCGAAGGAAAGAAATATATTCATAAAAAAGAGTCTTGGGTATAATATTCTTGATAATGGTTGTATTAAAGTGAAATAGCAGAACATAAAAATCTGAAATATGTGTAAACAGGAGAAATCACTGAAAAAAACCTACACATTGCTTGTAAATGACCACTGAATACCACTGAACTGTAGTCAGTTTTGATTATAACAGGTATGTATATTATGCTTGCTGCAGAATAACCTCCAGGTGCTCTTGAAGCAGAATCAATAGGAAGCAACTACAGCATTTAGCAAACTGAATATTGTTTAACTTAGTACAGCAGGTACTAAAAATGAAGTATATATAAAAGGGTACCTTAATTTCTCAAATGTAAGGATGATTGTGACTGTTAAAGCCATTAATCAGAAATTGTGGACAGTTTTCAATTTACCTATTTGTAAGATGTTTTATGAGAGTCTTAATGCTAAGAATGATGTGTCTGTATCAATGCCACTTTTTTTGATGAGGAGGGTGGAGAGGTGGGATATTACAATGAATTACAAGGAGCTTGCACTGAAAGAAAAGTGACCATTTTCTTTATTCATGCTACAGCTGTGCAGGCAGTAATATAGAATTCTCTGCCCATTTACTTTTACAAGCAGAATGTGACATACTCTCTGGAGTTAAGTTTTTAAAATTGAATCCTACTAGGTAATACAATGCAAAATGAAGCTTCAGTGCTAAGAACTGAAGATTCCCATTTTTGGTCCATCAATTGGGGGGGAAAAAAGAAAAAAAGGAAAAAAGCACATCTTTTTGAAGAAGGTCCTGTTCTAGAAATTGCAGTCTGCCCAGTACAAACATTTGTGCCAAAATAAGGGAAAGAAAAGTGAAAATGCCTGTGTTGCTGCTAGACAATCAAGCATCACTACCTGAGTCTCTCCTCTACCCCAAACTTTCCATTAAGGTTTCCTTGGACTATGTCTACCATCTTGTGTCTGATCTTTGTTCTGGATGATTTCACCTCTCCTAATCTTTGTCACTTGAACCTGTATGGTATTGTGCATCACCAAGAAGAATCTTGCAAACAAAGTAATGGCTTTTGAAATACCAAAATTTGCATGAAAACGGGGAGGGTATGGAGATTGGGTAGCTTGATCCACTTGATAAGCAAGAGAGGGAATCTTGGCCACAGACTTTGTCCCCAAAGATGTGTACCTAAGATGACCTCTCACAATCACTTTCTGCTAGGTTTCCTTAAGAAGTACAAGCACAAGGCTAGCGTTGTGTCAAAAGTGAGAGAGATATATACAGACTGAGTATTTATTTTAAAAATAATTTTTGTGTGAAGCATTGTGTGAAGCAGTTTGTGAAATACATTGCCAAAATTCCAAAGAATTACTTTCTTTGTCGTTTAAAATACAAAGCAACACCAAAAAACCCATGTATATCAAACATTCTCCCTTTCATAGGTTAGTCTGTACTCCCACAGTATTGTTTCTTTATAACTACATTTGTAGTGAAAAAACACTTCGATTGTTTCACCAAAGTTTGATTTTTAGTACTCAATTCTGAAGAATGTTTAAACCTGCAATGACTGAAAAGAATTTAAATGATAAATACGTGGTGTCTTTTAAAACTATTGGGCAAAACTTTTGTTTTAGAAGCAGGTATCTTAAATGTTAGTTCACAGCTTAAGTTTCTGTAACAGAAGAGTAAGATAAGTAAGACAGGTTCAGAAATGAAGTACTGAGTTTTCCTCCGAGCTTTTTATCGTTGCTTCATTCTTAAGGAAAGCAAAACTATTCTAATTGTCTGTGCTTCTTTATGCAGTTACACGCCATATGACTAATCACCTAGGACTTTTTTTAGGACATTATTTATGTAGCAGAGGGAAAGACAGAAAAAAATCAGTATGAAAGTAGGAAGACCTCAGGTGGACTGACAAAAGTCTAAAGAAAAAGACAGCTTTATTTAAATGGACACTTAACTGTGTTAAGATTTCCACACTAATTTAAACAGTTGGTACATTTATGCCATGAAGTAGAGCAGATATGGAGCTCTCTTAACTAGGTACAGTTGAGCTAGTTGAAAACTTGGAGCAGGTATATAGGTGTCATAGATTACGCTGGGTACTGCCTGTCAGGAACTGTTTTGTGTTTCTGCTGCACAAAGTCTCAGGGAACTGTGTATCTTGCTGTGTGGGGTAATGATGACATGTCCAGTAACTTCTTGAAAGCCTGGCCTGCATACAAACATGTAAAGAGATTATAGGCATGTACATGTGTGTATACATAAAGGTGTGTGCATGTGAAGTATGCAGTACAGACACAAACTTTGCTTTGACGAAATACAGGTGTCCTTGATGTTCCATGTAGGGTTTCTCCTGCATGCCAGATCTTGTTAAGCACTCTAGCAGAGTGAGATAAATTAGCTAGCAAATGCCAGTCAGATTTGGAGAATCACAGGAGCATTTTCAGATGTTTTGGCACATCTCTGTATAAGGGTAGTAGAAGCAGCAAAGCTCATTGAGAGCCAAGGATCTGATTCCTTCTCATACCAGCATTTCAGCTAGAACTAGGGATATTGCAAATAAAATATTTGGTAAAACCAACTACCTGATATTCAGCAATGGTTATACTAACATTAAAGGATGTTTGCATGTGTGTGTACCTAAA
This sequence comes from Strigops habroptila, assembly GCF_004027225.2. Taxonomy (NCBI): domain Eukaryota; kingdom Metazoa; phylum Chordata; class Aves; order Psittaciformes; family Psittacidae; genus Strigops; species Strigops habroptila. Next base: position 44,193,927 of record NC_044302.2, read on the forward strand.
CATATATGTGGAATTTAATTTGAAGGCATTGCATCTTCAGAGAAATGAGAACTTGCAGCTGTGTAGCACAAATAATAGTATCAACACATTGTGTTGATGAATACATCTCTAAAGCACAAAACATCTGCTATGAATGGAGAGGTAATCCTAACTGAGAATATTTGACCCCTTAAATACAAATCCCCAGATTTAAGCCATATATTTCAATTTAAAAATTATTTATCAGAGTAATCCTAAAAACTAGTCAGTCTTACAGTTCACAAGTGAAGAACAGGCCAAAGCCAATTGACAGGTCAATTTGAAGGCTAGATATATGACAGCAAAGAAGAATAAATTTTGTTCTCACCTGGATAATTATGACCTCATTGAGCAAAACATATTCCCTGTGTGTTTTGATATTGTGGGAGAAACATGATCCAGAGCAGCCAGCAAGCTTCCCATCACTACACTAGAGTTCTGGAAATGGGCATCACTGCACAGTTTATCACAGTGCAGTTTTCATGTCTGATTGCTACCGTCAGCAAATATTTTTAATATTGATATTGAATATTTTTAATAACCAGCACAAGTAGACTTAAAAAGAACAGAATTTTTGCTTAATTTTGTTTCATTTAAATTTTTAAGAATATAATCTGGAAACAATTCATCTTTTTTTTTGTTTGGTTTGGAGAGGGATAGGTTTCCAAGAGGCAATTTTTAACACTTTTACACTGTGCTTCGTGTTGCCAGGAAATTTTTTCCTACTCTGGTTTTGTAATTCATGGTAGCTGTGAGCAGCCATTGCCCAAAGAATTTATAAATGTTACATATGTGCCAGCATGTAATTACAACAATGTAAACAGGTTTAATTATGATCCTAACATAACATAAAACCTGAAAATCTTTCCAATTAAAAAGGTAGTCAAATAGATATTTTGGAACAATATTAGTGGAGGTAGAATAAGGAAAGAATGAGAACAAATTGATGATCAGCTATAAAGCATTTTTATTCTAAACTTCAAAGGATGCTGTTTCTGCAAATGTTTGAAGGCAGGAGAGCATGGAGAATTCTTTAGAATAGCATTGTGACAAATGCGTATTATTTTAAATTAATACTTTTTTCCTTTCCCTTTTGTGTGTGGAATATAAGCTGGATTGTACATTTGTGATACCTGAAAATAATTATGTGTTACTTTACTGTGCTCCTTCTGAGTGAGATGAGCTATGAAAATTCTGCTCAATCATGTCCTCTGATGTCTGTCCTGTTAACAAGAGTTACGGTCACCCAGTCCTTTAGATAGTATCACAGCTTCTGAATGACTTCCTTAGTAATGTTAGTTTCAAATCGAAAAGTATTTTTTACTTGGCTGTTCCAATATAAGTCAGTGAAGAGTATTGTTGAGTACTGTGAAAAAAAATCACTGCATTTCTTCCCTGCAGTCACCACATGTTGTCTTCCATGGGACTAATCAATTCTTTTCTTCTGAAAACATCATGGTTTTCTTCTTACTCCAAGATGGAAATTTTGTAAAATTAAATCTAATAGCTTATAGAAAAATCTGAAATTAAAAGAAATTACTCCTGTGAGATCTACTGAATGTATACAGTGACTATATTCAGAGCCTGTCTTTCTCAAAATACTGCTCTTAATGTATTTGTGCAATATACCTGACACTTTCAAGATGCATTAGGCTGTCTCACCATGCCCACATACATATTATGTATGCAGTGAGAATGATGTCTCAGAAGAATTGATTTTATGGCATATGCCATCTATAGACAACTGATACTTGAACAGTAAATCCAATGCGTTCTTAAATCTCACATATGTGCAATTCTTACACATATGATATCAATAAACTACAGAGTACGTGCCCATCTCTCTCTAGTGCAAATGAGGGCAACTCTGATTGTCCCTAAATCAAAGATGCTCCTAATATAGGCCATGCATTTTTGGTCTTGATCTTATGTTCTGGTTTGACTGATGTGAATCTAACAAAGTTTTTAAGGTCTGTGGAGCTTTGCACAGTGTAAAGATTAAGAAATTATGTATGCCCTGAGTTTGTAAAGTAATCTTAATTTTTGTTTGGTATTTATTGTAAGGGAGTCAAGTTATAAATGCAAAATTCTGTCATTAGAAGCTTTAAAAGATTAATATAGCCAAGGAAAAAAAAAAATAGAAATGGCCTGGTCTACCTGGAGGTTAAATAGATAACCTTTATTGATAGGCCTTTACACCATTTCTAGCTCTGATATTCAGAGCTTGAAGGCAGATTATATTAGAATAATGTCTTGCTCAGATCAGGTACAAGACCACTGCACACTTAGGGGTTTGGGTTTTTTGAGGCAAGACTGATGTTGACTGTGGCAAAACAGAACATGCACAAGTACTTTCTCAAAGAGAGTTTTATTTCCCATACATTTAGCTTATTAACTGAAAAGATCTTTGTGAAAAACACGCATAAGCAGTTTTCACATATCATTGTGCTATGAATGTAAATTGCAATTTCAAATCATTCTGGCAACCTGCTTTTTTTTTCTTTTTTTTTTTTTTTTTTTTATTGAGATTTCTCCAGGACTGTCTAATGTTAATCCATCTGGGAACAGGAAAAAAAAGTCAATAAAGCTGGTGCAGGGAGATGAAAATTATACCTTCCTGTGTTAGCAACAGCTTACCCCCTAAGAAGAACTTTTTTTCAGCATTTTTTTCTAGGAACTCTGGCAAGGATGGAGGGACCCAATTACAATCACTGGAGGACATTTGCTAGTTAGTTCTGCAGCAGACAGATGCAGAATTTCTGCATGCTTCAGGTGCCTTCAATTGCCCTTTTATGCTTCTTACCCATTTCATAAGTAGAATTACAGCTGTTAAATATACTCACAATCTGGCTGCTGGCCCCGGGGTCGGTGAGGAGCAGAGAATGAGGAACTCCACTTTGCTTTCTGCTAGCATGTGCTGGTGTGGTCTATGGCAAAATCTGTCACGTGCTCAGCATGGGGAGCTCACAGAGAAATTCTGAGCTAAATAGAATTTTGTACTACAAGTACTTTACAGGACAAACTGAGTGGTCCAATTGTTTTCCAGTTACAGATAATTTTTAAAAAAGTTCACACTGAAGAAAGAAATGGAAGCATCTGATGACTCTCTCTAGCTGTCAAATGGGTTTTCTCCAAAGCCAGGGCCCACCCTTTCCTTCCTATTCCTTTACTAAGGAGCTCAGGTCAGCCACAAGAAATTTTGCATCAAAATTGGCAAATGAAATGTTAACCAGATAACTGGTCTTTGATCTTTGGTGGGACTGTAGTTGCAGCTACTGGGGAACTCCTAGGATTTTCAGAAAATAAATACTGGTTTGGACTCTGATGTGAATGGTTGCAGAACAGAAGAGGAACAAGCATGGCTTCCAAGAGTGTTTTCCATACCTTTAGCTCATTAACTGAAAAGATCTTTGTGAAGAACATAAGCAAGCAGTTTTCACAAATCTTTGTGCCATGTTTGGGATTTTGAGACATACAGTCAGTGTCTCTATATGTTAGGAAGGTGTGAGCCCTGACTTTGGGGAATATCTCATCCTCTCTCTCTATGTAGCTTCTCATTTTACAGTGGTTTCAGAACATGCACATACCTCTCCTTTGCAGTACTTCTCACATAGGGATGGGATGTCACTCAAGTACAGCAGCAAGAGTTGAAAGTCAGTTCTCTTTCTGAATACAATTATCTGTTCTTATTAAGCAAGAGGCTGTTCCCCGTCTAGCAAAAAAGCACTTTGGTATAGATCAACAGCCATTTTTTAAGAGGATGTTGTATAATTATCTTCAGTATGAAAATCTTACTTTTAATTCCATTATAGAAACTATTGGGTTTGGTTGGGTTTGTTGTTGTTTGTTTGTTTGTTTTTTCTCAAATGCTAGTTGCTTTGATCTTTTAACAACTTTTGGAATCTTCAAAACACAAATATTTCTGTGTTCCCATTTTACGGAAGCAGATCCTAACAGTGTCAGTTTCTCTTGCTGTCCAGTCACTAAGCCCATGAAATGAATTATTCTTTAAGCAGAAACATCTTGAAGTCAGTTTAGATCCTCTGAACTAAAACTGCAGTCTAAGGTTACAAGGGTCACAATGACTAATGGAGGACTCCAGCCTTTAGATTTATGAGTTACTTTGTGGAAAGAAAAAGCCTTTGTAGGTTTTCAGCTTAAAAAATGAAAAGGCTTAGAAGAGCCTCCAAGGATTGCAGCAAGATAATTGCATCCTCAAAAACATGGTTAATATAATAAAGTTGGGGAGTAGCTGCTAGGAGGCTCAGCTTAGTTGGAAGGAGGGAGGGAGAGAGAAGGAAGGAATAAGCTCAAAATGAAGGCTGTTGGTTCTTACTAAACATAGTAAAACAAAAACCCTGTATTTATTTAACCTTAAATATCTTCAGCTAGTGATATATATTTAAATACTTAACAGAAATACAATACGCATATATGCAGTAAAGCCCCTTCTCCTCTCGCAGAGATAGTACTGTGGGTACAGAGACTCATTGACTATTGTGGCAGGTCGGTCCTGGCAAAGGGACAAACCTCCACTCAATGCTCACTCACTTGCCTTCCTCCAGCCCTTTTTCGCCTGCCCAGTTTCACTCCCAACTCACTCCTTCCCCGTGAGCTGGTGAGGACTGGGTAGTTGCAGTCTATAACAGTCTGCCTTTGCTGCTCCTTCCCCTTCATGCTTTTCCCTGCTCCAGTGTGGCTGCTTCCCAGGGCTGCAGTACTTCAGGAGCAACCTGCTCAGTTGTGGGCTCTCTGTGGGCTATGGGGGAATACGTGGAGCAAACTTCTCTCTTCCTTCTTCCCTGACCTTGATCCTCACTCTGCTGCTTCTTTTACTTTTTGTCGCCTTCTTCTCTGCATGTGTGGTGCTTTCCACCTTTTCTTCGATATGCTTTCCCGGAGGTGCCACCAGTGTGGCTGGCCTCAGCTTTGGCCAGCAGTAGGTCCATCAGAACTGCCTGGACCTGCTATTTACACCCAACACAGCTGGGTTTGGGGTTGGTTTGGGGTTGGAGAAGAGACCTTCAGGTCTGACCACTGAGCTGGGTGTGCTCTTTTGGGAGACTCCCATCCCTCTAAGGCACAGCCTTAGCACTGAAAGTGTGTCAATCTAGGAAACAGCTGGTATCTCCTGTTCCTTCTCCCCGGGACAAACCTGCGTGCTCTCTCTGGCCTGAGATCAGCTGGGTTCTGACCTCATTTAGTAGGAAGGCCTATAAACAAATGCCTTCCCTCCCCTATTAACCACTTTAACATTGCATCAGGAGGCCTGCTGCTTTAGACGACTTCAACACACTCTCCTCAGGTGAGCATCCAGCATCAGAGATGCAGAGGAAAGCAGCTCCCAGGAGCCAGGGTCAGCCAGTAGCATTTACACAGCCCTAATCACTTTGGTGAGCATGAAACAAAAATAAGGAGAGATGAACTTAAAAGCAAAAAGAAACAAAACCAAAACCAGGTGAAACTGAAGCATTAAAAAGTTTAATATTGTATTTGTTTATCTTTCTGTCTATGCACTGGAGTTGAATACAAATTTCAGAAGAGAGCTTTCTTAACACCTCAAGGAAAGATTTATTCTCTTGATGGAGCCTGAATGCACATATTAAAGAAATATTGTTAATATTGAAATACTTAAAAAATATGTTTCACAACAATGTGCTTATGTGATCTCCTCAAAAGGGGATTTTCTTTTCCTATCACAGAGTTGCCTGAAAAATGTTTTCCCCTTTCAATATGATTAAGATCTCTTTTCATAAAATAAATCCCTGTAAAATTAAAATAACTACTCCTTGTAAGTCTTTTCAATATGAGGAAGACGGTGATTACCACTGAGCCTGGATTGCAGGTGACTATGGGTAACCATAGTGGTAAGCCTTGATTTCTCTCCTGTACAGATGGGTGGAAAGGGGCAGTGACAGTGCTGGGAACCATTCAGGCTCACTGAGCCAAAAGAGAGGAGACAACGGGAAGAAACAGAAGTAATGAGAGTGTGTTTTAGATGTTTCACCTTGAGAGGTACAGCATGAAATCACCCCCTCAGATGGGGTTCTTTCCTTGAGCTAGTTCCAGGGTAAGATAGCAGTAAAGCACCCTTCTGGTAAATCTAGGTATAAAAGTGGAATGTATTATTTAATTAGTAGTAAATTAGTATTTAATATAAAAAGTGTTTTCATGCAGCTTTGCCTTTGGATACTGTAATAGTATCACTAAGCGATTCTCTGAAAATGGTAAAAGGGCTGAGGGGTGGCAAGCACCTCCTGTATTAATGGTTCCATTCTGCCTGAACATGGTACCTTAAATAATAAGTTCATAATTCATCATAAAATGAAAAGCTCTTTTTTACAAGTGCCACCAGGCACATGTCAGAAATGGCACACTCCTTTCCTGGAAATCTTTGGGTAATCTAAGTCAGGTTCTGGAAAATGGGAAATTACTGTTAGATAACTTGACTTTGTTAGGATGTAAGTGATGCTAACTGTGGTATATCTGTTGATACATTTTTACCCAGACTGAATACCTGTGTGGTCTCTCTGTGGACTTGAGTTACTTAGGAGTGACTGTTTCATTACCTCTCTGTCAGAGGCAAATTTTGCAGTAGAAGATTAATTATTCTTTGCACTTTATTATTCTTATACCTTCAGAATGGTTTTACTCAAGACACAGCTAGCTAAGCTGATTATAACTTCTATGTTCAAAGGAACTCAGGCCAAAATTTAACCATTAAATACCTATAATTGTCATGGGTGGATTTTCCAAGTTTTTTATGGGGGTAAGAAAGGACCAGGAATTTAATATCTTTAGGAGCCACAAAGATAATTATATCCAGATCCCCATCAGAGAGGGGAGGGATTTTTCTCAGCATTCTTGATCTTGCCTTGCCACACAGCAAGTGGGTGATAATCAGGATTTGCTGAAGATTGATTCTTTTCTTTTTCACTACTTTCTCAGTGAATAACCACAGAAGCAGATGTCACTTGGGTGTAGTCTGCTTAAATTGAATAATAATGCCCATGTATAGTTTATTTCCAAATGCGCATGCTGTCAATTATATAATATTTTCATCAAGATACACATTTCTCTTTCATAGAGGAATCCATGAGAATGCTGGGCTTTTGGCATTCCTTTTTATTTCCTTTATTTCAGGTTTGGGGTTTTTTAACTGAGATCCCGTGATTATTTTCAGTGGTTGAAAGTACCATCTTTGCTAATACATTATATAAGTGTAAACTGTTCCTGATAGTGCTAACATAATTGCATTAGAAATTGTGTTTAAAATCTGACAAGTTGCAAGTGCATAGAACACTTTTGGCTCTGTAGAAGAATAACAGTCTGAACTTTTTCAGTTTTTAAGCAACAGAAAATGCAAGAACAATAACATTTTAAAATTACAGTTTTAAAACACCTTTTTAAATGTTAAGCCAAATTTATCCAAGTCTTATGTAACACTCAGTGAGTCTCTGTAGTCTCAGACAAGTTTAAAAAACAAAATTGAAAACAAGTTTTACTGATGGTATTGTTAAACGAGGAACTTTTTTACTGCGTGTGCCCAGTGCTTATGTTTCCCCTTTCTCCACGCATAAATCATCTTGGTCCAGCTCCTGTTTGTGTTCATGCCCAGTGCTGTTCTGACCTACTTGGATATAACTGCCACCAACATAAACAAGCAGTTGCTGAGTGTCTTTCAGTGAATGGAGTTAGTAAAACCTCAGAACGGCCTGTGTGTCCTGCATTGCTGTGGATGCTACCAAGCACATGGCATTTGATAACTGCTGCATCTGTGGAGACTGCAGATCTAAAATGAAGGAAAGTATTTTTTTTTCCATGGTATAGTGTATTGCTAAGTTGTGGAAGTCATTCTCCCCAGGGCCCAAAGCAGGGCCCTCCATAAAAAAAGATAGATAAATTTATGGAGAATAAGTCTATCAAGCAGCAAAAAAGATTTAATGTCTAGCTTCTTCTGGTTGACAGAAGCTGGGAGTATAGTAAAGTAAGGAATTAGTTTTAGACTTTCTCTGGTTCAGAAACTCCTCACCTCTACTCCCTGCAACCTGTTAGTGGTAGTAGGTAATGGGGCAGGCAGGCAAGGCAAATCTCGTGTTCATGTGGGACTATGGCCTGGGGTCCATGACTAAGCAGTATCATGTAAAATACTCTTTTCCCATTTTTAACTAAATCTAAATTTAATTTTAATCTAAATTATTGCTTTATTTTTACATTTACTTAAGCTGTTGTTTGTTAGGCTGGTGAAAGCCATGTCAATTCTTCATTTCAGACAAGTATTTCAGACTTGGCCCTGAAATTAGTAGTACTAAGCAGCACAAGATATTTTTGGAGCCAGGAATAGCTCCAAGGTATATTCAGCTGATCAAACTAGTCAAATTCATGGTTTTACCAATGCTCTCATGCTCTTTCTGGAACTTGAACTAATTTTAGAGCTTAGAGATGAATTAGCAATTCACAGTGTGTGCTCACCAGATGCTATTGACACATGTAAATAAAACAACAACACAGTCAGGCTGAAAACCATTTTTGAAGATCACCTTGTCCTTTCAGTATTAAAGACTACGCTAAACAAGAGAAGTAATATATGCATTCACCTCATGCAATTATTAAATTAGCCAAGCTGAGGGTATAGACATAATACAGTAGAAGAGTCTTATTTGTATGAGCCACAGTCACCATAATTTAGGAAACAAATCATGTAATTCTGACAGGTGATTGCATCTAGCTGCTTGTGAAAATTTCTCGGTTCTGGACATGGTTATTTACAAACTGTACTGCTTATTTCCATTCATTTTGTGAGTCCATCAGATGGCTGTTCTGCAGAAGATGAAGATTATTTTTCGTGCAAAGTGATGTATGCCTTTTTGCAAGCCAGTAAATCTGTTTTGAAATAAGCTACTGTCCTAGCCATTCCACACTGTTTTTTTCATGCCTATTTAGTACAAGACAGGGAATAATGTAGAGGGCAAGAATGGATAGAACAAAGGGTCCATCTCATGTAGGTAAAGCTCAGATCTGAATACAGTCATGTTCTTTTTTTTGTTTGTTTGCTTTCTTTCTGCCAGAGATTACACTATGTTTTGGGATTATTTTTTTAAGACATACACAGAAACATCTTAAACAAAAAGGAGGTTAGAAAGCCAGCTACTCAAACTATCTCATAGTGTGTCTTTATCATTAGGACATTCCCCTTAGGTGAAAAAGACTGAAGCAAAGTTGTGAACCCCATCAGGATGAAGAGATAAGTGATGGTGTTTTTATCTAGAATCCATAGAAAAGCTATTAAACAGATACCCACTACGCCAACTATATTTTTTTAATCAAGGTGAGCATGCTGGTTTATTGTTCAGGAACCATTTCTACCTGTCTTCTACATATGTATCAGTGATTGGCAATGAAAACTGAACTGTGACTTAGCAGATCCATATATTGGATCTGCTATGAACTATGGAGTATGTGTTATTTGGGTTTTTTTTGCTCTTATTTTGCTGCTAGAATTGCCATAGAGACTGTTGTCATAAGTAGAAGAGAAAGGGATAGAATCCAGTCAGCCAGCAAGAGGTTTGTTAAATAGTAAAACTGGAATAAACCACTATAAAATCTGACAAAAAAAATTGTTTCCAGATACTGTCTGAGATTTCAACTACTGTCATCGCTTTCACTGTTATTTTGTTTCATCTTCCATCATTGTTTTCTGATCCTCTTTTTATCCTGCAAAATTTTCCCTCTTCTATGTATTTTTATAGTGGGTGATTTCCCCTAGTGTTAGATCATGCCTGTTCCTAAAATATTTGCCTGAAAGCTTTTGCTTCTCCATTGGGAAGAGCCAGTAAAGAGTTATCATCTAAGTGGTTTTGTATTTTGTATTTTTCTTCCATGAAAAGTGAGGTCATCACAACACAGAATAAGAAAAAAAATGAACATTTAAAATAAACTAAGACATAGCCTGTAGCTTTACCAAGACCTATGCATATCCATTCATGTCCACTGCAAACGTTTTATTAGTTTTTTTTTCTTAAAAGATTTTAAATTAATAGGAATGTTAGGGTTTGGAGATTGAGCGGGGGGGTGTTTATTGTTTTTTTGTGGGGGTTTTGGAGGTTTTTTGTGGGGGTTTTTTGTTTTTTTTTTTTACCTAAAGCATCAAGAGATTTGAACACTGAAATATAGTGGCATAGTTTGAATAAGTTGTCCAACAAAAAAGAGAAACTTTGAAACTCCCTCAAGATTTATATTTAGACAGGCTCCATTATTTTTCATTTAAGGCTGAAAATCTAACAACTTAACTGCAAGCATATGGATTCCCTCTGCTGCCATTTCAAATGATACTTAATTGAAGAAATTAGTCAAACATCTCTGAAAACCAACATGGGCAGATCTTCAGCTATCTTAATTCTTTTGTCGAATGTGGATCTATGCAATTTTATAATCCTATGTAAATAAAAGAGAGGTCAGAGTTCCAATAATTTTATAAATATGTCAGTTACAGTTCGCAGTGAAACCAACTGAATTTCCACATGTGTAGATAAAAAATGCCAACCTTCATAAATTTAAGACAGCCAATTTCTGAGTTAGAGTGGATATTAAATGCTGAGGCCAGCATGAACAATTCCATGTCACCTCTTTCTCAGTAGCCAGGTAGTTCAGTAATATTTTCAAGATAAGTTAATTATCATGCTGCTTATCACAGAATGCATGACTCCAAACTACCCAGTCTCTGTTATCATCACTGTTATGCAGCCAGTATCATAGCATACACTAAAATTCATTCCAATCTCTAGAATATTTCTTATGCGCCTTCCCACTCAGGTAACTGACTTTATGCGGATTTCAGAGTACAACATATAGGTCTGAGTTTTGCATGGGACCTCATGTTTGTTACATTGCAACTTTTTAATAGATTTATAGAGTCTGACTACTCCCGTAGGTCTGTAGACCTATGTTACAGTGCAAAATGGGTATAATTGGAATGGATTTTGCTTTTACGTAGTGGTAAATGAATTCTTCTAGAACATAGCAGTAGAGAACCAGTTGTGGTAAGAAGTTATTTGCATTAATTCATACAGTAAATTTAACTTCTTAGTGAATTCAGGCTGCCTGTATTGGTTATCATATGGTAGTTGGCAGCCAATGGATTCAACTGGATTCAGCTCGCAAGATACTTCTATTTCACTTACCACCTTTTACAGGTGAAAGAAAGTGGTTAGACCATTGCTTAGACTGAGCTAACAAACGCTTATCTCCTGCCCTAAAGAGATTGTAGCAGCACTGCTGGTAGCTGGGAAGAAGAAAGGTCACCATACCGTTACTGGCTTACATTGTCTACACCATAAACCCAGTGTTCTGGATGAGACAGTTAGCCCTCTTCATCCTACCTGGTTCCTTCCCCAACCCGTCAGACTTCATCTTTGCAACAAAAGTGCATCTCGAAGCGGCAGGAGGAGGGAGGTCAGTGGGATATACGGTGGCTTGCATGGGAATCATCCAGTGCTGCCACCAGTGGAAACATAGCAGAGCTTTCTGGGAAAGATACTGTTCCTTGACTATAGGAAGAGCAAGGATGGGCCTGAGTTTAGTACCTCCACAAAGAGGAAAGAGTGGTCCAGCAAAGCAGAATCTCGTTTCCACACAGCTGAAGGCAAGCCTTGGCTGCTCTTGCATGCCAAACATATGTATGAAGGATCTACAAATGACCTAAACATCTACCACTGTCAGCAAGATCTAGGTGACACAGTTAGTGATGCCTGGAGAAAGACTTGCCTCACTGTGAAGCTTTGTAATGCTTGACCATCTTGTGATCATGCTCAACCAACTTGATAAGCTCTTTCTGGCTGGTGTGGTACACAAGGGAAGAGCAGTGTATATTGTCTGTAGTTTTGTATTATACCTTAGTTACTGGACTGTTCTTATCTCAACCCATGGGATTTACCTTCTTTCAATTCTCTTCCCCATTCCTCCAGCAGCAGGAGGGGAAGAAAGGGGGAAGTGAGTGAGCAGCTGTGTAGTTCTGAGTTACAGGAACCTCATCAAGTTCAAGAATGGGAAGTACAATATCCTGCACCTGAGGAAGAAGAAGCCCAGGCACCAGTTTATGCTATGGCCCACTCAGCTGGAAAGCAGCTTGGCAGGAAAGGACCAAGGAGCCCAGGTGGGCACCACGTTGAACATGAGCTAGCAATGTGCCCTTATAGCAAAGATGGCTAATAGTATCCTGACCTGCCTTAGGAGAGATGTTGCCAGCAGGTCCAAGGGAGGTTATCCTTCCCTTCTACTCAGTGCTGGTGAGGCCATACCTGGAGTGCTGTGTCCAGGTCTGAGCTCCTCAGTACAAAAGACACATGGACATAGAAAATCCAATGAAGGGTCACAAAGATCATGAAAGGACTGAAGTATTTCTCCTGTGAGGAAAGACTGAGCAAACTGACACTGTTGAGCCTGTAGAAGAACAGTTAGTATCAATATATATAGTTATATAATGAAGCCAGGATGCTTGCAGTGGTGCCCAGTGACAGGACAAGAGGGAATGAGCACAAAGTGAAACACAGAAGGTTCTTTGTGGACATAAAGTAGCACTTTTTTACTGAGTTTGATTGGGCAGTGGCACAGGTTGACCAGGGAAGTGCTGGAGTCTCCATCCTTAGAGATATTCAAAAGCCATCTGGACATGGTGTCATGATATAAGCCAAAAACCAGGACACATGATTCTATGTAGCCCTGCTTGAGTGGAAGAGTTGGAACAGATTTCTTCCAGAGGTCCCTTCCAACCTCAACCATTCATTGATTCTGTGAAACCAGAAATGTTAGTTGACAGTCTAGTTTCTAAGCTCTGCTCTTTGTTTTGACATATATCAATTGTCTGTAATAGGATCTGAGACACCTACATGTAGATGCCTAAATATAGGTTTATTCTTGAACTGTATGAAGCCCAGATTGTCTTGTTTCATCATAAAGAGTAGCACAAACGTCTAATTTATTTGTTAAGGGATGTTATGTGAGCTGGTTAGCATTTCTTTAGGTCTTATGTGATTTTCTCCAATTTATTGAAGTTGTTTCAGTAGTTTCTGACAAATGGAGTAGAAATTTGTGTTCACATCTGTAATCTCCATGTAATCTCAGAAAATTATTCCAAAAAAGGACCTCCTAACTGTTTGATATAGCCTCTATCTTTAAACATACAGCTCTTTCTCTAAGATCTATAGTCATGATTCTAACCAGTTTCTGTGCCCCACTGCTCAGGCCTGTGTAAGACAAGGTTATGCCATTTTTTAATACTGTGCATTACTTCAAATATTCTCCTTTTTTTTTTTTTTCCTAATCTCTACCGTGATGCTAAAAGTTTATTTTGAAGTCTTAGCTTTCCTTAAAAAATAGTTTCTAGTCTACATGATGAAGAAATAATTTAAATATTAACTCCTTGAAGATTTAATCCTGAGGAACAAATAAAAAGAGTAAAAAATAATTCTTTTAAGTGCACTATTTTAAAAACATTTTCATGACTTGATTTTCACTGCATTCTGATCAATGCCTCTGAAAGCTTGAAATTGACTGTGGTTTATTCACAAAAATATGTGAATAAAATTATGCCTAAGCACAAATGCTAAATGGTAGAGGGCAAGATAAGGTGCTACTTCTGAGGCAGTGGTACTTTCCAAGGACCTCCCTAGGATGCAGTTAGGTTAAGTAGGAGATCTGCTGGCAGAAGTTGCCCATGAGAAGAAGCAAATTAATGTTTCTGGTCCTCACGATTTTTAGGTATTATACAATCATTCACCACCATCAGAAACACATGAGATATTTTGTGCATTATTGCATGCACTCCAGCGATGCTGGAGAGGTCGATTATAACTTTTCCTGACATTTCTTTTTTTCAGTCTCAGTTGTTTTCCTCATACGTAACTGGAGTTCTGGTATCTTTGAAATGAGTCATATGGTTGTTCTACATCCTACTTGCCTGGATATTTACTATGCATTAGTGTATGCAATTTCTGATAAAGAAAGCTCATCGTGTTTTATTCTGCTATGATGGCTTGCAGATTTGGTAGCTTTTCCTCAGCTTGTACTACACACATCTCCTTCTAATGGAAAGAGTGGAAATACAGGGTAACATATGACACTACGGGAAATACTTTCATGAAGAAATAAAAGTTGTGGTACCTTTAGGACTGCACATTTGCCTCCTTTCAAACAAGATAGCACCTGCGATAACTGCCTCCGTTCCCCAAAACTCTGGCCCAAAAGGTGTGTCTACCTCTGTTCAGGTGTGAGTACACTAGGCCATAGGTCAAAGCCAAAAACCTGTTGTAAACCACTCAGCTGCAGAACAGTGGTCCAAAATATGGGGAAGCAACAGCTGTAAGAAAACATAATATCATTAAAGCAACCTGTGTGTAAGGAGAATAATTCTTGATTTATTTGTTTTCCAGCTGATTTAGCTGCTTTAAAACAAGTACCCCTTTCTTCAGGTAACCTTGCTAAACTAGTATCTGTGGTCTGTAATAAGCTACAGTGTTACAACTCTTAAGTATGGCTTTCTGTTTTGATTTTAGCCCTTTAAGCAAGTAGCCCACTTGTTTAGTGCCCACTTTAGATCTGGCAGGCTTGGCAGCTTTCAGGATGGTTCAAACTGAAAGGCTTGTCACCTTTAGTAGAAATATTCCAGGTAAATCTATCCAGGTCTGTGTGAATGTCAGATTTACAAGCAGTCTTGACAAAAACATGAAGTTAACAAGCAGGAGAAGAAGAAAAAACCTTCTGAGCTACATCATCATAATTGTTATTTGTGGCTTTAACAGGTGAGAAAATAATGCTTGAATTAACAGGCATTATTGTAACTGAGACTATCTCTTTAATAAGTAACTCCAAGAGACAGAAAAAGGCATTCCAAAGTTGGAATTACTTCTGGTAGGCAAGTCTGCTGTCATTACTTTTCCCTGCATGTTAGATTATAGAATGAAGTTAAAAAATAAAAGAGAACCTGAAGCCAGATTTTTAAATCCAGAGACAGGCTACAAGTGAAGTGCCCTGATTTCTGAAATGCTGAGCCTCTGGCAACTTTCATTTACTTTGAAGGGAGCTGCCAGGGGCTCAGCACCTGAAAATAAGGTCAGTTATTGAGGCACTTCACTAAAGACTGATGTGCCAGAGAGAGGAGATCCATAACCAGAGCATAGCATGACTCTGCCGCTTTGAGACAAGAGAAGATTCTGAACAGAAAAACAGGCACATCCTTACTGCAACTAAGCAGTAAGTGCACTACCCACAGGAGAAAGCAAGGTTTCTCTATTTTACGAAAGGTAAACATGGCCTTTTGTTTAGGGTTTCTTTTTAAACAAAACAAAGAAGCAAAACACTGGAACAAAATGGGAGGAATTTCAGGGAATAGCGTGATTTGAAAAGTCAAACTTCAAACCACTCTATTTCTCTTCTGCTGGCTGGTCTGCCTCTGAAGAATGATACAAACCTGTTCTTTTTTTTCTTTTTGCCACATTGAGATAGAAATGCTGTAATCAGGTTTGGTCCTGGCAAAACGCTGCAGTTAAGTTTGGGCCTGGCAAAAGCACGAATGTAGGATCAGGATGTTCCATGAGAGCTAATTTTCTCTAGATCTTAGCCATCGCCTCAGGGTGAGTGCGTCAGTACCATGATGTGTTTTGTTTGGGAAATTAAAAATGCTGAAAGGAGGGAAATAAAAAATAATTTTCAGCAGTTCTGTCAAGTTACATTGCTCTGACCCTTCGTTTTCTTTTGAGCTGCAGCATGTATTTTTTATCAGATTTGCCTCCTAATTTTGAGTTTTATGCATCTTGCCTGCACTAAGCTATCCCATGGTACAAGCTGCACCAGCGCTCACATTAAAAACACTGTAATTTCTAAGAATTCTTTACTGAGCTGTGAAAATGTGCTCTAGGCAGACATATGCCTCAGGGCTCAGTTGCAGAAAGAGACTTGTGCACTCTCCAAGGCCATTTTAAGACATGGCTTCTTTCCCCCAGAGTGACAGTTCCAACCCGAAAATTCCAGAAGCTTCATTTTTGTGTTCTGCTCTGCTGAACCTGTACAGAGTTGTGTCCCGTTACTCCAGGGATTCAAAGGAGTTTTATGTCTATGAGTACCATCCATCTCAGAGAACCCGAACTGTGCATTTCTGCCCACAAGGCATGTACATTGTAACCATGTGGTTCATAGGCCTACCTCTTCAGCCTCACGCCAATGCGCATTAGCCCAGATGTCCACAGTGGCCTGCTTTAAGGTGTGGGGTCGTATTTGGAGGACAGTGGACATGTGATGAGCCAGCCATATGAGGGCCTTTTCTAAGCATGCAGCTGCATACCAAGAAGAGGATAGGAGGATGTGAACCAGCCATCAGAGAGCTTCTTCTAAACACGTAGCCGCATACCAAGAAGAAGATAAGAGGGAGAAAACATCTGCAATCGGATACATGGGAAGAACACCAGGAATTAGGTGATCCAATAAGGACACTTATCGAGCCGCCTCGTGCAAGAGGGCTTTTACCAATCAAAAGGCGCGTGACCGCATGTAGAGGTAGAAAACTCTGTATATAAAGGGATCGTGGGAACAATAAAGTGGCTTCTGCTTGATTCACATTGAATTGTGTAGGGTCCATTGTCATCTCTCCTCATTAAAGGGTCTGATTTGCGTAAGTGGGCCTGCCAATACATATGTATTTCTCTCAGAAATTGATTTTTGAACTTGCTGGACTCTTCTC
Source organism: Strigops habroptila (assembly GCF_004027225.2). NCBI lineage: Eukaryota > Metazoa > Chordata > Aves > Psittaciformes > Psittacidae > Strigops > Strigops habroptila. The sequence goes on from NC_044302.2 coordinate 44,210,674, forward strand.
TACACAAGCTTTGCTTGCATCCAGAGATAAGTTTTGGGTGTGCATGAAAAACTAACAGTTTGGGGAAGTGGAAAATCCTCCAGATGAATGTAAAAAATCCAGACACTGCTAGAAAAATTAATATAATGAAATTAAGTGGTTGAGAAGTTTTTTATTTAATAACTCTCTGGTTTGTTTTGGTAGTCTTCAGTTTAAGGCTGTGTTTTAATGCTCTTGGACTACGTGTTCTCAAATGTACTGCAATAATGAGCAAGAGCTTCTATACAATCCCAAGGGGGTTTTAAAGCAGTTTTAGAGCAGAGGGCTGTAGGAGCCATGCTCTTATATAAATGAGGCTTGCTCCAGGGTAAGTCATGGTGGGAACTTCGTGAAAAGGTTATATGGGGAAAGCAATGTAGTATTACTACTGTGACATGCTCTCTTCTCCCAGCAAACAGTTCATAAAGCCAACTAAAAAACTGGATAAAAAATGACCTTTTAGATTTTTGATAACTATGAATTATCAAATTCATAGCAATTTGAGAATTGATCACATAAACAGTTTGATAGTTGAAAATTGTCAAAATTGTCTGTATTGATCCTTACACTGATATAATAGCATGGTGTATAGTGAGACCATATGTGATGTGATAACTCACATTTGTGTTATTATTCACTCATCTTAACTGAGACTAGCATGGCTGGATTTACAACAGGAAGAAAGAATCCAGTGATGTTTCCTGTAGAAGTGATATGGTGGGAAGGGATGTTCTGAAGTCAAGTGAGCCAGCACAGAAATTAGGGTAGAGGTTGTGAATGTTCTCTTTTATTCAGAGCTTGGTAAAATACTTCAGTTATGACTCCAGGGAGAGAGGAATGAGAAAGTAGGAGAGTCTGTGAGTTTAATTTACATAGTGTCCAAACAAAATGACAGAAGGTCCAGAGAGTATGTACAAACAATAGAGAAACTAAAGAAGCTCATTAAATATGATAGTTTAACTGACATGCTTTGGGACATAGAGTGGCCGCTGAGTGTTACCTAAGTGCTAAACAAGGCAACATTCTCACCGTTAGTGCTGGTCAACGGTCAACACACCATCCTTGTTGCCTCTAGGAAGAGCAAACTTCTTCCTCACAAAGTAAATACCTGCATCATATGCAACTAATTCTTTTCTTATATTCTGTTAGATCACCTGTGCCAAGCACAGCACTGATGCAGAATAGGAGCATTTACAGAAAGCATAGAAAATTGTGTTGTAAAGCATAGCTACGGGTGTGTAGTCCAACCTCTTTTTCAAAGCAGGGCTAACTTCAAAGTTAGGCAAGACTACTCATGGCTTTTCTTCAGCAGTTTCGGAAATTTCAAAGGATGGCAATTTCACAGCCTTTCTGCACGACCTATTGCAATTCCTAACCACCGTTATTGTGAACCACTCTTATTTTTCATTACACCCATTTAGAATTCCTTTCCTTTTTCCCCAAAGCAAGGAGTACCTTAGAAACAGATTATTCCAAGTACCAGTCAATATCTCTGATCTTCTCCTAGCGTATAACAGGAGTATACTTTTCTGACATAAGATTTGCATTAAGGCCACAAATTTTTGTAGCTTTCCAAATACAGTCTGAACAGAAATTTCCTATGTAACAGAAATCCTAACATTCATTTTATAAACTGACCATGCTATCTCTGATTTTAGAACCTCTATGTTAACCTGTTGAATCTGATTTTTTTTTTCTTGTTTTTTTTTTTTGAAACTACTGGTCCTTGAAAATAAGAGATGAAAACATGAAAAAATACAACTGAAGTAAAACAATCTTTTGTTCTTTTTATTCAGATTGCAGTGCTTTGATGTCAATTTCGTATAGCTGATGTTGTTTGGAAGGCATGCAAGGAGTGCTGGTATTGGTACTCTTTTACACTTCTAGACAATCAACTACTAAAGCATAGCTATAAACAATCTTTTGTCTTCAAGATTGCTTCAACAAATATCAGTTTCTAAGTCTTCAGCCAAGAAAATATATGGACGTTTATGTCAACTACAGCTTTTCAATTTTTACTGACCTTGTACTCTTTGGGATAAAGTATCTTTCAAGTGAAAGTTTAAGATGGGTAAAGATATCCACAGAAGATTTTATAGTATAAAAAACTTCTTGTTGGGATAATTTGAAAAATGTCATCAGCGATCTCTCTAAAAGCACATTCATGGTAATTTTGACAATGTGAACTAAGTAACACAGAATATAGGTACCTATTACATACAAATGCAGCAAAATAAATACGTTTTGTATGCTGCTACCTTATGGTAGTACAAGCAACATGAATCTTGATGTGATGATGTACTGTACAGGAAAAATTATGAAAAATAGGAATATCTTACCTGTGAATAAGTTTGTGTAAAGTCAAATAAATTTTATTATTAGTAAGAGTTTAACTGGGGAAATGTAGTTACATTAAAAAAATATATATTACTGAAAATGACCACAATTTCTCTTGAAAACATTGTGCTATATCTCTTCATTCTAAGAATTAGAATGGTAGTTAATTGGTAATGTCTGAAAGGATGTACTTATTGAAGATCTAAATACTCCTGACAGGTTTGCATAAATAGCTAGTGAACTAGTACCTTTGGTATTCCATTTTCAACATGTTGGGATTCTATCCATTTTTCTGGGCTGAAGCATGAACATGTTTATTGTAACCAACTAATACCAGAATATATCTATTTTTATAAATATTTCCAAAAGTCACTTCATAATCAGTGAAAGAGTCTGTTTCTTTCCGAAAAGATATATTTAAACTGTGTATGTGTTGCTGTAGGACAGTGTGACTGTTGGACCTACGTATAGTCAGGAAATGCTTAGAAGAAAAATCCATTCAAGACTGTGAAGCCTGAAGGGACTACCTTTGCTTAGGATGTCCATGAACAATGCATTGGTAGAAGCTGGGAGAGAATATAAGTCTACTGTAATCACACAGATATGTCCGTTTCATTCTTATACTCTTCCCTTAGAACCTGTCCTTGGCCCCAGTTAGATGTATCTTTGCTGCGATCAGGTTCAGCCATTCCCATGTTCACTGGCAGAAAAATGATTAATGATTATCTCTATTCTTAATATGAATGGATATTGCAGGTCTGATCACAGTGGAGTACAATGGATGTAGAACTTTTCGCTGTATATAATCAAGCCTTGGTATTTACAGGAATGCAATCTCAAGTATTTAGCAACAGCTTCAAGTTTATTTACAGCACACGGACAAACAAACAATGTTTTTGATGGAAAAATGTTCCTCTGCTAAATAATTTTCTGTTTGTTTATTTTTGTACTTTCGGCTACATAAAATAGTATGTAGCCAAAAGTACATACAAGTGCTCAGTAGATGAAGATGTCAGATTGAAAACATAGAAGTTTATGTTTAAAAGTATCTGAATCTGTGTTCTAGACCCCAGCTGGAAATGGATTTCAAATTGACAAGCATAACAGCTGAACTTGTGTGCACTGCTTTGAAATGGCCAACTTCAGATGGTCTCAACAACCTCTAAATTCTTACAGATAATAGGCTAGATAAAACCAGAGATTCCAAATTGTGCAGAGCTTTATACTGTAAGTCGTCATATAGCAATTTGAAAAATCAATTCGGTGTTGAACAGCAAGCCAGTGCAATTCTCTCAGAACTGAAGTTTTGTACTAAGACCTCCTTGCGCATGCTAAATCACAGCATCTGTATTTTGTATGCTTAGGAAGAAATTGCATTTAGAGGAAATACTCACAAAGTCATGCAGCAATCCAATTCTATATACTAAGATACTGAGACAACATATGGTAGTATACGCAGAAATGGCATTTTGTGAGCTGTAGCTCAGTAAACTAAATCTGGTCTTGAAGTTCCAAGGACATATTCTTGACTCTGTAACTTATATACTGTGTCACTTTAAAGTAGTATTTCCTGTTTGAAAAGTCCAATTCATTATCATTGGTTTCTCTGGATACTCTTGTCCTTCATAGTTAAAAAAAAAAAAAGAGTGGAAGAGGAATACTGGCAACCTGCCAGTATTTGCTAAACACAGTCCAAAGTCCATGCAGTGGGTGACTCTTAACATCCTTATTTCTGCTTAGTAGTATTGTAATCTCTCAGAAGTCACCACAATGTTTGATGAACTTCCTTGTGTCTTAGGTGCTAGATGAAGGAAAGGTTTGGGGAACAAGGTATATACAATTAATTCGAAGAAAAAAAAAAAAGTGCGTCACTTTATTTAAAGCAGCATTTCCTATCTGAAGAGTCCAACTTTTATTTTTGTTGGTTTCTTTGTATATTTTTGCTTTCCAACCACAAGGAAGAACTCACTATCCACAATAAAAAGCTTACATTTTCTTAAAATTAAATTCAAAGCTCAAAAAACTATTTAGAGATCCTATTAGAACTGCTGCCTCTTGTGCTTTGATAGAAGCTTTATATTTTAAGCCATATAGATGTTCAGCTTAAAACTGAGGTCCAAATTTTAAGATAGGTGAAGTAGACTCAGAAAAATATTGGGTAATGCTAGCCTGCTAACCAAAAAAAGATAAGCTACCAAAAAAAAAAAAAAAAGTATAATTGCATTATGAAATGTGTTACTTGACTGGGACAATTTCTGTAATTTACCATCATTTTGGTCCAATTTATTGTAGCTGTATTTTGGCACATTTCTTGGCTGAGTTCAGGATGCTCAGCTTCAACTCACTGAAGGTGGAATATGCTGACAAGCATCTTAGCATTGGTTAAATGAGACTTCATAATAAGGACACATCATACTGGTAAAATTATAAAAAATAAAACCCAAAACAAACCAAAACCAAACCAAAACAAAAAACCCAACCAAAAAAAAAAAAAACAAAAAACACCACAACAAAAAAACCCCAAACAAAACAAACAGAAAAAAACCTTCCAACACCCCCCCCAAAAAAAACAAAAAAAACCCCCTCAACCAAACTTCACTGCGATACTGAATAAGCATTTGATCTTTTTTACTTCCATCTCTCTCTTGCTGTTTAGACTAAACCTGCTACAATATATTCCCCACCAAATTGTGAAGCTACCTTCAATTTCTCAATTATTTTTTGGAGCAAAAGCACTGCTTGAAACTTTTTGTTGTAATATTTTGTAGAAGCACTTAAAAGCAGAGAATAAAAATATTAGTGAAGTTAAAGTTTTATTGGCTATAATATGGTATTCTTAGTGATACTAGAAGAAAATGCTAATCACAGAATTGAAATGGCAGCGTACAGTCTAATGTAAGACAGTAGATCATTTAACATAGACAAAGTGAACAAGAATTTCCTTTTTTCAAGGAGCTTATAGAGCTGAATGATTTCTCAGTAAGAGAGTTTATTAGACCTGAGAATATGATGAAATAATTTAGACAGCAGATATAAGTAAAAGCAGTGAGAGCATGTTTTTCTAAAATGCCTATGACAATCACTCCCTCAAGACTAAATACTTGATGACAGCTTCAGCTGTGCGGACAAGCCTCAGCTACTGCTTTGTGAATTACCAGTATGATCTTAACTAGCTCAATGATTTGATGTGCTGGAATTCCAGTAGCAGTGCTGGCAGCACTGTAATGCCACCATCCTTCTTGACCACAGAGACACAGCTATCCCGCTAAACCAGAAGGTACAGAAATGGTGCTTGTTGAGTTCCTTGGTTGTTGGGGTTTTTTCCATGAATGATCAGGAGAAGTTGCCTTTAATAATGGCAGTCAGTAGATCACTGAGTAGAGCACTCAGGTCTAGGAAAAGATACTCAATTTCCAGCTGTACGAGTGAGGAATACAAGCTTGAAACTTGAATTTCTGTTTCCTGGGGGCGTGCAGCTCGGTCAGCATATATAGAGTATCACTTGAGAAAGAACAAAGGGAGTTTAAAAAAGTGAGAGAGACAGAGCTCAAAAAAGTTCAGAAGAAGAATATGTGTGATGAATAGGAGGTATAACTAAGCCAGAATCCTGTAGTATCTTGTGCAAGAAACCACAAGACGAGCAATTAAGCACTACCACAGTCTGGGTCAGCAGAAAATGAAAATACAGCATTTAAACATTGTCATATCTATATCTTGTTCGTTCTTAGGGTAATTTTGTAGGTGGTATGATCAAAGGTAGTGTAAGAATCTGGAGTGTTGGTATTAGCTCCTTTTCAAAAGGCACCAACAAAAGGTGAAGCTACTGTTAAGCATGACAGCATTACTAGTAATTCAGCTTTTGTGAGGTGCCTCACCACATTTTTTTTAGAATTTCTTTTACTAAATAATATTATTTGTTACGTTCATTGGTGAGGATGTCAATCAGCAATTTCATGAGGAAAAGGATTACAGTACTTCTTTAAGTTAGCCTGTCCACACAAAGCAAAGTCTTAATGTCTTTTAGGAAAAGAAGTAACACGTCCTTGTTGATATTTTATGTAGGCGGGGATCCTGCTCTCCAATTGCTTGTATGAAGGTCTAGCAATGCACAGACCTCAGTGAACTAACCTACTTAAAAGAAAGCGTTGGTAATTTCTCCCTGGAATAAGTCTTTCACCTCATGGACCAATATATTTTGTTTAAATCAAAGTCCTTTAATGAGTCTTGACATCTAGAGTAGGTTTATTTTGAGAAATCAAAAAACAAACAAGCAAAAGTTGCTTTGTTTTATTCCCATTAAATTCAATGCAAAACCTCACATCCTTGTCTTTCTGAACAGAGTTAAACTAATGATGAACGCTTTAAACTTCTTATCTGAGTTTTCTATTTACTGTACAATCCATGCAGTTCATTAAAATCTATGGGTGCCGTCAAATTTTATGCTCTGCTAAGCATGTATTATGAAGGACTGCAAAATGTGTTTAGTCAAATGAGTTTAAATAATAGTCAAAACAACTAAGATGTCAAGAATCCTGAGACATAGAGAGAGGTGGTAAGGTTAACAATATGCCCTTACATGGTTTCTTTTCATAATGGCTCTGATGGCCGATGTTCCCTCAAGGCATTGTTTCCACCAGAGATAATGACTTATAGCAAAGAGTTATTCTATGTTAATGGAGTTGCAGAGACTGATGATCATTCTGTCACTGAGTTAATACCTGTCACCCCTCTCTCTGTCATCAGTCTTGGTAAAACAACACTGTGTAACATCAGAAATCTGACCCAAGGGCAAGAATGTTTTTAATTCATTTTATTCGTGTTCTTTATACCTGGGTGTGATAGCAGAAACGAATGGCAGTAACATACTTAAGGAATCTCTCTGACAAATAAGCCTTGAAGTACTGCATGGAAGTGGTATTCATCTTCACTTTTCTGCTGACTTGGATGAGCAGATATAAAAATAAACTGGTTAAACGAGTTTCATTCTCAGCTATTTACTAGACAGTGATTTTTTCACACCTATGTTCATAATAGATTATACCTCTTTTCTGCTGCTCTTAAAAATAATTCCTGGGAGATCAAAGGGATTACATAAAGGCACATTAGGAATTCTGGTGATAGCCAGTAAAATAATTATTTTGTCATTCCCCTATCCCTACATTTCAGGTTGCAATTATGCATTCGTGCATAAATTAATATGAAAACTTAAGAGCTGAAAACTTAAAGAAAATTGAAAACGGAATACAAGACGTTCAGTTTACACTTAATAAAGAATGGGCTCTGTCCTTCCAGCTTTGTTTACAAAGACAGACATTAAAAGACCACTCAGGGATTTATACATATTTTATACTCACAGACCAGTCTGTGGTAGGGAGCTACCTTCGTAATGGAAAGAGTGGAATGTTGGGACAACAACAGAGATCCTGTTTCACCATGTAGTGCAAAGACAGCATGAAAGAGTGGGATGGAGCTAGGTGAATATCTGAAGCTGTAGACAAGAACTCAAATGCCATGCAGCTGTTAGCATTAGAACTGATGTATTTTCCAATTTCTTTGAAAATTGCTGATAAACATCAAGGCTAAAAAGTGTTATTTCATTAAAAATGCTAAGACAGATTTTATTAGAGCGATTCTTGGGGACTTAAGAATTTAAAAACAAAATACTTTTTACTGCGATCATCACCATTACTTTAATATTTTTAAACACTGCTTGATGTATTTGCTCCTACATCTTGTAACTTTTGCCATTCCTCGTAATGGTCATTAATCACAAAACCCTCCCCTTTTGTTTCCTGAAAATCTTATTAATGAGAATAAATGAGAAAGGATTCTGTGAATGCTGGAAGCTAAATATTCTATTTAAAATTCTGCCTTCTTTGCAAGGTCCTCTTTTTCTTTTCCTTCCAACCATTTCCCTTACCACTAATAAAAGTTACTGAGAGTTTTATGATTAAAGGAGGTTAGTTATAGTAGCTGTACATTCTTTGCAAATGCGTAAGAAGAACATATTAAAGTTGATGGTTATTATTTTTTGTTGTGCCTATGCTGCTTTCATTCATGATACTCTGCAGAGTGACTAACTACTAAATATTGCTTGGCATACAAAAGGGTTTTCCAGGGAAATTAATTATGTCCTTTGGTTGTTCCACCAGGGTACAGGTATCAGGTGCTGATTAATTATCTTTCATTCTTCGTCTGCTCCTTTTTCTCTCTTTCTTTCTATAACAGTGATGTCCTGTCATAGGAAGGATACTACTGTCCACAGCACCTCGTTTAGATCTATAATTTAGGAACTGACAAGCAGCAATATGTAAAAGATAGGGAAGAAGGGGAATTTTTGTATCTCTAGCAGATTTTTAATGGAAACTGTATCAGATTCATTTGTCTGGTAGTTTGTAAGACACTCTCCTTATTCCATTTATGGATTAAATTACGGAAGCTATCAGATGCAATCAGATGCAATTCCCAAATCTTGCTTCAGTCTGCCACACTCAGTTTTGAGTTATGTGCTTTCTTTCAGCTTAAGCCTACAAGTTCCCCAGCAATTTATGTGAAACAGAAGAATGTGTTTTATAGAACCCATTTCTTTTTGTTGAGGACCTGACAGTCAAGGAATCTGAAGTTAGATGGAAACTAAAGTTCTGTTTAGCTCTAGAAAAAGCTGCAATTCTGAACTATTGTATTTAGAAAATAGCTCTGTTCTTTGTAAACTGTGAGCCACAGCACTTTATTAATGGTAAATACTATGAGGTCGTCTACTGCTGTCAAATAAAAGATTTCAGTTTATTGAAATTGCAAGGTTTTTAATAACTTATAATTGAAAAGGTTTTTTTTGCCTCTCAAAATTTTCTGAGTCCCAGAGCTTTAAATTAAAATATTTGTGGCAACAGCTCCACCAATGACTTATCCTTATCATACATTATCACCAGGTTTTTGGTGTAACTGGATTCAGTTAGAGCAAATACAAAAAGTGCTTCAGGGGTTTGTGTCTAGTGTGCCAAAGTGGAAGAGCCTAATTCACCTTCCTCCTGTATGTAATTGTAAACCAGGGAAAATTCACAAAATTAATGCATTTACCTTTGGGTAGGAAGTAGTGTGAGAAAGTAGGTCTGGAAGATAGGTATTTTCGCCAACATTTGTGTCTTTGCTCTGGGACATAGATGACAAAAACTTCAGCTATAATGTTTGATCAACAAAATTGTACCAGTCCTAGAACTGTATACGTCCAAAGTTCTGATAATCCACTGTTTGTGGTGTTCATTGTTTCCCTGTGAGCGTGCTTGAAGGTGTTTTATCTGTTACTTCCCAGAAAGCCCACCATATCCTGGGCTGCATCAAAAGGAGCGTGACCAGCAGGTCAAAGGAGGTGATCCTGCCCCTCTGCTCTGCTCTCGTGTGAGACCTCACTTGGAGTATTGTGTACAGTTCTGGTGTCCTCAACATAAAAAGGACATGGAGCTGTTGGAGCATGTCCAGAGGAGGGCCACGAGGATGATAAGGGGGCTGGAGCGCCTCCCATATGAAGACAGGCTGAGAGAGTTGGGGCTGTTCATCTTGGAGAAGAGAAGGCTGTGTGGAGACCTCATAGCAGCCTTCCAGTATCTGAAGGGGGCCTGAAAGGATGCGGGAGAGGGACTCATCACTAAGGACTGTAGAGATAGGACAAGGAGTAACAGGTTCAAACTTCAACAGGGGAAGTTTAGATTAGATGTAAGGAAGAAGTTCTTTACAGTGAGGGTGGTGAGGCACTGGAATGGGTTGCCCAAAGAAGTGGTAAATGCTCCATCCCTGGCAGTATTCAAGGCCAGGTTGGACCGAGCCTCTGGTGACATGGCTTAGTGTGAGGTGTCCCTGCCCATGGCAGGGGGGTTGGAACTAGATGATCTTCAGGTCCTTTCCAACTCTAACTATTCTGTGATTCTATGATTCTGTGATTCAGTCCTCTGTGTGGTGCACTTAGTGCAACCATTATATTCTGTAAGCGTTATTTGCCTTGGTCTGAACTAGCAGCTTTTCTTTGTTGATTTAATACTGCTCATAAAAAAAGGTTAAGCACAAGTAAAACACAATTTCATTTAATTATTTGCAATACTAATTTCCTACACAAGCTTAGAAAATCACTAGGATATAATACTATATGTATTAGCAAATATATTAGTAGTATGGTCTGGCTTTTGGGTGGTAGAGAAACTTATTGTAAACAAGAGGTCAAACCTTATCCTTACGTCTGATTACTGGGGCATATACATTCAATGACTGTTTTGCTTGGGAAGTGATAAAACTAATGGTACTGCCAAGCAGGTTACAGGAGTGAAGCCAGTAAGTTAAAAATATTAATGTAGAGATTTATTGATCAGACCTGTTTCCTGTTACCTAGATTTCTAAATATATAGTGAAACTGTGCAGGGAGAAGGCTGTGGAAGCCCAAGCTGTATTTTATTTCTCTTGAATTTTAGAAAAAGCTTCATTATTTCAGTTGAACTATTAATGTTAGCTAGAACTTTTACATAGATGGACTAACCAGTTTCTATCTTGACCCTTACAGTAGATTTTGAAGGTGCTAAAATTACTCCACTACGTGTGTACACTATATTTTCTCCAGCACACTTTTTTTTTGTTGATATTTTTTTCATTTATTGATTCTCCCTGTTCTGTTTATATTACAGCTTAATAGTTTGTTTCATTATTGATATATTAAGAAATATATCTGATTGAGGTAATAAGGATTTAAAACATGGTGGTATAACTGTCACACAAAGTCAAATTTAAACACTTTGAAAATTATTGTTTAAATACCATGAAAAATGCATTGAAAACCATTTATTTTTTAGTCTCATTTTTCAGTCAGGAGTAGGTGCACAGACTTTACAAGGTTAGTCTGATATATTACAATATTCAATATGATACTTAAGTTATTGACATACATTTCATGTGATTTTGTAATGTGTTTATGACTCTTTAGATTGATTGTTTGGGTCATTTTGATAACTAATCTACTTAATAAGCCAGTGTGATTTTTAGTGAATCCAGGCTAGTGGAGTGGGCATTACCTTCCATATTAGAGAACAATAAACACATGCAATTTGAATATAAATTCATATAAACTACATCACAATATGCAACTCTGTTTTGTCATTACTGATGCAGGTCTGTGAAGCCCAACAGTACAGCAAATACTAACATTTTGTCTTCAAGTGTTCAAAAACATAAAATAAATGATGCATGGCTATTGATTGCCTTTGGCCTACATTATCTGCACAGGAACTGTTAAGAAGGCTTTTCTATCTTCCTTTCATGCTTCATTTTCTCATACTATCTAATGAAGAGCTTCACTTAAACTATAATGTGCTACTGTCTTGAAAGTACCTTTTTATGACACTAAAAAGCTATAGATGTGCATTATGGGCTTTTTGCTGCTATTTTTATTGCTGTGTTGAGTTGTATAGAATAATAAATTTTTGTAGTGCAAGAGTTACTTGTGTATTTAATTTTTACTTTTAAATTGTATTTTGTCTACTTTAAAAGGAACCTAGAATCCTAACTTCAAAAAAGCAGGTTGTCAGCAATAGCTCTGGATTTCAGGTTGTCACACCCAAGACTGTCTATCAGTAAATTAGAACTGTGGAACGGTCCACTTTTTTTTGTCTTGTAGGTGTTACTATAGTTTCAATACACAGCTTTTTGGACTACAAAGGAAAATGTTCCTTCAGCACTAGTGATATTTGATTTCAGTACTACTTTCTTGAAATTGAAGTATTCTGGTACATGAAAACTGATTTAGTGGTAAAAGATGTGTGGCAAGAAAAATAAAAGAAAACAAAATAATTTAATAAAAAAACTGAAAATTAGAGTATTCAGCAATTATGCACATGCAGTAAAATATTTGGTCAAAACTCAAGTGATGTAACATTTTGACTGTAGGAGCTGATAGTGCTTAACCTTTGCCAACTATTTTGAGGTAGTCTCCAGATTATATACTCTTGCTGCAGGCTCTATAATTTACTGTGCTCGCTAAGACTCATGTAAAATGCCCTTCAGTGCTGGATTCTGAAGTTACAAAGGTTACAAAGGTGACTGCGTGGTTACAAAGGACAATCTCTAGGCAACTAAGCAAAGCTTGAATTCTGAACCTGAGCCTTGGGATATCTCTTGTGGGCATTATAAAATCCCTGTCTGTGCACCTTCCTGAAAGGATGAGAGATAAATCTTCTGTAATTCTGAGTCTGGAGCAATATGATTTGACTTGGCTAACGCTAGTTTATAAGCGTGCAGATTTTAGGCTGCTGAACTCAGAGCATAAATCAGGGTCTTAAAAATTCAAGTGACTTAGTTATCCAGGTCCCCTAACTGGGAAAGTCTCAAGTATCTTCAAGTTTAAAGAAAAAGAAAAAGAAGAGCATGAGTCACTAATTCAGCAATACCAACACAATTTTGTCATGCATAAACTTTCTAAGTTCGAGCAATGTGGTGTTGGCACACATTTGTTTTCCCTGATTTTCTTTCTGATAATTGTGTGTTATACTCGCAAGGCCACTGCTGGATGGTCTATCTAATGTATGTGAGTATGCATCACAGACACATTTTCTGAGGATAAATTCAGTTTTTGTTGGCACATCAGGGCCTCAAAACTCTGTCTTTGTAAAAAGCAAGCTTTATGCATGTTCAGGCATAATATAATCATAAACTTCAATTTTCTTCTCACAGGTTCTGTTATGGCTGAACCTATGTCTAATTTCTGAGGTAGATTTTTATTACTACTAAACATGAATTTGGTGGATGCAAGTGTCCAAGATCCTGACGTAGGCTTCATTATAGCCAGGTCATTCCTGACAGATTTATGTTCAAGTTGCTAAAGTTATTCCAGAGAGAAGTCCTCTACATCCCCAATATAATCTCTGCTTCACTGCCCAAAGAGTTTGTTTCTGCAAGTTGTATCAATATTTCTTAGCTTGTGTCAATATTTCTGTGGCTTGCACTGGAACTTGCTCATTAGCCTCTTAATGTAAAGTTCTATACTACCTCAGTCATTTCCTTTGCTGAACAAACTAATTTACTTACCACAGTCCTTATCTGTAGATCTTTATTCTCTAAACTATTCATTATTCTTGTTTCTCTCTTGAATTCTCCCTATCTTGTGTACATTTTCTTGAGAGTTGAACATTTCTTAATTAATATCAGCTCTCAGTGTGTGAAAAGATTGGTAACAAAAATATTGCAAATATTAATGATTACATATAAGTAATTATATATAAGAAAAATGTAATATACACGAATACTTGTATCACTGCTTATTAGAGGAAAATTAGGCAAGTGAAGAACAGCATGGAACTAAAATATGAAAACTAGCAAGTATTAGTATAAGAAAGACCTATGAGAATATAGCCTGACTGAATGTGTATTTAGTGCATAGAAAGTTGAAGCTAGAGCTGTAAAACTGTGAAGTAATCTGTATGTTGGTATTTGTTAGTAAGATTGTTGCTTCATTGAAAACAAGATCTCCTGTACCTGGGCAAAAAATTTCATCTTTGCTAAGAAAAACATCAAAGACTAAAAGTTTTGTTATTATTAGTGACCTACTTTTTTGAAGTTCTAGGAATAAAAATGTTATAAACTATGGATTAAAAATACTATTTTTTATTTCTTAGGAATGTTATCTTAAAGAATATTTAGGTTGGAAACAACTTAAAATGTGAGAACAAGGAAGAGTCTAATTATGTTTCCACTTTGTAAATAAAAACTGAGTGTGGAGGAAAAGAAAGAAAATCCTGTGTGCTTTACACATAGGAGAATGAACTTTTCATACAGAGAGTTCGGGCACCTATATGTGAAGGTGACGAACTTCACCTTTTTGATGCTTGCATTAAAGTTAACTGGCTGTTAATAGGAAATCCTATCTCAAAAATTATTAAGATTATTTTTTACTGATCAGTTACACTTCTGCTTATATTTTCGTAGTGGAGAGCCAAAAATCTCGCGATTTTACATTCCCTACCCATTAGTCAGCAACATTTTAAACACAGTAGTGCTCTGGTATTTATTTCCAGGATATAGTTCTGCTTTTCATTCCAGATATATACTCTTTTGTTTAGTTGATGAGAGAAAGCCAACACTGGCAGAAGGGTGAAGGTCTTCAGTAGAAAGAAGAAAGAAATGTTATGTTCAGGCTCATATCTTTGACAGAGTCCTGAACATGAAATCTGACCTATAAGAAGATAAGGATGATATAGAAGGATGAAGAAGCATAATCCTGAGCACTCCAAGTAGATGAAGGTTGGATTTTGATCTCGACTAACGTGAAAGGAGAGTACAAGATTTTAGAGTTAAGGAAGGAACTGATAAATACATGATTGGGCATTAAGATAGATGAGCAAATCCAGAGTAGTAGTGGAGAGGACTAAAGTAATACACACCTGAAAGGCAACTTCTAGTTACTGCGGTGCCTCATGTAGCGTATCAATGTAGTATTCTCAATACCATAATTATTATAATTAAAATAATTAGGAATCTAAGGTCTATCGGAAATAATCCTAGCTTTTTTAATTAAATGTGATTAATTTTTCATATTTCTCTGTATGTGAAATGTAGACACAACTGCTACTCTGATTGCAACAAATATAAACTATGGAGTCTGCTTATTGTTGCACAGCTTAAACTAGTTAAAATCCAAGACATCCCTGAAGAACGGCTTTTGCAAAAGTGCTCCAGTATCTTTCAGAGTTGTCATTGTGGGAAATACCAGAGAAACAAACATAAAAAATACAAACTGTAAGTGTGAGCTAAGCTTATTTTGTTCAGTGAACTCTTTGGCAGATGAGCTGTGAAGGAGTAGAAATTTCTGCATCTGTACCATCTACCTTTTTCTCAGGGACAAAACAGTACCTACTCATGACCACCTCCAGTGAGCGCCCCACACTTCACCATATCAGAGACATAAAGAGAATTCTGCAGCATTTGCTCTTTCCCTTAGCATATTGCTAAGTAAAAATGGTATCTCTTAGGATGAAAATTATGCACTTGTTTAGTAAATGAGGAGTGTAGATGGGAGGTAGCCCCATCGTGAGCAGAAAGGAGAGGGTCTGAAATTTTAAAAGGGTTGTGGTAAGCCTCTGTTTAACATTTTGTGAAATCATTTACAAAGACAGAACACATGTATAGTACAAGTGCATTTTTATCTCTATCACTGGTCAAACAAGGAAGGGCAGATATAACATGGTTGTTTGCGGTTTTGGCATTACTAAGAACAATTCTAGGTTTGGGGTTTTTTCACCCAGTCTCCCCAGTGCAGTGCCAACAACAGTAAAAGTTTATAGATGAGATTTAGTACCATTTCTGTTGAGTGTACGAGCTCCATAATACAATCATAGAATCGTAGAATAGTTAGGGTTGGAAAGGACCTTAAGATCATCTAGTTCCAATCCCCTGCCATGGGCAGGGACACCACACATGAAACCATGTCACCCAAGACTTGGTCCAACCTGGCCTTGAATGCTGACAGGGATGGAGCATTCACAACATCCCTGGGCAACCTGTTCCAGTGCCTCAGTGTAACATATTTGGTTAGATCTTTTACCTAATACAAGACTTCAATTGCTCAGATTCATGCTATATCTGTCTGACTGCCACACCAATATCTTGTTGAGTGCCTGTTGCGATTTTTCAGGTTCTTCATTTCTTTATTTATATTGACACTCATTTAGTTTTATCCAGCAGCTCATTTAAAAGTGCTCATAGTTCACAAAAAAGCACTTTATCAACAGGTGGTCTATTGCCTTATGTATGTGAGTTTCAAGAAGTATCCTTATGGTGTAAGAATGTAATCTATTAGGGTCATAAACTCTTCAAGGGGAAACAGTCCTAATCCAAAGAAAAACATTTTTTATTAAATGTATCCAGCTGTCTGAAGATCTATTAACATGTGTCACTTTCAAACACTATCAATAAAGCTTCTATTTTTTCAGAGATATCTTCACTGCTCTTGTTTTCCACTCTTCAGGACCAAAAATCCCAACAACTGGTGTATTAATCATGTGGACAATTTTCTTGAAGCTTTCTTGTTTCTAACAAGATTATTGTCTTATCAAACAGCAACTGACTTTTTAGAAAAAGAAATCACAGGTAAGGAGCCACTGTATTTCTGAATTGAGAAATATTAAGAATACAACTGCTGGTAGAGAGTAAAAAACTGATTTACTGCTTATAGGAAATCGTGCTGGTTTGACTATTTTCCAACATTAGGTTGAATCTTTCACTTGTGCTCAAAAAAATCATAGTTTTTGATACCCAGCACCTGCAAGCTATCTGATTCCTCTATTAAAAATTCAGTGGATGCCTACATATGGTCAATTTAATAAAACAGGCAGGTTTTGAGCCCACTGCCCTTAGGGTCTTTATTGAATGACATTCAAGTCATAACTTGGTTCTGCATTTCAATTGTGGGTAGAGACAGCATCTTGTTCATTCAGCTGACATGTATACATGTGCACAGAGTCCTTTTATAAAGTGTGCCATCTATATTTAATGTAATCACTGTGATCTTTTCTGTTAGGTGAAAGAGTGCTCCATTTAATGGATACATTTTGACAAATCAATTAAGACATTTATTTTCAGCTGTTGGTAGCACTGGAGATGTCAGGCTGCAGATACATGCAGGTCTGTTAACTGATTAATAGCTTAATAGTAGATCTACTGGTGATAGGTGCTGTTTCTGTAGGTGCCATCTCATTTTCTCAGTGGCAGACAATTAAAATCAAGCCTCAGCATTCTGTGATTACACCAAGAAAGTATGTTTGTGTATAAATAGTCTCTTTGAAATGAATAGGTGCTGTTTAGTGAGTATGATAACAGATTGCCTCTTAACATTACTAGTTGTGATAGGATGTACTTGTATCACAGCGTAAAAAAATAAAATGCCCAAAATTTCAAATTTTGACTTCTGATTCAGATGCTTATCATGTCCTCAGTCATTTTGTCACATTGCTCAATGATAAGATATTTCTGACTTCTCAGCCAGGAAAGCACCTAAATTATGTATCAAAAATGTGATTTTCACCATGAGAATGTCTTTATTTGCTCAGACCAGATGTTAAGCTCAGCAGTAGTCTGTTTCCAGTCTTGCTAAGGAAAAGCAAGGATGCAATATAAAGTGAACAACCTTTACATAAACCCTTCTAGGTTCCAGGGCTGACAGTTTGAAGACCTGCACTGATTGTCCCCAGTATGTTTGATAAATGCAGTTTTAATAGTCATCATCCTAGCCAAAAGAGTATGGTGTCTGTGTTTGGTCCTTCTTCATAAGCAGTTAACTAAATTCTTAACCAGTCATGTCTTTACATATTTATGGAAAAATCTGAAATATGCTTTTCTATTGAGGATCTGTGCTACTATGTTTTTTCCTCCAAAAAGAAAAGAAAAAAAAACTTGTAGTACCAGTATATACTCTCATTATCCCATGAATTAAATCTGAGCTGTACTACTGCACATATTTCTAGAACGATTGATTATGGGTCCTTTTAAGTGATTGCAGTCTATACTGCTACTGTCCTTGATTCTGCTGCCTTTTTTTTTTTTCTCTGAATTCTTTTTTTTGCTTTTATTTCATTACTTTCTGATCATACTGTGGCTCTTATTGCAATCTGATAAATTTTAGTCACATATTAGGAAAAGACAGGATCTATTTCTATTTGCAAGACTTGTAGTCAGTGTATCTAGGAACAAGTGAGTATTGATTTGCCTCAGACACATGTAAACTGGAAATTAGATATCCAATATGATAAAAGCGTGGGTCTGGAACAGCATTTCAATTAATCTCTTTTGTCTGGAGACATTTAAGTTAATACTTAGATAGACCGAGTAATGTGATTGCCCAGATGTGAAGGCTGGAGGAAATTCTTTCTGGTACTGTCTGTTAGTCCACTAGGAAAATATAATGCCAGATAGTTTGTATCTTTGGATAGGTCTCTACAGTGGAAAAGCTGGGAGAGGTTCCTACACTGACGCTTTTCCTTAGAAGGAACTGATTTTGTGAAGTTGTCTCAAATTCCGATGTTTGTGAAAGAAATTGTAGAAAAATGGGTAAAACCAAACAATAGAGAAGTGATATTCACAGAGTTACAAAGTCACTGGAACAGGAAGCTGTTAAAGTCCATATCACAGTAATAAAACAGCAGTGGTACAACAACTAAGTCATACTCAACACTAGAATATCAGATTTGTCATTCATATAGTCATAAACTATACAGAAAAGGAAGATGTTCTTTCGGAGTCTAATTTTGATTATACAAATGGCATAAGCTAGATGAAACAGTGTTATAATTGACACGTAAAATGCATTTAGAGAAACATCTCTTCTTGTATGTAAGCAGTCATGATTTCTAAATTAGACATTACCCAAAGCAAAGATCTCTCACATATTAGCTCTGATTATTAGCAATTAATGTTTCTGCTTTGCTTGTTTCATTTAATTTTTTTTCCCATTGTTTCTACTACAGTTTGACTGCCTCATTTCTGAGGCTTCACTCTGCATTGCACTTTCACTAGTAAGTATTTAGAGAACAACATATATCATCTACTTTTAGTAAGAATATGCCATTGTGAAAATGCTGGCAGTTTTCAGGATGGGGTGGGTCAGGGGGAGAGCAGGGAGAGTTTCTGTTTTCTTTTTAGTGGCAAGTAAACACTGAAAGCGTGACATACAGGTTTCTTGTGTATCCTTGCTACACCATGCTTCCAGGATAGATCTCAATTTTTTGAACTATTCTTTATTTTATGAATAACCCTTTTTGCTTAGGTACTGGCCCAAGGTCAGGAAACATAGGAAGACAAGTTCATCTGCAGTCTTGACTAGGATTATCCTCAGTAAAGAACTTGGAGTCTTTATTTTCTCTGTTTCTTCCCCTTTCCCAGTGAGACAATAATTTATCATTGATCCTACTCCAATGCCAACAAATGTGGAATGAAGCCAGAGCAGAGCTGAATTCTTCTTGTCCATGATTTTTTCAATATGAAAGAATACAGGATGTTAAGTAGATATTTATGTTCTGCGTATCGTATTAACTTTTATCATAAGTAGCCCTGTATGCGTAGTCCAGAAGTTCAGTTGTTGATTCTTTTGAGGCATATAAATATTTTCTGAAGAAATATCAAAAGTATTGTCTGTGTTCTAAAGTCTTTAAAAACAAGTACAAGAGTTTAAATGTATCCAGTTTGTGTTCACTTGTGTTCCCTCTCTAGGGTTCTGAAATTCATTTTTCTTTCCCTTCTTCAAAAGTTTTAAAATATAATTATTTTAGTTAAGTCAATTTTTCATAGCTGAAGATGCCAGGTGACTTTCAGGAATAAAACAAGTTGATAGATAAAGCCACCACTGTTTAGGTTTGCCGGGAAATTAAAAGTAGCCTTCATACCCTCAGAGTAGACATTAAAAATAGGTATTCTTAGAAGACATCAGATTATTCATTGACCTTGCAGCTATCATTCATTATAATAAGGATGAAGTGGCTGTTTTGCTGGTTTTAGAGTAGTTTGCAGGAAATGCTTTTCTGTAACATAAATTTGGACCGGGGCAAATTTTAACCGTCTTGTATCTAGATATAGAAGCAGTAATATCTAAAAGTGGATATTTAAAATATTTCATGTAGTGAATTGCAGGATTATGACTGTTTCCTTTTTCCTCATTCATGTTTGAAAATGCACTCAGTTAGAAATAAAGGTAAGGTAAGAGAAAAGCATAAAATACAATTAATTACTGAGGAATAGTTAAAACCAAATAAATTGGAATTAAGTTGCCCTATGTGGAATTACTGAAATGGTAGATCTCAATTTACTTTTTAAATGAAATGTATCATGAAAGCCTAGTCCAACTTCGTACCTCCTATTGCTTCTCAAAATCAAGCTGGTAGAGGTTGTTTCAGGTGGAGAATCCAAAATCGTAATTTGTTTTAGAAAAGAAATATCTTGAAAATAAGTCATTATTTTCAGGCTAAACCCTGACCTAGATAGAAACTATAGGAGCTTATTTTAATTTGCTAAACTAAATATTTGGAACATCAGTTTAACTAACTCTTCTTGTTTTAACTTTAAGAATGATACTACAACTGGTTATACAACCAAAAGCAAGAAGATTTTTAGGAACAACCACTGTGTGGTAGATTTCAGCTCTCCTTTTAACTAAAAAAGATTTTAATTTTTTTTTTTTTTTTTTTAATCAGTGCTTGAGTATTATAGTGCTTTTTAAGCTCTTCCCAGGTAATAAAGCTTCCTTTATTATTTACTAAAATTCATAAATAGAGGGAAACTGTGAAAGATATTATGTAATGTTAACGTTTTACACTGAGCTGTTTTTCTTTTTTATGAATGCTTAAAGTCAGTCTACAATGTGATATGTACTCAATCTCAAAATGTAAAAATAATGAAAGGAGAACATGATCTATCACCTTGATCTACTGTAAGATTTCTGCCCTAGTTACTCAATTTATTTTATCAAAATAGTTGAATATCATGGCTTTAGTTATTTTACTTTAATTTAAATATAATGTAATTTTGTTTTGGTTTTTGTTTGTTTGGTTTTTTTGGGTTTGTTTTTGTTTTTTAATCAGGTCGATATGAAGATAAACAGTCCAGAGGAGGAAAGTAGTGGAAGACTATCACAAGTGTGAGCAATGCACAATTTCAACCTGGTAAGTTTCTCTTTTTTTTTTACTGGTGTCATTTTTTTCCCATCAGTAGTCTCATTTATGTTTGTAGTAATATCTCAGCTGCTGCTGTATTTTTATTCTTGATGTTATATTTCTATGTTAAATGTTATAAACTTTGCCTTCTGTGTTAACAAACATGTATACTCGATAGCTCATGATGTCTTTGAAATGCAGTTTTATTGTGGATACAAGTATTTTTAGTTCCCAGCCTTTACAGCTAGCACAGAAAATTATTTTCTAATCCTTTCAGTATGTACACAATACTCCCAAACTTTACCCACTCTTGTCAGGACTAGATTTTGCAACATGAGAAATCTTATGAGCTGGAAGGTCTGATTTTGAAAAGATACTTTCTGCTTTATTCTTTTTTCTTTTTTTTTTTTTTTAATCTAGACAGACACATTTGAGAGTTTTTTAAACACTAGAGATTCAAATTTTTTTTTTAAAACAGTTACTTATTCCAGCCTTATTCTGAGAAATATTTGCTTTGTGTTAGGCGTTCTTTTATAAAAGCAAAATATGTGACTATTTTTACTCCCTAGAAGAACGTTAGTGCAGTATTAGCAAAGCTACCTCTTCTGGGAGGAAAAGTAGTTAGAAAAATTTAGTGACAACAGTTCCTAATTGCCCAAAGGAAATGGAACTAGCCCTGCTATTGTTTATACACTAACATATCAGTGACGCACACAACCTTTGTATAATAAAGTGCCGAGAAGTGGTAAGGTAGTTTCAGAAATTAAAAAAAATTAATCAGATGAGCTGCTGCATTTAATAGAGTAACATGTTCAAATTTATAACCTGAAAATATTTTTTAAAAGATGGTATCACAGACCTGGCACAGCATAAGACCTTATGTCCTAAGAATGTATGTATAAATATATCAAATACCTCAGCAAAGAAATATCTAATAACGAGTTACAGACTTCTGTCAAGACAGATCTTATCTGATCTCCAATTTCATATATATGTGTAATTATGTATCACGTATCTCTATGTATATAGCTTCTGTTCGTTATAGGATGATCTATATCCTTTACTTAAATGAAACAGAATAGTTTTCTGAGTTCAACTATTCTATCAGTACTGACAGTTCACCATTGCACTGACTTTGAAAGTATATCAAATAGAATCATAGAATCATAGAATCATAGAATAGTAAGGGTTGGAAAGGAGCTTAAGATCGTCTACTTCCAACCCCCCTGCCCTGGGCAGGGACACCTCACACTAAACCATGTCGCCCAAGGCTCTGTCCAACCTCACCTTGAACACCGCCAGGAATGGAGCATCCACAACCTCTCTGGGCAACCTATTCCAGTGTGTCATCACCCTCACTGTAAAGAGCTTCTTCCTTATATCTAATCTAAACTTCCCCTGTTTAAGTTTGAAGCCATTACCCCTTGTCCTACCACTACAGTCCCTAAGGAAGAGTCCCTCCCCAGCATCCTTATAGGCTCCTTTCAGATACTGGAAGGCTGCTATGAGGTCTCCACACAGCCTTCTCTTCTCCAAGATGAACAGCCCCAACTCTCTCAGCCTGACTTCATAGGGGAGATGCTCCAGCCCCCTTATCATCCTCGTGGCCCTCCTCTGGGCTTGCTCCAACAGCTCCATGTCCTTTTTATGTTGAAGACACCAGAACTGTACACAGTACTCCAAGTG
The DNA here is from genome assembly GCF_004027225.2 of Strigops habroptila. Classification (NCBI taxonomy): domain Eukaryota; kingdom Metazoa; phylum Chordata; class Aves; order Psittaciformes; family Psittacidae; genus Strigops; species Strigops habroptila. Next base: position 44,233,380 of record NC_044302.2, read on the forward strand.
AGGTCTCACACGAGCAAAGTAGAGGGGCAGGATCACCTCCTTTGACCTGCTGGTCACGCATCTTTTGATGCAGCCCAGGATACAGTTGGCTTTCTGGGCTGCAAGCACACATTGCTGGCTCATGTTAAGCTTCTCGTCAACCAACACCCCCAAGTCCTTCTCTGCAGGGCAGCTCTGTTTCTCTTCTCTGCCCAACCTGTAGCTGTGCCTGGGATTGCCCTGACTCCAGTGTAGGACCTTACACTTGGCTTGGTTAAACTTCATAAGGTTGGCATCGGCCCACCTCACAAGCGTGTCAAGGTCCCTCTGGATGGCATCCCTTCCCTCCAACATATCAACCGAACCACACAGCTTGGTGTCGTCAGCAAACTTGCTGAGGGCACACTCAATCCCACTGTCAAATAGTAATGAAAAAGTGAGGAAACCCCCCTCAAAAAATGAAGTTCACTGACCCTGTCTTGTGATCACTGGTAGGTGGCAGAGATATCAAAAATGTTAACAGACAAACACAAGGAGTATGGTTTTGTGTCTCGGGAAGGATATTTCTTTCATATGATATCAACTTATTTAGTTGATCTCTCCTAGCTGAATGGCAAGTCCATGAATACTGTAACACCTGTGCTGACTCAAACCCTCCTCCTGTCCCTGTAAACCCAGTCACTGTTACTTTTACTTCCAAAACACCATGAATCTTTTCTAGCTGGGTCCACAAAATCCTTCTTACACTATATACAATATTTACAATTTGACTTCTTACAATTCTGTGAGGAAAAAGCTAGTTCTGGGAATTAGCAATTATTCAGGTTTTGCACATAGTAGAGGGTATCTATTATAGGCTCCTGCAAAAGCTATTTTTTACTTGGATTCATTTGCAATTTCTGCAGGTTTGGGGGTTCTTTTTGATCCAGAGTTTAACTTGCCCTAGGACTTGGGATTTTCCCAAGGGGTATTTGGAAAAATTCCCTTGAGATTTTTCCCTGGAATGTTTCAGGGAGCACAAAAATAGAGTGTTTTCCCTTCAATCTGTTTGAATTGCTGACTGTTCAGTCCTCCTTGAAGCTTCTTACTCTACAGAAAATTAAATATATCTAGATAATATTTTGGGAGAAGGAAGAAACCCTTGTAATTCTGTTACGTGGAAGAGATAATTTTTAGTATAGTTACCTGCCTGCCTCACTTTATGATACCTCTAGAATGTACCTTTCAGAATTATATATAAGGCAGATATATGTGTTTTAATCTTTAATTGTTCTTGTCTTCTGAAAACTTGGTGTCTTCTGCTGTTAGATGAAATTCGTGCATTGGTGAATAACAATAATAGTATAGCAATCTTGAGGTAGTTGGCTTTCTGCTTTGATTCCCAAGATTTTTGGTTAGTTTGTTGGTTTGTTGATTGATTGGTTTTTATCCACACGGGTGATCAGATACTGAAGTAGATTGCCTGAGAGACTGTGAGATCATAGATGTGTTTAAGAATAAATTGGGCACAGTCCTGAGCAGCTAGGTCTGATTAGACCTGTTCTGAGAGAAGGGTTGGACTAGATGACCTCCAAAGGCCCCTTTATTTCAGAATTATTCTGTGGATTTGTGATTCTCTGATTTTCATTGCTCCCCAGAAGTAGGAAGAAAGTCTCATCAACTATTTTACTTAATTTCAGTAACCACTTCAAGCACTTAGTTATGAAATTTTGACTAAACTAACATCAAGTGCGTATTCTTTTCCTATTTCTTGTTACACATAGTAAAATATTAACATTTTGATGATTCTGAACAAGGTGCAAATATTGGATAGATAAATGTGCTTCCAGTAGATGTTTTAGAAATTTGTAAGTGCAAACATTTCCTTTAAAAAACTGCATACCCTTATTAATGAGAATAAATTATAAATTCCTAGTTACCAACAGGTGCCAGTTGCATCTAATTGAGGAGTAAAGGTTTTGAGAGTAATCAGCTTTTTTTAAATTTGCAATTTGGAGTTGTTTCTCTGATGGCAGGAGTGCCTAGAACTAGAGCGTAGAGTACTGTAATGCAAACTCTTCATCTGTATTTATTAATGTCATTCTTTATAATCTCTCTCTGGTGAACTAGTTATTGTGGATTTCCTTACAAAATACATGTGAAGTGGTGCCATTCCATCAAGTAAGCAACGAACATTTCATTCACACATAGGAGCTGCAAACCCAAGCACTTAGTAGGTTTCATTTTATTAAAAGGTGATTGGGAGAGACTAAACTGTGAAAACTGCTGGGGGGATAGAAACAGAAGTTGTAATAGCTGTATTTGGCTAAGATCTCTATGACTTCCCTTTGGAACAAGGAATGAGGAAAAGAACTGTGGGGAAAATAAAGAAACATGAAACGGACGGAAGAGCTTTCAGCCCGAGTATGAGAAACAGTATGAGAAAGAGAGCATGAGAACAGAAGCTCCCAAAGCTAAGCAAAACTAAAGTGGATATTGTCATGGTCTGAGCACAGCCAGTAACTTGGAACCACGCAGCCGCTTTCTCACTCCCCCGCTTCTTCCTCCCCCCACTCCCGGAGGGATGGGGAGGAGAATCGGAAGAATGTAACTCCCACGGGTTGAGATAAGAACAGTCCAGTAACTAAGGTATAATACAAAACCACTACTGCTACGACCAATAATAATAATAATGATAAGGGAAATAACAAGGGGAGAGGATACAACTGCTCACCACCTGCCAACCGATACCCAGCCCGACCTGAGCAGCAATCTGGGCCTTCCAGGTAACTCCTTCCGGTTTATATACTGGGCATGACGTGCCATGGTATGGAATACCCCTCTGGCTAGTTTGGGTCAGGTGTCCTGTCTCTGCTTCCTCCTGGCTTCCCCTCCTCCCTGGCAAAGCATGAGACTGAGAAAGTCCTTGGTTGGAGTAAACATTACTTGGTAACAACTGAAAACATCGTTGTTATCAGTGTTATTCCTAGGCTGAAAGTCAAAAACACAACACTGCACCAGCTACTAAGAAGGAGAAAAATGACTACTATAGCTGAACCCAGGACAGTATCCAGCCCTTATTCCATACCATTCATGTCATGCTCAGATCCCACATTTTTCAATATACCGTCGCTTTTGTCTTTTATATATCTATATATATATACCCACACCCAAAGAGAAAGATATCATTCCTTAGTCCATGGACCAATCTCTATAAAGTTGCTGATTTCATCCGGGGCATGATGTCAGACTTCATTTCTTGTAATAGTCTTTCAGGGCAGGAGGGAAGGTGTGTAGTGTTGGGTTGTTGCCTCCTGATGGCACCGCTGAACTTGTCTGGTCACTGCTGAGCTCGTCTGGTTTTGTCAAAATTCATTCTTTGTTGGGGTGATGATCAGAGGGAAGTCAGGGTCAGTTGATGGTGACCTGAAGATATCTAGCTGGTGGGCTATAAAAGTATTATATAGCACGCAACAGCATACAATTGAGTTCATTGACTGTTTTCCCCCCAGATTAAATCCCCTTGAGGTACACATCGGATTTCTCCATCTTCTGGAGTAAAATCAGCTCTTCCACTCCATCTGGAAACTGCTCACCAGAGACTGGAGCAGCAACTTTCATGGGAAGATCATCCTTGACCGCTGTTCTCCTCTTCTGTTCACGCACCCGTTGCTCCAGAACTGAGGTAGGTTTTCCATTCCACTTTCTCATGTCTTCTCCGTGATCCTGCAGGTAAAACCATAGGGTGGCCAGTGGCATGTATGTCCTATATTTTCTCTCTCAAGCAGTAGGGCATCTTCTGTTAATAGTTGACACATGGGTTGGTACACGTGGGGAGCTGGATGGATCGGGTAAATCGTCTCTCAATTGTTTGAACTCCTGGGACAGCTTTTCCACAGCTGAAATGATGGAAGGGGTGAGATTGTCTTCAAACTCTTGGAGTTGATGAATCAGGTAATCCACTGTTGGTGGTGTTACATCATTCCAGGTCATTGATGCCAATGTGTGGGCATATGATAATGGTGCACTCCATGTAAGTTTCCGCCACATGGGTCGTGTACATTCGACTTCATCTGGATCTACGGATGTGTTCCTGGCATCTGACCTACGATAGATCACCTCTAGAATGGCTGATTCCCTCAGGGACTGCATGCATTTCTCTATCGTGGTCCAGTTGGCTGAGCGACTCATAATATCATCCTTGTAGGGAAACCTTTCCTTCACAGCTGCCAAGAGCCACTTCCAAAGGCTGAGTGCTCGCTTCTCTCTTGCAATCACTTTGTCAATTCCTCCTTCCCTAGCAAGTGATCCCAGCTGCTTGGCTTCCCTACCTTCTAGTTCGTGACCGTCGGCCCCACTGTCCCAGCGTCGGAGCAACCAGGTGACAGTGTGCTCCCCTGGAAGACAGGTGAAATCTGTTTGCATATTCCGCAGCTCGGTTGAGGTCCGGGGTCGAGAAGTCACCTCTTCTTCTTCTTCCTCTTCCTCTGATCCATGTAGTAGTAACTCTTGTTCAGATGCTGTCCCCTGTAGTAATTGCATTTGGACTTCACCTTTCTTCACTGCACACGTTGCTCTTTGTGCCTCTCGTTTGCTTTTGCTTACAGGGGCAACAGATATTGTCACAAACTGGACATTTGGTTTAGCTGCAGTGTTTGTCACTGTGGTTGCAGCGGCTGCAGTGTCTGCCACTAGGGTTGGAGTGGCTGCAGCATCTGCCACTAGGGTTGGAGTGGCTGCAGTGTCTGTTGCCGGGGTTGGTGCAGCTGTTGTGTTTGGGGGTTGAGTAACACCAACAGCTGCGCTGTCTGTTGCTGTTGGGGTTTGAGTAGCTGCTGTACTTGTCACTGGAGTTGGTGTAGCTGCAGTACTTGGAGTAGCTGCATTGTCTGTTGTGGTCAGGGTTTGAGTAGCTGCTGTGCTTGTCACTGGGGTTGGTGTAGCTGCTGTGCTTGGAGTTGGAGTACCTGCATTGTCTGTTGCTTTGCCATCAGATCCAGAGACATTTTTTTCCCTTTGAAGGTTAGTGTTGAGCAGGGCTCTGTAGGCGTAGGCCAAGCCCCAGCACATTGCAGCGGGTTGTCCCTCTCTGGTATTGCCAGAACAACAGCATATCTCGTTTAAGTGTTTTACTAGTTTTTCCAGATGTTGCACTTGTTCAGTGCTGAAGTTCCAAAGCAGTGGATGGGCCCATTGGCCTAGATACTTGCCCATACTATCCCACACACCCTGCCACTCATGACTGTCCAGCCTCTGGGGAAAATCTCTTGGTGGTCCGCCTATATCATCGTCTAACCCTAGACCAGATTTGAACTCGATACTGCTTAACTTTCGACATCAGATGAAATAGGGTGTTCCCAGGGTGGGATGGCTGTGGGTAAAACACACTCCGTATGTGTGCCAACATGCTGATCCCCAGCACAATCAGCAGGCAGGTCTCAAGGGTATTCAAAGGCCATCCAAAACCTTCAGAACTCTCAAATGCTGTTGTAAATAGGCTGGTGGGGGAGCAGGGTGTGTAAGGGAATGCCTCCTTCATAGGTTGACCCCCCGAGGAGAAAAAAAAAGATATGCAATTGCTAAAATATTTCATTATATACCTCCCAAAGTATAGAGGTGATGGCCATGCTGGGAGCACAAGCCAGACCAGTTTCATGATCAATGAGTCTATTGTATTACAAGTCATTACCATGAAGTACAGTGAAACAAGAACCTTAGCCTAGGCCCCCAGCTGATAAACACTGAAACAGCAAATGCTGGCTGTAAGTAAGGTACGACACGCAGAAACTCTGAGATCAAGCACAACGACTCTGAGAGCAAATAAATCAACATTGTGACGAGTAGTGACAATGAATGCTTATCACAAATATGATTAGACACACTCTGGTCAGATCTGTCATTATCTCAACCCTTCGTGCCCCATGTTGGGCACCACAAAGAACTGTCATAGTTTGAGCACAGCCAGTAACTCGGAACCACGCAGCCGCTTGCTCGCTCCCCGCCTTCTTCCTTCCCCCACTCCCGGAGGGATGGGGAGGAGAATCGGAAGAATGTAACTCCCACGGGTTGAGATAAGAACAGTCCAGTAACTAAGGTATAATACAAAACCACTACTGCTACCACCAATAGTAATAATGATAATGGAAATAACAAGGGGAGAGGATACAATTGCTCACCACCTGCCAACCGATACCCAGCCCGACCTGAGCAGCAATCTGGGCCTTCCAGGTAACTCCTTCCAGTTTATATACTGGGCATGACATGCTGTGATATGGAATACCCCTTTGGCTAGTTTGGGTCAGGTGTCCTGTCTCTGCTTCCTCCTGGCTTCCCCTCCTCCCTGGCAAAGCATGAGACTGAGAAAGTCCTTGGTTGGAGTAGACATTACTTAGCAACAACTAAAAACATCGTTGTTATCAGTGTTATTTCCAGGCTGAAAGTCAAAAACACAGCACTGCACCAGCTACTAAGAAGGAGAAAAATTACTGCTATAGCTGAACCCAGGGCACATATCCAGCCATCATCATACAAATTGACTGAAATCATGGCTCAGATATGAAAAAAACACTTTCTAAAACATAACTGTTCTGATATCCTGCATGGTTTTGAAGTGTGTTTTAGAAAAGGAGATGGTTACAATTAACTTCATAAACATGCAACACTCCCACCCACACAAAACCAAAATACCTGCAAAAGAAATATTCAGTTCACAGTATGGACAGTTGTGCTATAAAAACTTTTAATTTAAAACTGAAAAAATAGTAAAATAGAAAATAATAGTAAAGAAAAACGGCTGGGTAGAAAGAATACAGCAAAATTAAAGGCTTGACTCAGTTTTGGTAAAGCACAAAGAAGTAACTAAGAGATTCAGTCTTGGGAGATTATCAGGGGATTTAAACTTTGAGGGAAAGTAGTTCAGCTTTGAGAGCACATGCTCTTAGGTGCTAAGATTTTGCACACTGTAGCTGTTAAAGTGGGAGAAGTTGATCAGCTACTGAAAATCTTAAACAAATTTTGGATATAGATGTGTGAAAATCTGTTTGTGCACTGGTTATAAATTCTTTGGAAAGTCTGAAGTTGAGCTGAAAACTGAACTGTAAATTTTAGGACTCTCTCTTAAGTCTGTTTTAGTCTGGTTCTTACTGTAATCTTTTTCAAAGACATTTTATAGCAACTGATGTGTAACTTTAAAAGTTACCAGTATGGTTAGTTTAGTTTACATCTGTATTTGTTTGTTGTTTTACCTGAAGGAAACCAAGAAATACTTTGTGAATATAATTTCTTCATTTCCAAAAGCGGAATAGTAGAGTATTTTCTTAATGTCATAGGTACGATGGTCGTTAATTGTATCATGGTATCATTTCTCAGAAGTTAAAGTAGTTGCATCAGAGATAAATCTGGCCAATTACTGTTTAAAGGGAACATGGAATAAATTGATTAAGAAGCTATCCCACACCCCAAAAGTGATTAATTACTGAAAAAAGTACTAATCTTAAAAGCACTGCTGTCAATAAGTCATGGAACATGTAGAAAGCACTACAAATGACCATTTAAGCCCTTATTTTTAGCTACTTCAAAATACCATCTCGTTTCTGTCACTTATCTTTTCAGTTCCTGCCTGAATGAAGAAGTGTTAACTTTTTTCCTGACCTTGATCTTCTTTAGGCATTTCTAAAATACCTGTCATGTAATAAGGAATTCATTTGCATCTGTAACAGTGATTTATAGTCATTAGCTTTTTTGCTGTCAGTGTGTTTTTAACCAAGTTAATTTTAATGAGAAAGAAAAGGTGATCTGGGGAAACTATATCAGTAAACACTAGAATTAATCATAATTTTTTTTTTTTTTTTTTTGTAGTGTAGTATCAGTTTTGTGACCAACATTTCAAAGGTATTCTTAACACTAAACGTTCCTAACAGGAACTAGATTTCACCCCAAATATATAACTATCATGTTTTATCATACAAAAAAGTAATATGACATTACTCCATCAAGCAGTGTCATCAAGATGAACTCTTATCTGTTTATTCCACAATTCTATGCAGAGAAATAGAAGTAGTGAAGTTAGCTGCCTTTCCACAGGTACAAGCACAGTTTCATAAATAGCTCTTGCACAAGGAAGGAACCCGTCTTAGAAAGTGCTGTGCTGAGACATGTTTTTATTTTTACCTTAGCTTTTTTGTGTTACTGTGGCTGGGAAAAGGTACTGCTTAGGGTAAAGGGTTTTCCCAGAACCAAGTGTTACTCTGATTCTTTTGGGCAACCTAGAATTGTATCCTGGCATCAGTTGTGAGAAGTGTAAATGTGACTCAACAAGAGTAAATGTTACCAAAGCCATTGTGTCTGCTTTCCTTCACTGAAAAGAGCAGATAAGTCTACTTAACTATTCTTGTACTAACTGTATGAATGTATTTCTTCAAAATCAGTTTCACAGGGGACAGTTTCAGGGGGCAGTTTCACAGGAGTAGAATCAGGTACCTCCATTCATGTTGAAGATCATTTATTCTCAGGTTGGTAAACTGAGTGGTGTTTGATCCAACTCTGGAATATAGATGCAGATCCTGTTCACAGCAGGGTGTTACTTCAGTATAGCAGGTACAAGACACTTCTGTTAAGATATACTTCTGCATATTAGCCTGCAGAAGATATATCTAGGAGTATTCATTTTCTCACCTAGTGTAGGTTATCAGTTTCAATGTGATCAAAGAAGCTAAGCCAGTTTGGGTTAGCTGTTCTCTGGTCCTTTGTTTTAATGTACAATTATATGGCTTTTTGAGGATTCTCAGATGCTTTAAAAGTAGAGCTGAGGAATCCCCTGATTTCTCAGGTTCTTCATTATTTCAGGTTTGTCTCTTCGCGTTAGTTTTCACTAGTTGTCTTTGAGTCATCTCTTTGACAGAGAAAGTGTTACAGTATCGGGAGGGAGAGGTTGCTCTCTGATCTGCTAATTTAGTAGAAGAATGACAAGGGGATTTTCAGATGCTTTGCAAACATTAGGTGGAAGTGGTGGAGAAGTCATGAAAGACAGGGAGAACATGGGAGCTAAAAAAGGAGGGCAAGCTTAGTAGCAAGAGGAAGTAAAGTAGAAAACAGCTGGAAAGGGAATGAAGACTAGACTGATCAAAATGTTACAAAGGTGGTGAGAAAAGGAGTGAGGAAAGTCAGAAGTTACACAGCATGTAGAGTACAGTCAGAATGTGGTTACTGCTGCATATTCATCACCATTTAGCTGTGCATTAGTCTTATCGTAAACATCTTTAAATCTCAAAATTTTAGAACCAAGCAAAAAAACAAATTATGCTTAAATAATTTAACAGCATTTACTGTAGAGTCATAGAATCATCGACTGGTTAGGGTTGGAAGGGACAATAAAGATTATCTAGTTCCAACCCCTTGCCATGGGCAAGGGCACCTTCCACGAGACCAGACTGCTCATAGCACCATCCAACCTGGCCTTGAACACTGCCAGGGATGGTGCAACCTGTTCCAATGTCTTACCACCCTCTGACAGTTAAGGACTTCTTCCTAATGTCAAATCTAAATCTACTCTCTTCCAGTTTAAAGTGATTTCCCCTTGTCCTGTCACTACATGCCCTTGTATAAAGTCCCTCTCCAGCTTTTCTGCAGGCCCCTTTTAGGTAGTGGAAGGCTGCTGTAAGGTCTCTCCGGAGCCTTCTCTTCTTCAGGCTGAACAAGCCCAACTGTCTCAGGCTGTCTTCACAGGAGATGCGCTCCAGCCCTCAGATCATCTTCATGGTCCTCCTCTGGACTTGCTCGGACAGTTCCACATCCTTCTTGTGTTAGAGGTCCCAGAACTGGATGCAGTACTGCAGGTAGGGTCTCATGAGAGCAGAGTAGAGGAGCAGGATCACCTGCCCCAACCTGCTGGTCATGTTCCTTTTAATGTGGCCCAGGATACAGTTGGTTTTCAGGGCTGCGAGCACACACTGCCAGCTCATGTTGAGCTTCTCATCAACCAACACCCCCAAGTCCTTCTCTGTAGGGCTGTTCTGAATTTTGTCTGCTCAGCCTGTAGCTGTGCCTGGGATTGCCCCAACCCAGGTACACGACCTTGCATTCAGGCTTGTTGAACTTATGAAGTTCGCACTGGCCCACCTCTCAAACTTGTCAAAGTCCCTCTGGATGGCATCCCTTCCCTCCAGTGTGTCGACCACACCACACAGCTTGGTGTCGTCAGCAAACTTGCTGAAGGTTCACTCAATCCCACTGTCCATGTCACCGACAGAAGTGTTGAACAGGATTGATCCTAACACCGTCCCCTGAGGAACACCACTTGTCACTGGTCTCCACTTTGACATTGAGCTGTTGACCACAATTCTTTGAGTGTGACCATCCAGCCAATTCCTTATTCACCAATTGGTCTGTCCATCAAATCTGTGCCTCTCCAGTTTAGAGAAAAGGATGTCATGTGGGACAGAATCAAATGCCATGCACAACTCTAGGTAGATGACGTCAGTTGCTCTTGCCTTATCTGCCAACACCATAGCCCCATCATAGAAGGCCACCAGATTTGTCACTCATGATTTGCCCTTAATGAAGCAGGTTGACAGTTTATGTCTAATGGAAGAAATATGGGAAATATGGAAATTCTCCCATTGAACCACAAGGTTCAGACTAGACCCCCTTGCTTTCTAAACTCCTGAGGCATCCTAGGTGTGGGTGGATCTAATCTTGGTCTCAGATTTGGGCAATGATATTTGTCTAAAGGTTTATGAGTATCGTTTTGCAGCAGTTTTAAATTGGATTTTATAATGTGACTTGGTAGAATTCACTACAATTGCTGTAACAATCTATTCACACATACACACACATAAAGACAACTAAATGTACTTGTTAAAATTTCCCTCAAGACAGTGAAATATTCACATCTAGTGTCATAGCATTTCTCAATGGGTGAAGGTCAAGTCTCGAGGAATGGGGGACTTCAGCCTGTGTTCCATCTTTCAATGACAGTCCTCTGATTATCACAGACTTAAGAGTTTGTGAGCTCTGAGCACACAAACTCAGATGGAGATGCTGGTCGCCACCTGCTGTAGACCAGCAGAGCTCAAAGGGCCTCACTTAGGACCACTGTTTATAGTGTTGCAAGATGACCAGTTTTAGTCATTAATAAATTTCCATCCTGGCCACAATCTGGCTCAGTAGTTACTAGAATCAAAACTCCAGTAACAGTATTGTTCTACTCAGGCTACAATCAGGGAAGGAGTGTTCTAAGGGTGCCAAGGGGATGACTGATTATTCCTTCTCTCACTTCCCACCATAGCCACGGAAGAATCAGTCCCTGGTATGATCATTGCCTCCTTCCTTAGCCATACAAGAGTTCCTGGTTGGATGCTTCACCACCCAACTCATTACACAAAGGACAAGGCCTGACAGGAATTCCTAAGACTGTGGAGCAGCCCAGAGGATGGGGTGGGGGGAGGATGCACCGTCACAATACTTTAGAGTAAAATAGCAGCATGAGGTAAGATTCGCCTTGCTAAGCAGTTACTCAGTACTGAGAAAGGAAGCATGTTTTGACCTATGCAGCAGTAAGTCAGGGTCCACAATCTCATGCCTAAACTTAACACGTGCATAAATGTTCCTATTCTGTAACTTCTGGTTTATTACTGATTATGGTTTATTTTACAGTTACTCATACTGAACACAGCCATAATTACATTATGCCTCAATGACTTTTAAATACTAATACCAAATAAAAATTTGAACAAAGACCACCCTGTATAGATTTTTTGTAATTCTGAGACAGTGTCTTACTCATGCTAATAGCAATTATTTGTATATAGAAAAAAAAGGAAATCCTGAGAGACCTTTATGTTGCTAAGTATTTTTACCTCTCAGGCCTCAGATATGTGCTGCATGATCTGTGAACTGAGTTTAATGGTGATTTCCTAGTTTTTTAGAGTAGGCTTATCAGTTCATAAATATATGCTACAAAAACAGATTTCTCCCTACCTAGAGGAAATCCTGAAAAACACTGCTCAAAATCTGTAATTATTGTCCTCTTTGTAATTTGCCTTGTAAAATATTCGTGTTGAAATATGCTTTGTTGTACCCTGCCTAGATAGTTAATTCTTTTCAAAGAGAATGCTTAGCTGAGTTATGTTATTAATCAGAATTTGTGCCTCCAGCAACCATTCCTACAATCAAATAAAATGTAGAAATGGTACTAAAGGAAAATGAAGCTGTAATACCCAAACTGTACACAAAGTTGATCTTTGTGGTTCTACCTGACAGAAAAAGGTTTTATTTTCAGCACTAATGCATAAATTAGCTCTCTGGACAGTAATATTGAGGGCAATTGCTGACAATAGTGAAGATTTAAGATCGCACTTCAAAATTTAATGTGCTTAATTTATCAGTAGGTTGAAATTATTATTCGATAGTCCTATATATTAAAACACTTTAATTAAAGTAACTTTTTAGTTTGCTTCATGTAATTTCCTAGAGCTGATTTTTCTTTGTGGAAGAGACATGAAGCAATTCTCACCTTGTAATGTAGTTGCAGAAAGAAAAGGAATATTTTTTCGTCTTGATGATAAACAATTCATCTCACCATTACAGGCCAAAGTATTACCTTCACAACCCAATGTTTTCCAATGATACTGCATAACAAAGCAGCACCGCTGGCTTAATAAGGTGCTGTTTGCCTAAGCTAAATATAATCAAGGAAGAAAATGGAGAAATTTGGAGTAATATCTGTGCCAGGACAGAGAAGAGAGGTGACTTGGATGAAGGACTGTAAAGTACTAATTTCGGTATTGGTTTAATGATGAAATTCTGTGAGGTTCTTTTTTTGTTTTATGAGCTGAAAGGGGTAGCAGGTTTTTTTCCTGTTATGATAAAAAAGATTACATCCGTGGAAATGCTTTTAATAACACAAATTCTTTTGTCCTGGTCTTTGACCCTCCCATCTGAAAAAAGCCCAGAGTTCTTTGTTTACATTGAATTGGACCCATGGCATACTAGTTCAAGGAAAACTAGCCTCAAAGCAAAAGCAGGAAACATATAGACTCATAGAATAGTTAGGGTTGGAAAGGACCTGAAGATCATCTAGTTCCAACCCCCCTGCTATGGGCAGGGGCACCACACACTAAACCATGTCACCCAAGACTTGGTCCAACCCGGCCTTGAACACTGCCAGGGATGGAGCATTCACAGCTTCCTTGGGCAACCTGTTCCAGTGCCTCACCACCCTCACAGTGAAGAACTTCTTCCTTATATCTAACCTAAACTTCCCCTGTTTAAGTATGTTGGCAATCCATATGAATAACCAGTGTCAAGATCATAGATGTTACAGGGCTACTGCAAAAATGGAAACAAATGAAAAAAGAAGAGAGAAAGCCATCTTGTGAAGGGGGAAAGCCCATATATCTGTGTGCCAGGACAAGGAAATATACTCTCACGTACCTCCTTACCTGTTTGGGCATAGCACTTGGACTACAGGATACTTCTGCTTAATTAATTAAGCACTGTCCAGGGGCAGTCTGGTAAAATACAGATAGGAGAGAGGACTGTTTTCAGCAAGTGTCAGATTCTTGAATTCCCTTATGCCTCTGTCCATCAGTGCGCCACTGTCAGGTAGCAGAGAAGCATTCAGAAGATTACCTGAGCCTTTTTTTAAGCATTCCCAGTTAACTGCATTAAGACTGCAAATTGTGAACTCTTCTCTTCCCTCTGCTTTCACTTTTTTTATCCTTTAATTTTCCTTCTCTGTTTCTGTGGGTCTTGGCTGAAGACATTGGTCCATATTCCTGTTGCTTCTTTTAGCAACATTCCAAATAAACTTGCATTTTTCTTCTATTCACGTAAGTTGTCTTTTTTTTTTTAATTTAGTGCGCTCTCTTGCCAGCCGCTCTCTCTTTTCTAATGGACCGTATCATAATCAAAATTACAAATCTGTCTCACCTAAAAGCAAAAGAATTCATTTAGTTAACGCAGGACTAGGCAGATAATGTGTAATAATTATGGCTAATGTGTCACAAAAGGCAATAAATACAGATAGTAAGATGTACAACAGACGTTTCCAGTAATGTGAAAGCCACTGAATATGTTCCTTCTATCTCTTCTAGTTTGTTTCAGTATGCAAATTTATGCTTTTAAGGCTATGCAGCTGTTGTCAGATTAAAAATTTATCTGCAGCCTACCAAGATAGAGCAGAATTTTCCAGCAGTAAACTTCACAGAGAGGAAACAAATAGAATTAGTATAATCAGAATAGTCATTGGAAATAATATTCCACTCCATGTTAATCTACAGATGTCTAAAGCATATACAAACATACCTGCATTCATGAATGCATGCGTATTTGCTTTTGTGAAGGACCAGCTGCTCCCTGGGGTGATGATGTGTCTTTAGGAAGGTGATCAGAGTCCATTTCTTCTCTGCCCATTTATTGTGGGAAAAGTATCAAGCAAAACAAATCAAAGGAGATTTGCTTCTAATTATGCATTATTACGAATTTCAAATCCAAAGTTAGAAGTGTATCTGAAGTAAGTGGGTGAAATCGTTTGAGAGTTTTTCACCAGCATGTAATTTCATTAGAATTCATTAAATCATTGTAAAGGTAAAAATAAAAAAAAAAAAAAAATTAAAAAAGCAAAACAAAAAAAGCAACCTCAGGGAGGTTTGTTCCTTTTGGCATTTTTTTTTCCTTCTTTGATTTTTTTTTTTTTTTCTATCTTGTTTTTCATGATGGTTTGCATTGCCATTTCACAACAAGGCAATACAGTTGGATCTAAAATCTCAGTAGAAGTCTGAAGAGATACAAGTGTAGCTTTTTTATGTCTTATATCTGCACCTTAGTGAATGTCATTTAGTTCTGGTTAAAATAATGGATTTGTATGACTGTAGAACACTGAAAGATTGGTACAAATTAAACATTCGCTGCACTATCAAAATGAAACCCTTCTCTGGATCTTGGCATGCCAAAGCATTAACATTTAACTGTAAAAGTTCAGTAGCTTCAAAGAGTTTTTGGACTGCTAGTATCTTCAGTGAACACTGAAATTTTAAGAAGTTCTGTGTAATCTCACTGTTATTACTTTCTGCATTTTATTTTTTTGTGTTTGTACTGAATTATAATTCCCCTGGAAGCTAAGACTGTAGACTGAGTCATAATGCTAATTATGATTAGCATTTGGACTGTGTGACATACAGGTAGCTCAACCCTTCTGTAATACTCCATATTCTAGAAAGATAAAAGTTTCGAAATACGTAATCAGTGAATCCTTGATAAAAATCCTCTTTGGTTACAGATTTAAGGAAGTTTTTCGTTTGCTACAGTGGAGAAAAAGTGGCTTAGGTCTTTGGTATGATGTATTTCTTGATATTCAGGAAGTTAAGGGGCAAGGGACTTGATTTCACAAGATTAGTGTTGTGTTAACACCTCTTTATTTCTGTTTAGCTTCCATGAATGTTTTAAGAAAACATGACAGTTTTCTGACGGATTTTAAAGGGTGAACAAGGAAAAACAGGGGTTTTGCTTGCTTATGTCTTTGTTTTAGGGAAATGTTTAAGTTTGGCAAACATGAAGATTAGCTTTTGTGTCCCTCAGCATGCTACTTCCTTAAATTGAAATCAGGTTGTTTTATTGTAGAACATAAGAGCTCCAGAGAAAGTTGTTTCATTTGCTGAGATAAGCAATGAAATTGTGCAAATTCATGTGGTGGGACAGCTTAGGGACAGGCATAAATCTTGGTTTATCATGCTGCAAATATGGGGGTACCCATGCTCATTATGTTGTTTGTTTGGGGTATTTTATAAGCTGGAGAAGATGAAAATTTTCTTATCACTAATGACCAGGGGAAAAAAAAAAAAGGTTTAAGAAAAGTTTATTTGGAAATAACATGATTCTGTTGTTTCTTGAGGAAATAGAGAGGCTCTCCTGAGCATCTAGGGTGAAATATGATGTTTTGTTTTATGAGTGTTCTAGTACAGATTAAAAATTGTTATAGTTAGAGATCGGCAGAAAATAATAGACTGTACAGGAAAGTTCAAGTTGAGTACGAGAGATGACAATTTTTGTCTTCCCCATCCCCAATGAAAAACAGGGTATTTTTTACAGAAATATTTTTTAAAGTGAGGGGGATTTTTTAATCAAAAAACCATTTCAGCTGTCAGTTTCTGATAAGCATCATTTATAACATCCGCTTAGATGAGAAGAAAACCATTACACACTCTCTATATGGGTAATACCTATAAACTATTGAGTCTGTGTTCTCTTCTGAAACTGCAGGAAGTATTGTGACCGTTAAAGTCTCACACCTCAAATGACACAAAATCGATAGTGAAGCCCAGGCAGAATGTCTCCCACATCCGTAGCAATTTATTACAAAATTTGGCAAAAATATTTAGTCAAAACCTTTTACAGAACGTAAGTAATTTCATGTTATCACAGTGCTTCACAGAATTTTCTCAAATTCTCATAGTGAAACACAGAATCATTTTGTCATCTCCCTGTGTTACTTGAAGTGATAGACTACAGAGCATGACATTTGTTATTAATCACAGGTATAGTTCTCCTTTGGCATTCTGGCCAGCTTTATTTCAGGATTTGTGAAGGGTCAACAAATAGCAATTAACTTTTCAAATAAGGCCACTTAAGAGGATCACAACATCCAAAATTACACCTCAAAGTTAAAAAATACTGCCTTGGAACTTCAATGCTTGGCTTTCACTTGCTGCTACTAATGTTATTAATAAACCTCAGGGCCTTAAGCTCTCTTCTCATTTATACTTTATTTTCATCTCCCCTGTGAATAGTGTGTTCCAGATGAATCCTCTTGCCTTATCAAGGCTATACCCATTCCATTCCTTCTTTATTACAACAGACTGCAGTGCAACCTCAGTAATTGCTAGAGACAGTTAAGCAGTAGCACTTAAAATGCTATGTGTGGAAGCAAAGCCTTCTGACAATGTCCTACCTATTCTCTTGTTACAATTTTATGTAACAAACAGAATCAGGGTCACATTTGTTGGTGAAGTTGTTTCTTAAAGTGTCTTTGTTTTTTTCTTCTAGTGGTTTTTTTTTTGGTGTTTAATTAATAATGCTATCATATGCTGCCCTAATGACATTTCATAGAATCATAGAATCATAGAATGGTTAGGGTTGGGAAGGACCTTAAGATCATCTAGTTCCAACTCCATTGCCATGGGCAGGGGCGCCTCACACTATATTTTCGTAGGAAATAAGTATTCGAGTTGGGTCAGAAGTTAAAAGTATCTTTGCAAGGTTTTTTGGTTTTGTTTTTGGTCTGATTAAGGGTCTCGTTTTGAATGCCTATCTCAGCTTGTCCATCAGCCCTTAGTCTGAGATGGCTTTCATTCTTTAGAGATATCATTTCAAATTAAAATTTAAAAATAATTATGTTGAATGTGAAGGATATGTAGTTAAGCCATGATCCTAGGAGAGGCCTTTCTGCCCCTTTCTGCCCTAGTTCTTTCAAATTCAAATTGTGGAATTTTTTCTACACGAATACTTTCTGTATTTTTAACAGAGAAGAAAAAACAGCTTAGAACTGCAGGTGTTTTCACCTGTGAAACTGTGATTGATCTGAAGTGCGTTCACCTTATAAATGATAGTCATAGTGAAGCTAAAGTTAGCTTTGGTTACCTGTGGTATTCAATTGTGGAAATGAAAATAGTCTGAATTAAACAAAAACACCAAAATCCCCATGTCTTAGAAGTGAAATTAATATGCCTAAAATTACCTCGTAACAGCATTTTTCTATTATATTCCTATGACTTATGTGACTATAAATGTAGTGAAAATAAGGATAGACTCAAGTTCTGAAAGCACTTAAACTTTTCTTCATTAGTTCTAAAGCTGTGATCACATTAGTGTATGTGAGTTCATTTATTCTGCATGGATTTGAGCTGTCATGAAATCAATCATGGTTATCCTGAGTTGGAAAAGATTATAGGTACCACTCTTGAGCAATGAAAGTGTAAGTTGTAATACATAGGTTTCTATGTTGACAAGTTTCCTTTTCTAAACTAAAAAAAAAAAAAGATTAAAATACAATTGTTGCATGTGGCAAGTATGGGATGCCTCAAAAAATTCTGACTATTTGACTAAGAATAAAAAATTTTTACTTCCCTTTTTTTGATATAATTTAGCATAAGAAACCAGGACAGTCATCAGAATTGGCACTAGATTAATTTTAATTAATTGTAAGTATATTTCTATCTCAATTTTCAGAGATTATTCTGGGACGACATATTCTTCACACCAGGAAAAAAGGCTTTGTTAACCTCATGGTTTCATTGAGAAGCTGCTGAAATCAGTTTTAAAAGTCCCCACTGACTTTAGAGGATTCTTTTTGTTTGTTTACAGGCTTGAATTAGATGTGTTTACCTGTGCTTACTTCAGCGATAAAGCGGATTGATAGGCAGCCCCTCATAGTCTGCTCACATACTTTCCTCTTTCAGTTGGCTCTGCTTATAGTACCCTGGCAGTTTTAACTCATAGTCAGTTTTAATGCCTTTAATGCCTCTAAGGTGACATAAGTCTTCAGGGGGAAAAAAAAAAAAACAACACCAAAACCAAACCAAAATAACCCCCAAAACAACCCACCTTGAGACTTACCTTGCTTAGGTTATATTCTGCTCTTTAAAAAGAAGGGCTTTTGCTTGTGTATCTCCACGCAGTGTTTGAGATAAATACATATATACTGTTTTGCCCAGGTAATCACTGAAGTCAGAGGTATTGTGTATTTGTGCACCTGAGTACTTTTTAAGAACTCCCTGTATTTATCTCCAGATAGGAATACACAGAGGTATGGGTTTTTTCAATAGACATTTATAAGGGATTCAGTCTTTCTCATCTAGTAAATTTTTTACTATTTCATTACAGGAACTCATTTTCAAAGGTTTCATTAAACCATGCATGGTGGTGAAAGTCTCAGTTTTTATAACAAGTGGGAACACAGTATTTTCAACTGTTATTTAAAAAACTGCATATGATATTGTTCATTCTTATTGAAGAAAATGTAACCACAAAATGTTTTAAATCTTGGGAGGAATTCTTTGCTTTTTTAGCTTTTGCTCCTAAATGTTCTTAAATATGAATAAAATTTACAGTTTGATTCATAGAAACAGTCTTTCATGGGTATTTCATAAACCTGAGTGACTTGTAGTACTATGTAGTAGCACATCTGGAATTTCCCCATCTTTCCGAAATGCCATAATGTTTGGTATTTTGAAGCATGATTTAGTCTGAGCATTGGCATATTCCTGTATTGGTTCATAAAGTATGGAATTTATGGTGAATATATAGAACTGTTCAGCTGTTTCTGCTACAAGGGCATGCTTGGAATTTGTCAATGGGTCACCAAATACACTTACAATACAGTATAATTATTTTATTTTCAAAGTCAAATAAAAGTGAATGACATGTAAATTAGGCTTTAATCAGATTCTAGCAGTCAAATTAATATCTGAAAGAAGTTCTGTATTTTAGTATACCCTCTGCCCTTCTACTGTGTGAAAGCCTGCATAATGAAACAGTGTTTCCCTTTGGGACTTGCATGTTGATTGGCTGGTATTAGTACCTTTAAACTTTATGAGCCTTGTAGTTGATTTCTTGAGCATGGGGCCTAAAGACGATACATGATCGGTATAATTTTATGGACAGAAGGAATTCCCAAAAATTGTAAATCCAGAGTTTTGTAACTGGGTAGCTTTTCTTCTTGGAGGAGTAGTGCAAACAGTTTTTCATTCCAAAGATAGATGAACAATGATTTTGCACCATTATGCTGTGTTAGTGCCAGGTAATTCTGCATGCAATGGATGGAGGACTTGACTGTTACAGATGTCAGTTTTGTCAAGGTTTGTGCTTCCTGAAGATGTACATTTATATTGGAGTTGGTAGTTGCAGTTTATGTGCAAATATAATAAGTAGATTATTTATTCTGACATATCACATTTCATTTCAGCTTTCTTCTTTCATGCATAATTTTTGTATAAGTGGTTGGAAATGGATTAATGGTTTTAGGAACCATAAAGCAAAAGTTTGATTTAGATCAGTTGCATTTATATGGTGTTACCTGCCTGAGACGAAATTTCAAATACTATTGCTAACAAAGAAATGAGACAATGGTACAAAAAGACACTTGCAAAGTGAGCAAAGAGAGCAGAAATTAAATACAGATAGCAAAAATACTTCTTGTTAATCTAGAGGGAAAATAAATTAAGAGAGCGCTGTTTTCCCACTTGCAGATGGCTGTATTTGAATGAAATGGTAGGACTGGCAAAGATCTAAGACAGGGATCAAACACCAAACTAGGCAGGAGGTATCAGCTGAAATGGTAACAGAGAAGACAATGCAAGAAGATCTTGTTATGAAGTAGGCAGATGATAATTGTTTGTCTGGCTCTGTTGTGACTGTGTTTCTTTTAAGTTGCTTTCACCCTGTTTTCCCTTGCTTGTTGCTTTCTGAATATTAGTCAGCCTGAAAAAGTTGTAACTGTTTCTTTAATATCTGCTTCTGCTACTGGCATTTCAGACAACCCCATATCTTGCTAATATACCAAGGAGCAATCAGCCAAGTTTGATATATAACCTTGTAAACAATCCAGGGACCAAAGAGGTTTAAGTCTTTTAGAAGACAGTAAAGTAAGTTTATCCAACCTGGCCACTGAATTGTGGGAGTTAATATAAAGCATGAAGATGAAGGTGAATTGTTTTTTAACTATGATGAGTGTAGATGTCTGAGTTTCATCAGACTTACAGTAGAAACAGATACCAGTTAGGGAACCTTACCTTTCAGTAATTCAAAATGCATTTAAAAAGTAGTTAGTGGTAAGTGCATCACTTCAACAAAGCTCAGGGAATAAGTTCCCAGTGAAGCCAGGGTAGATGAGGTAGAATAAAAGATTTGGTCTCACTTTGATTTCTTGATGAGGCTTAATGGCAACATTAATTTCTTTTCCTGGTAATTTAAATGATGGACAGCTTAAAACTGTCTGGCAGAGACAGTCTACTTCTGTGTCTTCTAATACAAAATACGATGAGGGCAAGAGGGGGGGCATCAGATTTTCCCATCGTAGTGCTTGAATAGCTATGATATTTAAGATTGCCATATTGAAATGAGGTTTGTTTTTTGGTTTTTTTGTTTTGTTTTGGGATTTTTGGGTTGGTTTTTTTTTTAGGGGGGGTTGGCAATGATACAGACTTTTTAGAACAGTCTTTTTACAAAAGTCAACTTTAACTGGAAGCGTCAGTTCAGATGTCTTACTTTCATGTGGGCTTCTCTCTGAATTCCAACTGTGAGTTAGCATTCAGTTAGTATACTGATTATACATGTGGAAAATGTTTTATGTGGAAAATGAAAAACTGCAGCATCTTGCATCACAACTTTATAGAAGAGTTTAATAGTGTTTTTCACTGTTATCAGGTGGTTTAATTACATCAGCATTGCTTCAAGGAGATGACTGGAGATGTAGCAATATACACCAGATGAGATTCAAGCATGTATGCATGTTCCACTTAGCATCTCTTCACATCTTTAATTTTTAAATGAAATTTGGATACCTAGCTCCTTCAGAAATAGTGTAACACATAAGATGTTTAAGATGTTAGATGGTTTACGAAAAAACAGTCTATCGCCATATTCATTGCATGTGCATATTTCTACTCTGCTTTCCTGATGTGGTCTCAGTGCACGAAGGCTCTAAATTTGACATCACTGTTACTTTCCTCATAAGTCTTGTTTCTGGTGCACAGCTGGTTGTTCCTCTTTCAATGTAACTGAATCACAGAGCTGTGTTCTGAGATTCACTGTCCTTAGTAAAAAATAACATTTCTGTGAAATATAATTATAAAAATGTTTTGTTTAAATCATGTAATAAAAGTATGATAACTATGAAATATCTGTCATTTGACATGTAAATATTTAAGGATTCCTTATTTTGTGCCAAAAATCTCCTGATGTTGAAACTAGGAAGATTTGAAATCTCTCTTTCATCCCTATTTGTTCCATTCCTTTATGCAGCCTAGTTTTAATTTTTGCATGTAACTTATTTGAGCCTCAGCCTAGTAGAACTGCTTCATTTTCCTCACGTTTACAAATGGCTGTTTTTCTTTGGTGTGACTTAGGCATGTAGCAAGCAAGATTATGTTATGGGACATGGTTGTTTTAATTCTCGTTTCTAATACACTGTTGTAATAAAGCTTATTTGCTGGACACTAAAATATTCACAACATGAATGCCTGCAGAGAGTCTTCATTTTTTATCATCCCTGAAGGACTGCAGAACTACATAAAATAAGATTAAAACAGACAATGGCAATACAGATGAGAGAGCATTTTACTTTTTTTTTTTTTTTATTACTATAAATCAGCTAAAAACCTGTGATCAGAATGTTTATTGTCACATTTTCTTGAATTTGTCTACATATGTGGGGGTTTTTTTTTGCTTTTTTTTTTTGTTTTTTTAATTTCACTGAATTTTGTGTTAGTGTTTGGTGCTTCTATAGTGATGATAGATTATAGAATCATAGAATACCAGGTTAGAAGGGACCTCAAGGATCATCCGATCCAACCTTTCCAGGCAAAGCATGACCTAGACTAGCTGTGCCAGCACCCTGTACAGCTGAATCTTGAAAGTGTCATTTTTTTATCTATATCTGCCATGTCCGTGAATAATGCTTTTTCCCAAGGCATATTAGAATAATCTAATCTAGCACAACACAATGCAACACAACACAACGTTAACGTAACATAATGTAATGTAATGTAACATAAACGTAACATAAACATAACGTAACATAACATATATCTGTCGTGTGGATGACCTATATTCCATGGCATGTGGACTATATACATCCTATAGCACATAATCCATTCACAGCTATTGAGCAATAATTAGTTTCAAGCATTACAGATTGATCACAATTACAAGCGACAAAAATTTCAATGTGGTATTATTTAAAGGTGGTATCATATTTCCCTCTATGTTTATGCAGTATTCCCCTCAGTATGGATACATAGTGTTCGCTAAAAAATAAATAAACAATAAAAAAAGATAATTAAGACTAGAGCTAATTTGGTTTAATATGGTGAAATAATGGACTGATGCAGTTTTCAAAGAGGAATAAAAGAAATATCACGGGGGTTTAGGACAGTGTGATAGGTAATTTTGAGTTAATTGAGTCATTTTATTTCTGGACTTTTTTTAATATGCTATTAATTAGAAGCTTTGAATTTAATAGTTACTTGAAAACTTGGACATTTGGTGTTGCTTTTTTGAATTTTCTCATAACTAGTGAATATCTTGGTAGGTAGAAGGATGTTTTTGCAAAGAGATGGAACTCGACTTATGTTTTTATTTCTTTTGTTTTCTCTTCTATATCCTGTGATACTTCATGCAGTGATTAACAACAGTGAGCAATGAAAGTATGATCTTAAAAAAAAACACCCTGGATTTTACTACTTGGCATTTCTCTTGTTTTAATTCTTCTCAAAGCACTTGTTGCCTCCCCATTTTTTATATAGTCAAGATGTATTTCAGAAGTTTAGAACAATCTGTGGAAGTATTCTTCAGGAAAGTAAGGTCATTTGATCAGTTAGACTTCTGAATCTGAGCTGAGTAAAAATGACAATTAATCCAGAAACTCCCAGAAATGTCATGTGTCATGTCTTTCATTTCAAGAAAAAACCTCATGGAAATAGGCATGACATAGGAAGCTATTTGCATGAAAGACACTTCAGAGCTTTAACTGAAATAAAAAAATGAAAACAATCCCATTTTATCAATCACAGAGACTATTCCTCCTAACTTTCAGGATAGTCCTTCTTCCCACAGCTAGCAATGCCGTGTTTGATTTTGAGTATCACCCACAAATGTGAACATCAGTTTTCCCATTGGAAGAAAAAGGCTAGACTCTCATTAACTGAAGTGAGACCAGGACTTTAGCCACCATCTTTGTCCATATGTTGTATTTTTCTTTTGGGGCTTTTCTCTTCCTCCCCCCTTCCTCCCCTCCCACCCCATTATTTTATTATCAATATCTTCATATTTAATTTTACTTGGGCTATAATTTTCAATGATGTGCTACAGGCTGAGATATCCCTGAAGAGCTTTAGACACTTCTCAAACAATCTATAGGATCAGGAGTCTATTAAATGGAAAATTTTCATCTTGTTCTATATTTATATTGTTAATAAAGCCATGACACCACCACCCATAACAAAACCTACACCTATAAATCATCTTTCTTGTGTATGAAATCTCCACACATTCCATATAATAGTGAGACGGACTGTATCCATCTAATAAACTATCATGTGGTAAGACTAGACATGCCTTTGAAAAAGTTATAAAATCTTAACCTTAATAAAATACATCTAAAAGTTCATTTTTTCCACTTACTGGTAATTTTCTTTGTTCACAAAATGGATTGCATTTTTAAGTACGTTGATATATTGAGGCTAAATCTAGGCAGAAAGGTTTTTTGATAAGTCATTTAGACTTTCTAAAAACATCAGCGAAACTATACCAGTGATCAAATTTAGCCTAATGTCGGATAATGTAGTCGTACCATACAAATGTTTGACATGACTTATGTGTTTATATTTGATCTGGATGTCGTTTTCAGTATCGAATCAGTGTTTCCATCTGTGAAAATGATTCATTTTCAAATCATTGTGAAATATAGATGCATCTTTCACAATTTTTTTTTTTTTTCAGTTTGTCAGAAAAAAATTTTGATCTGAAAATGTTGTAAGCCAAGCTTAAGAAAAAATTTTATATTGGGATCAGTTAGTGACTAAATGTCTAACATGTTCACGTGTAAGCTACAAAAGGGTAAACTTGGCAAATGGCTGAGAAAGCTTTCTTTTTCTCATTCTGAACCTCTGCGTACTGCAGAAAGTGCATTTATGAAAACATTGAGAAAGCCCACCCTGTTTAATATTGTGAATGCATAGAAAAACAATTGTGGACTAATAGAAAAAAAAAACCAAACAAAAAACAAAAACCACAAACCCCCAGACTTTTAGTACACATGATGATTGGTGAAAATCAACTACATTTTTTTTAAAGTTGAAATTAAGTCTTAAAATAGAAATGTTTTCATACCCACTATTTCCATCCTACACTAGCAACAATTTCATTCTGTGATTTCACACTCAGTGCTATGGAGGCAAATTAATAGGCATTTGTCAGTAAATTGGTAGGTGCTGGCAACACGTTAGCAGTATCCCACTCATATTAGCAAAAGGCAAATTCCCATGAAAAGTCTAAAGAAACTTCTGCCTTTTTCAACAGACAATGTTGTGATCATATGCAGCAGACAAAGAAAAGATTCCTAATATAATACATGTCTTTTCATAAAGCAAATATAAAGCTTACCTTCCATGTTCTATTCATTCCTTGTGGGTAAGAAAAAGAAAGCACTTTTATTGTTCCAAGCAAAAATACCTCTCTTTGAACTTTAAAATATCTTTAGAATTAATGTCTCTGATTGATAGAAAGAAGCCTGTGTTCTCTTTGGATTTGTAAGGCAGATTTACTTGGCAATGCATGTTACTAAGAACTCAACCAAATGACTTAGAGGGAATAGTAATGATACATAGAAACTGAATTCAAATGAGGAGCAAATGAAAGTCACCAACAATGACAGGACATTTGGTATCCCATCCAGAAAGTGTGAAAACTAAAGAAAACTGGTGTAAAATAGCATCACTTTCAGTATTTCCTGCCTCCTACCCATACCTCCCCTCTCATTGTGGCAGAAAAGCTGGAAAGCTCTAAGTATGCTGGATTTCTATCTCCTAGTTATAATAGAAAGCTATGGTGGACCAGCACTGGAAATCTGACAAGCTCCCTAGCAATACAATAACCAGAAATTATTACATCACATGAGATAAGCCTGATGATATAAGTACTCTTTTTATAACAGTCTGGAAGAAATATGTCTTATGAGAGGTCTTCTGGGGACGGTTAGCTTGCCACTCTTCATTGGATCTGGGGTTTTGAAGAAAAGACATAGAGTTATGCCTCATGTTTTGGATTCAAAGGGAGATCAACTTCATAGAAAAAGAGGACAACCCAAATAGTAGAAAAAGAATGAGAAACCGTTATCACAGGGACGTTATCATGATGACAGAAAAAGTGAAGCATTGAAGAAAGGGTCAGTAGCAGGAATGAGATCTCATTGAAGCTTAAGTAGGGAACTAGAGATAAAAAGAGTTGCTGGGAAAAAATGTTTTGATGTTGAGTGTAACCTGAATCACTGCAAAACAGACAAATTAAAAATTGAATGTGCAGCGTACCCATACTTCTTCCTAATGCCCATCTCAAAATCACTGATTTGACCTTTTTAATACACACTGTTAAATTATCATTTGCACATAAATTGGAAGAAAACATGGCTTGAGAGAATCGCCTGCTGCAACATTCTGTCTTGGAGTACTGCGTGCAGTTCTACTGTCCTCAACATAAGAGGGACATGGAGCTTTTGGAGCAAGTCCAGAGGGCCACAAGGATGATAAGGGGTCTGGAGCACCTCCTGTGTGAAGACTGGATGAGAAAGTTGAGGCTGTTCAGCCTGGAGAAGAGAAGGCTGCGTGGAGACCTCATAGCAGCCTTCCAATATCTGAGAGAGGCCTACAGGGGTGTTGGAGAGGGACTCTTCATCAGGGATTGTAGCGATACAAGAAGGGGTAATGGGTTTAAACTTAAACAGGGGAAGTACAGGTTAGATGTAAGGAAGAAGTTCTTTACAGTGAGGGTGGTGAGGCACTGGAACAGGTTGCCCAAAGAAGCGGTAAATGCTCCATCCCTGGCAGTGTTCAAGTCCAGGTTGGACAGAGCCTTGGGCAACATGGTCTAGTATGAGGCATCCCTGCCCATGTCTGGGTGTTGGAACTAGATGATCTTAAGGTCCTTTCCAACCCAAATCATTCTATGATTCTATGATAACTTTATCATTCAAGCATGTTGAGGTTTAAAAACAGTAAAGCCAGCTTGATTCCATAAAGAAAGCTCACAGCAACCAGTGCAAACTTCTTGCTGTTTTAAACCCTGAAGGGTACTGTTTCATGTGGATAGAGGCCTTTTTGCATTTCCTTTGTATAAATGACAGAGAAAAACAAATTTTACATCTGGTGTTTTCCCCACCTAATGGACCTTTCTGTATTGTTTCCAGAGCATACACAGTGTGTTCTGCAGCTGGATTATAATATATTGATAATGCAGGTTTTCTTGCAGGTGTGTGCTAGGTAGATCATTCCAAGATGCTGATAGATGCTCAGAGAACAGATGTTTCTCCACACACCAGCTGTATTGACATCTTGCATTAACCTTGAATACTGGTGTTTCTTTAAGAGTCAGTTACTATATCTACCCATAAATACTTGATCCAGGAGTATTTCGGATCACTTCCTGAAAGAGCTGCATAAGCCCCCCACACTTTACCTATCCTGAATATATGCAGTTAGCCATATATTGTTTGCAGGCTGTGAATCCTAGCGGAATTTCAGCAGTAAATGCTGACTTGACTAATTTAGCAGCAGATTTGCTTTATGCATGCAAATGTTTTCATTAACATCTGCAGGCTTGATTGCAGGTTTACATTTGAACAAATAGTGAGCACTTTTATGCGTCAGAGACCAATAGATATTATTTATGTCTGAAGCCTTGCTGTTGGTAGTAGTTATTATTTCAGTATATTCTTGTTGCCCCACAGGTATAGCTGAATTAAATTTTTTTAAAGTTATTTGAAATTTTCTAAATTGCTAAAATATTCCATAAAAATTGTAGGTTTGACACACTATTTTCCTCTTTGTATACTGAGTTTGACAGCCTGCTTGTTGTGTAGTGCAACAAAAAAGTGATTTAATTATGATGCTCACCAATATTTTAGCATTTCAAAGCAAGACAGAGAAAGAGAGAAAGGGCAAGTTGCAATAATACTCAAAATGCAAATTTCGAGTGAAACAAAATTTTGTTTTTGTCATCTTTACTAAAATAAGACAATCATGGCATGTACTTCTTTAAATACAGCCTCTAGATATGTAGGATTTGTGATTCGTGAGCAGACAAACATGTTTCCCTTATCCTAAATTCCCTTTAGCCAGCTCTGAAACAGACATAAGAAACCTGGGATTGGTAAACTAGCTTGAAAGTGGGCACTGCTGCTGTGCTAGTACTGAAAATGTGTATATAGTATTTTAAGAGACCATGCCTAATAAGTATGACCAGTTCCACAAATGTTTAGTCTTACCTTAGTAGAAGTCTAAAACTAGTCATCCATGTTAAAAAGGTGGCTAAGTGCACTGATGGTGTAAATCTCCCAGGATGAAGTAATTATTTACACTAAGAAGGATGTTTGAATATGGTTGAAGTACGGAAGGTGTAATGGCAGACAATAAGCAAGATTTGGCTTTTGGGGTTATTATTAGCATGCAACTGATATCCTGTGTAGAATGAAGTATTCATTCGAACTTCTATTCGAAAGGTCTCTTGAAGCAAAATGTCTTCCAAAGCCAGTATGTTTTATTAAAACATGTATGAGTCTAGAAAGGTCAAAAATGTTTTGTGGCGGGGCTTGTATATAAAACTGTGTCAGCTGTATTGATCTGTATTGAAGCCGATACTATTTTATTTAATCAAGATAATGAAGATGTAACATGGAAAACAGTTGCGACTGATACCAGATGAACCCTTGCTACCAACCCCATTTTCCACTCTTACCTGGCAACACTGCTTTAATAGATTTCCAGCCATAGAGCCTGTCTAAGTACAGAACAGTAGGCAGTTTTCCACATTCTTGCAAATAGATTACACAACGGAATGTCTTGCTAATGCCTATTTGTGATATCTAACCTAATGTCTGAGCTTCTGCAAGAAGGGGTCTCTTGTTCTTTTTAAACTCCTGTTCTGAGCTAGTAAATATAAGGCCTGAGGTTGGCATGGACTACTTCAATAAATGTTGCAAGGCACCTCATATTCAACTGCTGTGACATTATCTGGCTTTTTCCTATATCACTCCACTACATAATATAGATCTGAATAATCTTCTGATTGGTAAGAGTTACTTGAAATTTCATATTAGGTATAAATTAAAGTCTTTAGCACATACACTCTTAACAGAGTGTTAACTGTAAACTATCCAATTCTTTTTGCAGGTTTACTTAATTTCCTAGTTTCAGTGGTGTGTTATGTCAATAAATTAATTTTTTTTACCGTGTGCTGGAAAAAACAACTTCTATTTATTCCAAATTTGCTATGTCTTTAAATTTTTTAAAAGTCCCTTAGTTCTAATCTTCAGATTAACATATGTCACAATCTGGAGCTGTTATCTTCCCAACAACAATTTATACTGATAGTAAAGGCTGATGATATAACAAAAGCTGTTTGTAACTACAAACTGATGAGTCTTAATTAAAATTGTAGCAGAGTTTTCTGGTGTGATCAGTCATATTTGGCTTGCTAAATGATAAACCTTAGGCATTTTCAGAACTCTAATTGTGTATATGACCTTTTCAATATCGTGTCATGTTAAGCTCCACAAAAATGAAGGCACCATTTCTTGATTATATAAATACACTGGACTGCATTTTAGCTTTGTAGACTAAAATAACTAAGTATAAAAGCCATCCAGTGTAAGTTCTTCAGTTTTTGCAGCCTTGTGCATATTATTCAGCATAAGTTTGCATTGTTTTTGCTTTTGTTTAGAATTTCTTTTTCCTTTTAAGTCATAAAAAGAAATTCTACTGAAATTACAAATTTGGTTTAGGGCTTGTGTAACCATATGTCATGTTCAAAAGAAGCATCTTCTTTAGGGTAAGGATGAGGAAGATGAAACAGGAAAGTGAAAAGAAAAAGGAAAGGAGAAAAACATCTAGAAAAGGAAGATAGCATCAAGAGAAAAGCAAGGAGATTTATTTTTTATGTAATTTATAGATACCTCAATGATTGTAATTCCTGAAGATTAGATGGATAAATTACATAATTTCTGAACCCTTTCTAATCAAGCTAAAAATCGTAAACTGAATTCTTACATGGTTGAAGAAATAATCTGTGTTTAAAGCTTTCTGTTAAACTCAGTGTGTAAATATTCTTTGTTACATTCTGATAGCAAGCACTGACTTCTTCTATCAATTTGAGAAAACAGAAATGCATGGTATAGCTTTTCAAGGTGGCTTTTGACTGCCAGGCTAAAAAGCAGGACCTGATTTGAGGTTTGGCCCAGAATATAACTAATTGCTAAAACATACGAAATGCATTTTCTATCAATAGTAGAGACCAAATGCCTGTAACTGGTGAAGAGCTTGCATCCACATTTCTGACTACCTTGAAAATTTGAGGTAGTTGTAAAGTTGTCAGCTTTGCTCTTTTAGCTGTACTACAGCCACAGATCTAAAATTCTGAATTAGCTAAATACAAAATATGTGGTATCTCTAGTTCATTTTCCAGACAGTATATGTTATCTTTCTATATTTGTCAAACTAACAAACTTCTGAAGTGCCTTTATGATATATATACGCAGTAGACTATGAGTATATAATGAGTAATATATGTATGTGCCATTTTAATCATATGATGAGGTAGAAAGCTATACAGTAAAATTTCTCCATGATGCAAAATGATCCGATCAAATATTTTGCATTTCTTTTCTGTATGGCATTTATGTGTTTAAGGAGGATAGAATTGCCTAAATGAATATATTCATGAGTTCAGTGTTTGCACAATTCCACAAAAGACTAATTTGCAGAACTTGTAAGAGAAAATTATAAAGGCTGTGACTAAAAACAAAACAAAACAAAACAAAAAAATCATTGGCAATTCATATGCCCAAATAAAATTCATTATTGAGTTTAGAACTTAGTGATAGAGATAGATTTGATGCCTCTTCCTTCCTTGCCTAGCAATGTTGTGGAACTGATGGACTTCATGAAGTTCAACAAGGCCAAGTGCAAGGTTCTGCACCTGGGTCAGGGCAATCCCAAGCACAAATAAAGGCTGGGCGGAGACTGGATTGATAGCAGCCCTGAGGAGAAGGGCTTGGGAGTGTTGATCGCTGAGAAGCTCAACATGACGTGGCAGTATGCACTCACAGCCCAGAAAGCCAACCATATGCTGGGCTGCACCAACAGGAGTGTGACCAGCAAGTTGAGGGAGGTGATTCTGCCCCTCTGCTCTGCTCTTGTGAGACCCCACCTGCAGTCCTGTGTTCAGCTCTGGGGCCTCCAAAACAAGAGAGACGTGGACCTGCTCAAGTGAGTCCAGAGGAGGCCACAAAGATGATCAGAAGGCTGGAGCACATCTTTTAGGAAAACAGACTGAGAGAGGTGGTCTTGCTAGGCCTGGAGAAGAGGAGGCTTCAGGGAGACCTTAGAGTAGCCCTCCAGTGCCTAAAGGGAGCCTACAGGAAAGACAGAGAAGAACTTTATACAAGGGCATGTAGTGACAGGACAAGGGGAAATCACTTTAAACTGGAAGAGCGTAGATTTAGGCTCAACATTAAGAAGACGTCCTTAACTGTGAGAGGGTGGTGAGACATTGGAACAGGTTGCCCCATCCCTGGAAGTGTTCAAGGCCAGGTTCGACAGGGCTTTGAGCAGCCTGGTCTAGTGGAAGGTGTCCCATGGCAGGGGGTTGGAATTAGATGATCTTTATTGCCCTTTCCAACCCCAACCATTCTAAGATTCTGTGGTTCCTCTTCCCTTGCTCTCCCTCACTCAAAACAGCATTTTTATTTTTTTTTTTCTTATAATGATATATAGAAAAATGTTATCGACTGGATACTGCATAGTGTGATTCTGAAAATAATGGAGTGTAGTTACAAGAAAGTAAAAAAAGTAATCCAGAAACAGACTCCAGATTTACATGAAGGCAAAAATTTACAGAATATCCTAATTCCAGATAAGAATAAATCAGTATAAATGAGTGTCTTTGAAATCAAGTATTGAAACCTATTAGTTTAAGATTTTGGCCAGATTTATAAAGTGAAAAAGAAAAAAGGTGTTTCGTGTCTCTAGATTTGTTAACACCACAGAAACATAATGGAAGATACATAGTAT
Organism: Strigops habroptila; assembly: GCF_004027225.2. Lineage (NCBI taxonomy): Eukaryota > Metazoa > Chordata > Aves > Psittaciformes > Psittacidae > Strigops > Strigops habroptila. Next base: position 44,265,389 of record NC_044302.2, read on the forward strand.
TACTTACCCTCTTGATGTATTCCACACAGGGAGGAGAGTATGGCTTCACAGAATCACAGAAAGACTGAGTTTAATGACAGCTTTTGACATCATGTGGTCCAACCTCCCTGCTCAAAGCAGGGCCAGCTGAAGCATGTTGCCCAGTAGCGTATCCTGTTATATTTTGCGTATCTCCAGAGATTAAGACTTCACAACCTCTATGGACAATGGGTTCCAGTGTTCAAACATCCTCCAGTAGAAAATACTTTTGTTGTGTTCAGATGAAACTTCATGTGTTTTAATTTGTGCTTATGACCTCTTGTCCTGTCAGTGGGCATCACTATGTGAGTCTGGTTCCCTCTTCAGTCCCTTCCATCAGGTATTTATACTTGGATTAGATCCCCCTGAGCTTTCTTTTCTCCAGGCTGGACAAATCCAGGTCTCTCGGCCTCTTCTCATATGATAGATGCTCCAGACCTTCCATCCTCTTTGTGGCCTTCTGCTGGATTCACTGCAGTAAATCCACTTTCTTTTTCTACTGGAGAGCCCAGAGCTGGACCCATGATTTAGCAGACGGGAAGAATCACCTCTCTCAACCTGCTGGCAGCACTCTTCCTAATGCAGTCAAGGTAGCTTCTTTAGCCTTCTCTACTGCAAGCATGGCTCATGGTCTTCTCCTGCAGGACCCCTCCTATACTGGAATAATATGGGGTTATTCCTTCTCAGGTGCAGGGCTTTACATTTTCTTTTATTAGACTTGTTTTCCTTGTCTGAACTTATAATTTCATCTTACTAGGTATTTTCTACTTCCTTTGTTCACTACAGATTGTCATCTTCTTTATTTGAAGAATAAAGTTATTTAATTTTGTGAATGCATGACTTCTAAAAATGTAGTTCTTGGGTATACGCTTCTGTGACAACCTTTAGAACCATCTTTTAGATGATGGAAATAATGCATATACAAAATAATGTGAATTTATAAAGCGTAAACCCTGTAATTTTAAATCTATCATTCAGTCTGAGTTCTCTGCATCATAATTTCAGTGCTTAATGGCAGGGTTGGTTGGTATCTGAGCAATGCTTAAAAGTGAGTGAGTGCTTGGGAATACTACCAAAGTTAATGAAATGGTAGAAACATCAATCTGTAGCTGTTCTAAATTTGCATTAAAGTCAATGAAACACAATTCTTTTACCCAAAGAAGCTCTCTCTGAAGATTTTGGTGTTTGGTGGGTTGCTTTTTTTTCTTTTTTCCCTGACAAGATGAACAAAAAGAAAACACTCTCTAGGTTATATTTACAGGATGTTCTAACAGAACATTTTGAAGTTTAGAGGAAAAAATTTCTCTTTTAAGATTTTCCAGAGTAAGCTTTGTGACTTCTGGGTGTTTTTCTCTAGTTTTGATTTTGTAATGAAGCTTTTACATAAATTCTTTTTTTTTTGAAATCCAGTCCAGAGACTTTGTTTTTGTTTTGGGGTTGTTTTTTTTTTTTTTTAGAGTTTATGGCAATATCAGACCGTAAGAAGCATGAAGGGACTTGGTTTTCGAAGGAAAGAAAAGAAAAAAGGAATGAAAGCTTTGTTGGTGGCTTCCGTAAAGTATTTTAAGAAATAAAATAATATTTTCTATATTTGAATTTTTCCCAGAAAGAGTAGACTGAAGTTCCGTTAGTTAGTTGCATTAGATTAAATGAAGTTAGCAGTGCCTAGCATGTTAAAAAGTCTGATCTTGGGATGTGGACACACAGGAGTTAACTGCTGCAATTATGAATTCACAAAGACTTAAAACCAGCTGGGGTGTGCATGTAGTGGCAACAGAGAGCCAAGCAAGTTGCAAAACCCTTATCAAAAATATGTAAGTCCTATGGTGAATGCTGCGAAGCAATGTCAATACTGTTAGCAGAGATTAGGCCAGCTTAGTTCACTTCTATGGGTGTGCATTCTTTGTTTTTCATTCCCTATAATTCCTTCACTGCAGTGAAGTAATTATAGGAGTAAGGCTCTCCTCTTGGATCTTAGTGTGTTAATCTGGAAAATTAAAGTTAGCTCATGAAGATCGTGTATCACTGCCCTCTTTTCTCAGGAAGACTGCAAGAAGAGTTTTGATGAATGATTGAGTTTCATTCTCTTGTAAGACTATTAAAAATGTTAATGTAAACCTTTTCAGATGTCTAAGAAACTAAGACAGGAAAAGTAGGAAGAGTGATAAAGTGGGGGAAAGAAGGGAGGGAAAGGTTAATCTTATCTGTGAAATGCCAAGTTGTTAGCAGGATGCTTTTGCTCAGCAAATATAATGACCTATATGGCGTTTGGCTTGTGTGGAATACAGACCAGGAAAACAAAGGGCTTTGATCTTCAAGACCAAAGTCTTCAAGAAAACAGATGTAGCACGGTTAAGTACACAATAGAATTTATGTTCCTAATGTGTTCTGCTGTTCATCTTAACATCTCTCTTTTTTTAGAAATGTGTATTTAAGTAATAAAACAGTCTGTTTCTTTAACAACAGAATAACCTGTCTTAGCTGAAACCTATAAACCCATTACAAATACTGTATGGTGTATTTTCATCATAGAACTGATGAAACCAACGATTTAGTTAAGGGATGGCTCTACTGGTGATTATGTCAACTTACATTCTTTGACTTTTCATTCCACTAATATCAAGTGTTTTGCTACTTTGGAACTACTAGGATGAGGGCTGGTGATATGGGAGTTGCATTTGTTACCCAGAAGCTCTCTCACAGCTGGTTCCTTTCCTCCTTCTGTCCATGTTAAATGGCACATTCTGCTGAAGCACAAAGGAGAATTTCTGCAGTGCTTGCACTGTTAGCTGTGAACTGATAGGAGATACACCTGCTTTTCTTTTCCCTGTTGTATGTAGAGTGACATTGGTGAAGGAGATCTGGTATCTTCCAATATGGTATCTTCCAATAACATCTGCTGAAGTAGAACCTGCTGAAATAAGCCAGTTTCATCTTTGCAAGCACCTTGTAACAATTTATGTCTTTAAAAAAAAAAAAAAAAAAAGGAAAAAACTTTGAGAAGACACTCAATAGAAAATGGTGATTTTATAGAATTATTTTTGTGAAGTATACTGTGCCTGCCATACAAGCAAGCAATATCCAAGCCATTCATTCTTTCAGAAAAAAGGCTGAGTTAGAATGAAAACAAGACATATTAGTCTCTATTGAAGTATCATGAAAAAGCAGCAGCAGACAGCTGATAATTTTCATCTTATTTTTTAATGCATGTCCTGGCCTTCATGCACCATAGTTCAAATCCGTAATGCTCTGACAAGGACAACAAATATGTCGTGAATCATGCAGAGGGCAACTACAACAGGCATCAAATATACTAAAGAATATCAGACAAAACTAAGTGAAAGGTGAGTAGGGTTGCAAGAGTATTTTATGTTTTATCCTTTTCTATGTAGAAGGAGGACACTTGATGAATATAAAAATATTTAGACTATACTTTGATTTCTGCTATTCATGTGAACAGCAGCAAAAAAACCTGCTCTGGCTTTTACACATTCCCAGGGCTGAGGCAATCAAAAGGAACTATGAACTAATTACTGATTTCATATAATTACAGAATAAGGTAGGTTGGATGGGACTGCTGGAGTTAATCTAGTCCAGCCTCCTGCTCAAAGCAGTTTCAGTAGACAGTGTTGCTCAGGGCTTTGTTCCATTAAGTTTTGAGCATCTCCAAGGATGGAGATGCCACAGCTTCCACAGACACTCTGTTCTAGCGCTTGACAACCCTCGTAGTGGTCAAAATTTTCCATAATACTGAGTCTCAATTTCTCACGTTCCAGCCAGTGCTTCTTGCCTCTCGTTATTGTCATGCACCTCTGAGAAAAGACTGGCTTCATCTTGCTTATACTTGCCCATTCCTCATCAGATGGTTGTAGCCCAGAGCAGAATCTCACTTTAACCTCTTTCTTAAGGCTGAAGAAACCCAGATCCACATGCTCTGGCTGTGGCCATCATGGTGACCCTCCGCTGAACTCACTCCAGTACCTCAGAGTCTGTCCTGTGCCAGGAGCCCAGACCTGTAGCCTGCACTCCTGGTGTGGTCTCTCCAGTGCTGAGCAGCAGGGCAGGATCTGTGCCTGGCCCTGCTGCTGCAGACCCAGGTGCAGGGGCTGTACTGCTTTGCAGCTCAGAGAACCTGCTGCCCCTGCAGGGCCTTTTCTGCAGCGCCACTTCTGGTCAGTCAGCCCTAATCTGTCCTGCTGCAGGGGTGAGTCCTTTCCAGGGCTTTAGGGACCTCCATCAGGTTCCCTACAGCCCATTTCTCCAGCTTGTCCAAATTTCTCAAAATAGCAGCACTGCCCTCCAGGCTGCTGTTCACTCCCTCCATCTGGCGCACCCCACTTACTTGCTGGCAGTGCCTTCTGTCCCATCACAGAATCATAGAATCATAGAATAGTTAGGGTTGGAAAGGACCTTAAGATCATCTAGTTCCAACACCCCTGCCATGGGCAAGGACACCTCGCACTAAACCATGTTGCCCAAGGCTCTGTCCGACCTGGCCTTGAACACCGCCGGGGATGGAGCATTCACAATTTCCTTGGGCAATCCATTCCAGTGCCTCACCACCCTCACAGTAAAGAACTTCTTCCTTATACCTAATCTAAATTTCTCCTGTATAAGTTTGAAGCCATTACCCCTTGTCCTACCGCTACCGTCCCTAGTGAAGAGTCCCTCCCCAGTACCCTTATAGGCTCCCTTCAGATACTGGAAGGCTGCTATGAGGTCTCCACGCAGCCTTCTCTTCTCCAGGCTGAACAGCCCCAACTTTCTCAGCATGTGGTGAGGGCACTAAACTGATTTAGACTCAGTATCAGCCCCTGACAGATGCCACTATTAAGCAGCCACTATTTGGACTTTGCAAAGCTGATCTTAGCACTTTGAACCCATCTTTCCAGAGAGTTTTCTTCTTATCTTGTCATACCCATACCCAGGCTAAACCTTCCCATGGCTACAATGAGTCTATCATGTCAAGGACTTTGCTAAAGTCAAGGCGTGCAATATCCACTGCTGTCCCCTGCACAACCTTCTGGTCACCTCATTGCAGAAGGTGGTCAGGGTTGCATTTGGTAGATTTCCATGAGCAAAAGGGCATTGTGGCTAATACGTCTGTCTTCCAGAATGAATCTGATGGCACCACGTGTGGGCAAAACAATGCCAGGTTAATCTTGATAAAAAAGGTAACTACCTATTTCATAGGCTGTAGCACATGATAGCAATCACAGCAAGAATTCACCTCTTGAGCAGATTTGTGCTTAAATGGGGCATGTCTTTTATGGTCTGCTTTGCATTGTGTAACTGAAAATTTATTTTTATAAAACCATAGATAGGTTTCTTCAGCATAACATTATGAAACAAGTTGAACTGGTACAAACTTCTCTTAAGTTTCTGGAAATAAGAGTCTGCACTAGAAAAGTTGATATGCCTTACAAGGTGCTGTTAGGTCAGTTGAGATTGACTGGTTTCAATTGCTTTTTCCCAAAGCCTGTTAAATTGTCTCCTGCTAGTGCTGGTTCTAGAAATAATGTCAATTTTAAGTCATCCTGAATGTGGAATTTTCTTTCCTTTCTCTAAATGGGGTATATATGCTGTGAAAGAAGTGTGTTCATTGTGTATTGTGTTTGCTGTTAAAGTACATCTTTCTTTTTTATTACTTTGTTTATCCATTAAAGGGCAATAAGCTTCCCCTCACTTTGGATTTGATTATTAGGATTTTATACTTCCCTGTCCATAAACACATCAATGCACAGAGGTTCAGCAGAGTAAGTTTTGGTAGCTGTGATCTTTATCTCTGAATTCTGTTTCTGGCATAAGTGGATAGGTAATAGAAGGAGAAGAAAAATAGACAATATACATGATAGCATCTTTGATGAAGAGTGACTGGTAAGGTGGTCAGTGAAAAATAGGGAAGCAAAGCCTGTGTTTTGTTCAGTCCTTATTCTGTTACAGCCTAATGCCTTTGGTTGGAGGAGAAGATGCCGCAGCCTCTCCAAGGCTACGTGTATTCCTCTCAAAGGCAATTAACTACTGCTGTCAGAGTTGAGTTCCCAGAAGGGCCAGTGCAGTGGTATTTTATTAATGATGATCTGCAGTAAAATGTATAAAGAATTGTGATGTTTCATTAAACACAAAATCTTCTCAGTTGCTCAGGGTTTATGTTTCTTTAGTAAGCGGGTACTGAGGGTAACTACTTCATGGAATGTCCCTTCAATTTTTGTGTAACATATGAATATATATAAATATATGTTTCTAAATATACATACCTATCATTTTTAAATTGCTTGTAAAAGTTGGATTAGTAAAACCAGATTGGGTCATTCATCTTACATACAGCATAATCAGGAGGTCACCAACACTGAACTTTGTGTAAATGTATATATGTTGAGCATTTTTATATTGAGTTCGTCCTTTATTCCATTACTTAATGTTTCTCTCCCAGGGGGAATTCAGGTTCCTCCAGGAGCTGAGTGTGTGGACTGGAGTAGGAGGCAGCAAGGGTGAATCAGGCATTTGAGAAACACGTAAAAGAGTATCTACACAGGCAGACACAGACAACCTCAGGTTCATCCAAAAAGTCCATTGATCTCTAAAACTCAGTAGGCGAATTATGATGAAGTCCAGTGTGTGTTTTTTATAGACTACTTTGAAAAATTACACTGGAATACCTTAGTAAGAACATTGCCTTATACTGTGTAAATTTTGGTTCAGCAATAGGAGTTTATTGTCATAACATTTAGTATTTTGTCTCTTTTGTGGACAGTCATGGCTTCTAGTGATTTTCTTTTGAGAACTGGAGAGAACTCAACACATTCATGCCATATATATAAAATCACCAGATGATAATTATATACGTATGATTTAAACTGTTTTAGTGATGTATCTCTTTGGCAATGGAGAGAAGAAACTACTTTTTTTTTAATTGCTTTTTCTTCCAAAAAGCAATTGTGTAGTCCCATTGAATTTATGAACCGTTTTATGTACTTAACGAGGCTTGTTGGATCAGAATGAGAAAGTTTTAACACCTTGTAGGATCAAGCTTGTCATTTTCAATGCATGGCTTCTGGGAGCAAACTATGTTCTGCAGTCATCAGTCAAAAAATGTTCTGCAGTCATCAGTCAACGAAATGAATGTGACATCCTTTCAAAACCATGTAAACAGCAGTAGCATTATGTAGTTAATATTTCCAAACTTTATTAGAAATTTTCAAATAGTTTTAGGTATTCTCAATCAATACATCAGTGCCAAATAGGAATGGTTGTGTAAGATAAAGCATAGATTGCAGCTCCAGTTTTGTAACTGTGTTTTAAAACTTCTTTTGCTAGTGTTTTCTATTGGAACAGTTTCAAATATTGTCCTGTGAATACAGCAGAATTAGTGTGAATGATAAACGTTGTTGAAATGTCTTCATCATTTTTAAAACTTTGGTCTTACTTTTGCCTTCATTTTTAAGCATGGCCAAAGGTTAAATACCTGTCTGAGCTTTGCAATCAGTAGACAATCTTCTGAATTTCTTAGAAACAAAATATTTTACAGTACAGATTAAAAGGGACCTTATTCCAGGGGGCTAGTGGGATGACTGTATTAAAGACTCCAGGAGACAAATACAAGAACAATATGAGAAATGCACTGAGGATGCCATCATATCTGGGAACAATCTAATTATCAAATTGAACATACTGAAATGCTAGAAGTATGCTCAGCATGTTCTCTTTACAGCAACGATACTACATCAGCAGTACAATCAGAGAAGGAAAGTTCCCTGAGGACTCTTCAAGTCATCTGCAAATTTCAGCTTGAATCTTTCTTGCCTTTTTTTTTTTTTTTTTTGGGGGGGAGGTGTGGAGGATTTCTCTCTTTCACACACACATTTCTTTTTTCTTTCTTTATTGTGTAGACATGCAAAAATGAAGTAAAGCATGGGTATCAAAATTAATTCTGCTTGTTTATGAAACCACACATTAAAGTAATATTAGTGTGATCCAAGAGTACAGACATAGATATCAATAGCCTGTAGGATTAGAATGGCTCACCATATGATCTGGGACTGTATCTCCTGCGTTAGTAGGAAACTGTAAAATTTTTCTATCAACTCTTATAATTGTATCAATTTTCTTAAATCTTTCATTTTTTCTTTAAAGATTGGCAGCAGATAGAGTGTCATCACATTTCAATAATGTAATATATAGAACATCATGTGATAAATTCATCCTTGTCAGTTGTAATCTATAGCTTGTCATCTTGAATTATTCCTGGGATGAATTTGGCTCAACCATAGTTGCATAATTTTTTTACAGAATCTACTTAGCACTGTCCAGGAAAACACTATGATAATGAGACTTTCCAATAGAAAAATTAGTTACTATTACACTACCAATCATTATAATTACAACCTTGATAACAAAGTGTTGATTTTATGGTCAGTTGTATAGTTTGCCCTTGAGGACCTGGACTTATCTGCAGTATATTGTTGAGACCTAGATGCCACAATGATTGTAAATCCCTTGTTTTTAACACGGACATATATATGTCCTTTACTATGTCACTTAGGAAACTGATTATTTTATATATTTAATTTGGTAGTTCTTTGATCACTAATTCATCCTGCTTCTTTTTATCAGTGACATTCAGGAGACTCTGAATTAAGATGCTGGTGCCTTCAGTACTGTTTGTAGTCCAGAGTCATACCTGATGGTTGAAGTAGATTGACCTCCTTTTTGGATTTCTGCTAGATTATACTGCTTGTTGCCATTGAAGTGAGAAATTGTTCCAAATGTCCATGTGCATTAGGCACTAAAAATTTTTTTGCTTGTTCTTTAAAATGTTCTAATATTTGTCCATTCCTGCAACTGTTATGATTTGCCTATGCTATGATTTGCTTGTGACATGAACCAATTTTGTTAATTTTCCCAAATCAAATTGTTTGAAAAACTAGTACTATGTTGTTATCTCTGGCTTTGTGTATATCTTCAGCTTGCTGATAGCTGTATTTCTTATAAAAGATGCAATGCTCTATTTCACTACTTGCCTTTTTTTTTTTCTTTTATTACAGTAATAAAGCTTCAAATTTTTTTCCTATGGAGGAAGGAAGTATAAAGTTATAAGAAATATCAAAAAGAAATGTGTTACTTGGAATGCAAGTAGGTATAGTCTGATAAGAGCAGGAAACATTGCTCTTAAGAAGTTTGCTGCTTAAGAAGTAGCAAAGAATATGCTAGTCCAGATTCCTTGGTCAGTATCAGTAGTTTCCTTTTTCTGATAATGAAGGATAGCTACATACATTTTTTTGAACTTCATGCATTTGGCAAAGTCAATTAGAATTGACTGTAAAAGCCTAGAGATAAATACTATTTTCCAGTGCAATTTTTATGCAGCTTCTAAACAAGTTTGCTTCCAAATTGATACTGGCTTCTGAAACAGATTGGAAATATGGAATTTGAAAGAACATGCTCAAGTCCTGGAGCTAGAAGTATTACAGATAGGCCAGTGTCTTGGCCCCACCAGGCTGTGTAGTGATGGTATTTCATGTACTGACAATACACCTCTTATGGAAAAGGATACTTTATCACTTTATTTCCTTTCGTTGTAGTAAAAATTGATAGGAAATTGTGCTTCCAAAATACATACAGAAGGAGTACTGTATCCCCATAAACTCAGAAAGTGAGTCAATAGTAAAAGTGACTTAAGAATTACACACTGGTCAGTCACATCAAAACCTACCAAGTCTGAAGTAATTACAGATGGGAACAACAGTACACGTAACAGTGACATATTTATCCTTTTCTGATTTAGGAACTTCTTATTTAGAATGACATCTGTCTACCAAAAGAGTCTCAAGTAGCAAATTATACTAAATTTTTGAACTCTGAATTTTGAATGTAATAAAACTTGATAAATTCCCTATATTAATGTCTATTAATATATACCTATTTTAGATACATTAAATATTCATGTTAAATGGACATCTAAAAATTAAAAATTAATTTCCAGCACTTGAAAGCTTTTCAATAAATTTTTCAGAGAAAACATGGAACCTTTTTCGTTTGCAAAGGATTACCTTGAGATAAAAGCATTTTGTAAAATTTCTCAGAAAAAAATTGAAGGAAAAATACCGTAAATATTGAAATACTAAAGCGAGATTTAAATTTTGAAATTACTTTTTCTTTCAAGTGTTTTGTATGAACATAGCAGTAATGTGTGTTTCTTGTGGAATATGGGTGCAAGTATCTGTACTTGTATTTCAACTACTAAAATGCACTTTAAAACATATAGACTGTATTATATACTCTAAAAACTCCTCATGCCATTTGTGAAATGTAGGAAAGACCTAAGGACATGAATTACATCTCTGCTCACTTTGCTACCTTATGATACTGTTAGACTGGGAAAAATGTGACTTCAGAGTAAACAGAACTTAGTTAAAAAGGTTCAAAAATACCATCTGTTCTTATCTGCCACTCTAGTGTGACCTTCTGTCCTGCTATTATCATTTATATTGTACATTAGCTGTAGCACAGTTGCTGTAAAATCGACTTTGTTTCCTATTCATCTTTCAGTAGAACATGAGTGTGTGGTATGTGATGCATGATCTTTCAAAAGTGCATTCCGGCAATCTATCATCCCATAATCTGTCCTCATATTCCCATAATCTATTATCATATTTATGGCTTGCTTTGGTTATAACAGAGTTAATACATATGAGACTAGCCAGCCCTAATCCTGTCAGTACACTTCCTCTTACAACTTGCTAGATAGTGTTTTTTCATCTATGTCTGTCTGCCATGTGAGAATGTCAATTAACTGCAACACAGGTATTGTTATACCACTTTCTACTGAACTGAGCAATGAAATAGTGACATAATGTGCTAAAGGTCATGTGTGAGTGGCAGTGGCAGAAATGAATAAAAAAGTTCAGGTTCCAGTGCTAAAAAAAAAGTTACTTTGAGGAAGATCTTTCTGGTAGAGAAGGGTGAAATGAGCTTAGGTGGTATCTGTGAGAAAAGTAGAATAAATGCTTGACTGTCTCAAATGATGCATACTTCAGATCTACATTGTGACAGACAAATGAGCTCTTTTATGCCATTTTAAATTAAACGGAAATATACACATATATATGCATGTGATGTGTGTATATATTCAACTAATATATATTAGAATCATAGAATCATAGAATCGTAAGGGTTGGAAAGGACCTTAAGATCATCTAGTTCCAACTCCCCTGCCATGGGCAGGGACACCTTGCCCTAAACCACGTGGCTCAAGGCTCTGTCCAACCTGGCTTTGAACACCACCAGGGATGGAGCATCCACAACCTCCCTGGGCAACCCCTTCCAGTGCTTCACCACCCTCACTGTAAAGAACTTCTTCCTTATATCTAATCTAAACTTCCTCTGTTTAAGTTTGAACCCATTACCCCTTGTCCTACCACTACAGTCCCTAAGGAAGAGTCCCTCCCCAGCATCCTTGTAGACCCCCTTCAGATACTGGAAGGCTGCTATGAGGTCACCACGCAGCCTTCTCTTCTCCAGGCTGAACAGCCCCAACTTTCTCAGCCTGTCTTCATATGGGAGGTGCTCCAGCCCTCTTATCATCCTCGTGGCCCTCCTCTGGACTCGCTCCAACAGCTCCATGTCCTTTTTATGTTGAGGACACCAGAACTGTACGCAGTACTCCAAGTGGTGTCTCACAAGAGCAGAGTAGAGGGGCAGGATCACCTCCTTCGACCTGCTGGTCACGCTTCTTTTGATGCAGCCCAGGATGCGGTTGGCTTTCTGGGCTGCAAGCGCACACTGCCGGCTCATGTTAAGCTTCTCGTCAACCAACACCCCCAAGTCCTTCTCCGCAGGGCTGCTCTGAATCTCTTCTCTGCCCAGCCTGTAGCAGTGCCTGGGATTGCCCCGACCCAGGTGTAGGACCTCGCACTTGGCTTGGTTAAACTTCATAAGGTTGGCATCGGCCCACCTCACAAGCGTGTCAAGGTCCCTCTGGATGGCATCCCTTCCCTCCAGTGTATCAACCGAACCACACAGCTTGGTGTCATCAGCAAACTTGCTGAGGGCGCACTCAATCCCACTGTCCATGTCACCGACAAAGATGTTGAACAGGACCGGTCCCAACACCGATCCCTGAGGGACACCACTCGTTACAGGTTTCCAACTGGACATCGAGCCATTTACCACAACTCTTTGCGTGCGGCCATCAAGCCAGTTTTTGATCCACCGAGTGGTCCATCTATCAAATTGATGTCTCTCCAATTTAGAGACAAGGATGTCATGTGGGACAGTGTCGAACGCTTTGCACAAGTCCAGGTAGATGACATCAACTGCTCTGCCACTGTCCATCAGTTCCGTGGCTCCATCATAGAAGGCCACCAAATTGGTCAGGCAGGATTTCCCCTTAGTGAAGCCATGTTGGCTGTCACCAACCACCTCGTTGTCTTTCATGTGCCTTAGCATGTTTTCCAGGAGAAACTGTTCCAAGATTTTGCCAGGCACAGAGGTGAGACTGACTGGTCTGTAGTTCCCCGGGTCTTCCACCTTCCCCTTCTTGAAAATGGGGGTTATATTACCCTTCTTCCAGTCATCGGGAACTTCACCTGACTGCCAGGATTTTTCGAATATGATGGACAGTGGCTTAGCAACTTCATTCGCCAGCTCCTTCAGGACCCGTGGATGGATTTCATCAGGTCCCATTGACTTGTGCACGTTCAGGTTCTTAAGGTGGTCTCGAACCTGGTCTTCTCCTACAGTGGGCCTAAGGTCTTCGTTCTCACAGTCCCTGCATTTGCTTTCCAAGACTTGGGTTGTGTGGTCAGAGCATTTGCTGGTGAAGACTGAGGCAAAGAAGTCATTAAGAACCTCAGCCTTCTCCAAATCCATGGTAGCCAGTTCTCCTGATAGCTTCTGGAGAGGGCCTACATTGTCCCTAGTCTGTCTTTTATTTGCTACGTATCTATAGAATCCTTTCCTGTTATCTTTTACATCCCTTGCCAAACTTAATTCTAGCTGGGCCTTAGCTTTCCTAACCTGGTCCCTAGCTTCTCGGGCAATGCTCCTGTATTCTTCCCTGTATTCACTATATATGTGTGTGTTTGGGTTTTTGTATGTATACTTCCCTCATGAAAGAACTGTGTTTATTACACTTTTGTTTGTCACAGATATATGGTGTGCAAATGAGTAAAACTACAATTGAGAGGTGAGTGCCATATCGTAAATAATCATCAGAGACGTGTTTGTTCTCCAAGATGCTGCAGTCTCATGGTGATCAGAGAAAATGATTTATATTAGTTCAGTATTTTTATTTCATTTTGTGGTGCAACATTTGCAATTAAAATTGCTAGAATAGGGTAAAACATCTGTTTTCGATAAATAAAAATTTCACTGAGAATTAAAAGTAAAAACAGTCTGTGAATGCATTAGTGCATCTTTGAACTACCTTCTTTCTTTTCTTAAGTTCAATTCTTATTACTTTTACATTTTTCCCCTTTTTGATCCATTTTTTGTCTGTTCATTGTGCAGAGAGGGATGATAATTCTGGGATTCATAATTTTACAGTGAAACCTCATTGCTTTTTAAGAAATTCAGGAAGGTCGCTATGACGTTGGATCACATTCCTTCTGTACTTTTTCTGATTTTCACATCCTATAAGGCCTTCAAATACATAGAGAGTATGTGATTTAATTGTACTTGTGAGCAGCGGCATTTTCTGTGTGTTAATCCCTTTTCTTACTGGCTTCATTCTTTTTTCTTTTTCTTTTGTCATTGTTCTTTTTTTTTTTTCTTTTTTTTTCCTTTACTTAATTCTCATTATTTCTCTGAATTGTTCCTCCTGTTAGCATTTGAGTGAGCAAGGCGTGTTATTTGCTGTACCTGCAAGGCAGCATTTTTCTGAAGAAAGTTTTAGCACAGGTAGAAAGAATTATCTAAGTATTCAGTCTTGATGCAGAAGGTCATGAAAGCACAGAACAAAACTGATACAGGAAATGACAATATTTATTTTTGTACTCATAGTATTAAAAGATGTGAAAGTAGTCACAGGGCAGCAGCCTCAAGAGAGTTATAGGAAGGTTGTGCCTAGTAATAGATTATTTTCCCACACTCTAAGATACTGATATATACTGATGCAGTGCTCTATTTTATTTAACCTGTTTTAAGTGCTTGAAGCAGGTAAGTGATGTTATTCATTTTTCAGACTGTCCTTGTAGTTTATTGGTACTTACTTTAATATGGTTCTAGAAAGTAATACAAAATAAATTCACCCCACAGGTTAAAAAGCCCACAGAGGTGATGTGTGTTAGTTGGGTTTTGGTTTGGGTTTTTTTTTTTTTTTTGTATCTTCAGAACAGTAGTACTTTGGTAATGACCTGAGTCTGTTTTAACAGGGAATGTTGTTGGGTGAATCTTTGTAGGTAAATATACTTCTTATTTTCATGTTTTGCAGAGGGTCTACAGTCTGCTATTTAATACTTGCATCCCTGTTTTTGTATGGTCTGTTGCTAGTTGCACAATTGTCTTGAGTCATTTTGCAGATTTTAAACACCTTTCTAGCAGTGCTTGTTTTACTCCTCTGCAGAGTGTACCTTGAAAGAGATTACTCACACTCACTCCAAGCTTCCTAATTATGATTAGGACCACATTCAGCTTCTAGATAGAATAATCATAGAATCCTAGACTGATTAGGGTTGTAAAGGACCTTAAGATCATCTAGTTCCACCCCCCCGCCATGGACAGGGACACCACACACTAAACCATGTTGCCCAAAGCTCTGTCCAACCTGGCCTTGAACACTGCTAGGGATGGAGCATTTACCACTTCTCTGGGCAACCCGTTCCAGTGCCTCCCCACCCTCACAGTAAAGAACTTGTTCTTTACATCTAACCTGAACTCCCTCTGTTTAAGTTTAAATCCATTACCCCTTGTCCTGCCACTACCATCTCTGATGAAGAGTCCTTCTCTGGCATCCATGTAGGCCCCCTTCAGATAGTGGATAGTTCATGGCATCATAGAATGGTTTGGGTTGGAAGGGACCTTACAGATCATCTAGTTCCAACCCCTTGCCATGGGAAGGGACACCTTCCACTAGACCAGGTTGCTCAAAGCCCCATCCAATCTTCCATAGTTGGGCATGGAGAAAAATACTATGTTAGTTATTAGCAGTTTATATAATTTCAGTTATGCTTCTGCAATTGGTTTTCACTTTCTAGGGAAGAAAAATGTAGTCTGGATTCTCATTCTTTCTCTTTTTTTTCGCTCCCACTTATTGTCTGTTCTCAGTGTCCCTTCTAGTCTCAGCCTTCACCAACGCTCAGATGCTTGTTTCTTCTACCCGCCTTAGCCTTGCTTGATGTTCTTTTCTCCAAAGACATTGCTTATCCATCATTTTCTCTCCCTGATTTTTTCAGTTCATATGTGCATGTTTCTGCTTCACTTGTATCTCTCTTCTTCCTAATCTCTATTCCTGTTTATTCGTAGTGGTTTGTGACAAGCTGCTATTTCCTGTCATGTATGGTTGACTGGCAGCAATGACTATGCTTTGCTTTCTGCAATCTTTTGTTCTGTCTCCCTATTTCATTCATTACTAAGTAGCTGTCCCATAGAGGTAGCTCACATGGGTCTCTTCGCTGTTTTTACATGTACTTAATTTTTCATAGGCATCTGTAAAACTTTTTTGCTAGACAGTCACCATCTTTCTATTCACTGTTCATTATTTAAGAACAGATTCTGAGTTCTTGCAACATTTTATTTTCACTGTCAACCTGGAGACTTGAATTCAGTTTCAACAGGAGAGAGCGAGAGCTCCATAGCTTTAACTGTAAACAAACGCAATTAAAGTACATTACAATTATTGTAAATTAGTGGATTAATGCTGACCTATACTAGGCAGGATTCTGACCCCTACAAGATGCTTAAAAGCAAGCATGTTTGGAAATGTGTATCTGTAGCTCTGGTAGTATCATTTTGCTGAGAAAATTTCTCAAATATCACATTCTGGTTTGATTTCAAGTATAAAACATCCCACTGAGTGAGTCAAATTGTCTGGTAGGTCATGTGTCCTGAGTGGATTTAGAAAGGAGGACTTTTACTGATAATATTAGAAAGTGGCTGGCCTGTTAGATTTTGTGTATATCCTGATAACTGTGTTTCAGTAATTCCCTAGTCCACTGCAGCATCAATATCTTTTTCAAAGAACTGAAAGTAACTGAGTGTCTAACTAAAGTCTATAAATAGGATTGTAATTTCCTTGGACCTTGCTCACTATTCACATAGTAATCACCATGTTCCTTTTTATCACTTTCTGCCAACCCTAATTTCCAAGGCTGGATAGATCCACTGTTACTGGTGTGTATTATGTAAGTCTTTGTATGCACTTTAATGAAAAAGTGGATGATGATAGATTTTCTCATGCAGTGTGAATTTTCTCACAGTTAATGTAAACGAAATCTCGACAAGTGCACATATCCTTTGCCTAGTACTATCTTCAGATAACCTCTTTCCAAAGCTTTTCTGGTGTTCCTGCCATTCTTAAGTCAGTAGCTGTGTGCAGTGAAACAGGGCACATTCTGTTTTCTGCTTCTCCAGCATAAATTGTAACTTTGTGATAGTCTGCTTTGGCACTTTGCTGTTACAGAGCTTGGAGCAAGTAATAGAATTGGTGTTTAAGCAGCTTGTTTCAAGACTTGATTTGCAAAAGCCTTTCTCAGGTCATTGACAAGTTAGTTGCAGAAGTTTGCAGTTGGAAGTCAGTACGTCTCTGTGATCAACTGTTCAGCAGCGTGACTTCAGCATCAGGACTGATGAACTAGCTCAAGCAAAATCACTTAGAGCACTGGAGTCTTCTCAGTCTGTCCTAGCAAGCTGCATACTTGATTTCTAGTCTTCCATCTCCCCTTCTTCTTGTCAAGAAATTGAAAAGTCTTCAGTACTTTGCATACAGATAAAGTTCTGCATCCTCTTTGCATCCCAACTGGATAAGAACATATGAATTACTATACAGTAGTTCAAAGTGCTTTGAGTGAGTTTTGTGTCTAAAAAGGATTTTTAAAGGATGTCAGTATACTCAGTGCACTGAACTGGCCAGCACAATGATGTCAGTTGGAAACTGATAATTTTCTGGAGCAAAAATTAGCACAAATTCAATTTATGTTAATTTTGCTCGTGTTTACACTCCCTGGTTTAGGTTCATTCTCATAATATATACATTGTTACCTCCTATTTCCTTTTTCATTCTGTGTGGAGAGCCCTTCCAATTTACTATTTTGGGAAACATTTTTTCCAGTTAGTTTAAGATAAGATTTTTTTCTTTTCCTTTATATTGTGTAGCATAGAATAAATGATCTTATCTAGCATTTTGAATCAGCCTTGATTGAAAACTTTGGCTTAATTTTTCCTACCTAGTTAATGAGCCCAGGCCTGCAAATCCTTATTTTATTTATGTGTACTGTACTCTATATAAATTTCTGTCAAAAGAGACTTTGTGATTTATACCTACGCTTGAATTTAAGTATCGTTCCTTAACATAA
Organism: Strigops habroptila; assembly: GCF_004027225.2. Taxonomy (NCBI): domain Eukaryota; kingdom Metazoa; phylum Chordata; class Aves; order Psittaciformes; family Psittacidae; genus Strigops; species Strigops habroptila. The sequence goes on from NC_044302.2 coordinate 44,282,917, forward strand.
ATGGGATGCTGCCTCCAGGCAGGAAAACTTTGGAAATGAAATGCAAATAAGGAAAATAAAATTTAAACAATGAAGTGTTGATGCAAATAAACGGATAACAGCCAAGTGCAAGGTCCTACACCTGGGTCGGGGCAACCCCAGGCACTGCTACAGGCTGGGCAGAGAAGAGATTCAGAGCAGCCCTGCAGAAAAGGACTTGGAGGTGTTGGTTGACGAGAAGCTTAACATGAGCCGGCAGTGTGCGCTTGCAGCCCAGAAAGCCAACCGCATCCTGGGCTGCATCAAAAGAAGCGTGACCAGCAGGTCGAAGGAGGTGATCCTGCCCCTCTACTCTGCTCTTGTGAGACACCACTTGGAGTACTGCATACAGTTCTGGTGTCCTCAACATAAAAAGGACATGGAGCTGTTGGAGCGAGTCCAGAGGAGGGCCACGAGGATGACAAAAGGGCTGGAGCACCTCCCATATGAAGACAGGCTGAGAGAGTTGGGGCTGTTCAGCCTGGAGAAGAGAAGGCTGCGTGGTGACCTCATAGCAGCCTTCCAGTATCTGAAGGGGGTCTACAAGGATGCTGGGGAGGGACTCTTCCTTAGGGACTGTAGTGGTAGGACAAGGGGTAATGGGTTCAAACTTAAACAGAGGAAGTTTAGATTAGATATAAGGAAGAAGTTCTTTACAGTGAAGATGGTGAAGCACTGGAAGGGGTTGCCCAGGGAGGTTGTGGATGCTCCATCCCTGGCGATGTTCAAGGCCAGGTTGGACAGAGCCTTGAGCCACGTGGTTTAGGGCAAGGTGTCCCTGCCCATGGCAGGGGGGTTGGAACTAGATGATCTTAAGGTCCTTTCCAACCCTTACGATTCTATGATTCTATGATTCTATGATTAATCAATTTTGAACCAATTTAACTTACAACCTCACAGTGTGGATAATATCATATCATATGTGCCTTGCTGCATTTTTTCAATTAAAGCTCCAGTTTTCTGCAATACTGGTGTTGAAAACTTACGTTCAGGAGCCACCAGATGCATACTATTTATAATGTTACTTAATCAGAATCAGGACCAGTTAAGAACCAAAATAGACGCCTTGTGAAGTTTCATGCCTTGAAATTTCAGGAAATTTGCAGATGCAAAAATTTTAGATGAGTACAAATAAACTTCAGATAAGCATCCAAGCCTTTGATACTGGTTCAAATTAAGTATTTCATCCTTTAATAGTCTGACAACTGATAGTTTCAATATTTGATAGTCTTTCTTTCATCAACATATTAAAACATTCCCTGCTTGTTTTGAAAGTGTAACTAATCGGAAGAAAATTTCTCTACCACCAGCAGCCCTCTCTCTTCTTATGTATCTTGCAGCTAAAGATGAGCCAAGGCTAAAGGAGATTGCTGACTAATACTTTGTTAACAAACTACAGTAATGAGTCGTGGACAGTCATTAATCAGAAAACATTGATGTAGTGAAGAAGTGTCTCCAGTTGTAACTAGCTTCCTATTGTAAAACAAACTAACAAATCATGCATCTTTCTTCATAGTTTTGCCAATCCCTTTTATATCCTTGAATGATAATCAGCAAACAGTTTTAATCTTCTTTTATGCAGTGGCATTAACCCATGTAACATCTTCCCACAATTCTGTTTAACATTCAATTACTCTTTTCTTCATTAGTTCTTTGAAAGTAAGGATAAAAATGTCTAATTTTCCATAGCTTTAGTCTGTAGCTCCAGAACATCTGCCTAACTGAAGCTGGCAAGTATCAGTTATTGTTGATATCTGCTACTGTTAAAAATTGCCAGTGAGATGACTTAAATGGGAAAATCCAGGATTTTAAATGTTTTATTTATATAATTAAATTATTTGGCCATCCTGAAGCTACTAGACAGCCAGCAATGTGTGTTGGAAGCCCAGAAGGCCAATCAAATCTCAGGCTGCACAAAGAGAGATGTGCCCAGCAGGTCAAGGGAGTTAATTCTCCCCCTCTCTGCTTTCATGATATCCCACCTTCATCCAATTCTGGGGCCCCAGTACAAGAAAGGCCTGAGGAGGGACACAACAGTGGTCAGAGGGCTGGAGCACCTCGCCTGTGAAGAAAGGCCAAGAGAGTTGAGGTTTTCAGTCTGGAGAAGAGAAGGCTGCTGAAACACCCTATTGCAATATATAAAGGTGGCTTATCAGAAGACAGAAGAAGACTTTTTACCAAGGCCTGTAGTGACAGGGTAAGGGGCAATGGTTTTAAACTGAAAGAGGGCATATTTAGACTGGACATAAATAAGATATTTTTTACCAGAGAAGTTGTGGATGTCCCCTTGTTGGAAATGTTTAAGGTCAGGTTGGATAGGGCATGGAGCAGCCTGGTCTAGTGAAAGATATCCCTTCCCATTGCAGGGGAATGATCTTCAAATGTCCCTTCCAACCCAAACCATTCTATGTTTCTGTAAAACGAGTGCAATACTGGGAAGATGCTGAAGGTTGTCCTCTCAGCTTCAACACTGATGACATCTAATGCACACATAGCATGAAGACAGATAAATCATCCATAATTGCGGCAGTATCACATGCCAGTTCTGTGGGGACTGCTTTCTAGATTCCTCATGTTGCTATGCAAAGTAGGTTGGAAAATAACACTCTACCTTAGTGCTCGTCAAGCAGAATTAGAGTCCCTGCCTCCAAATAGTCCTAGGCATTAGTTTTCTTACCTTCTTTCTATATAGGACACACAGTTTTCCAGCTAGGTCAAAATGTAGGCAAAGATACTTCTTCCTCACCAGCCAGACTTCATGAGAAGTGTTACTTTCTTTTTTTTTGAAGAATACAGCAACTTAAATCCTCTGCTGTGTGGGATGTGAGGGATAGGAAATGTACTGAATTATCTTATTTACTATACTGATCACAAGCCACAACACAGTTCTCTAAGGCATGTTTAGTACTCAGTACATGGCATCCCTGTTCGCAGTACGTAAAGCCATTTCCTGTTATATGCAGAAGCGATTAGATTTATCACGTTTATGTACTCAGAGAACTTTAAAAAACAGATCTGTTTATCACCATTCTCGTTTTACTGCAAATGTTAGCAATTAATTCCATGTGAGCAAGTTTATTAAATGATAAAAATGAGAATTTATCTGCAAAGTGCAGCTCCCAAAGAACAAAAAGCAAAGGTTAACTGATCTGCATGTCTTCTGCCAGTCTCTTCCTCCAGCAGTAGTGGAAGTTCAAGGGACCCCATTTTTAAAGGCTGTTTCTGTGAGAGAGAGGAAAGTCTCAAGGGGAGGAGAAAGAGCATATTTGTTTTCAAAACCTATTAGATGCCTACCCTCTATTGAAATAAAGGGAAGGCATATACTTGCGAGAAGTGAGGGGGGGAGCATCTATACAAGTGTCTCTCTGAACCTCTGGGTTTCCAAAGGCTTTAATATTTCTATCTGTTTTGTAAGTGCCACAGGCGTGTTAATGCTATAGGCTTGTAGATGCAACTAGTTTATGAGATTGGGCTTTTTATGACTTTTTCTTTCCTCATGAAAGTATCCCCATTTCAAATGTTCAGAATGCTGTAGGCTCCCTTGCACTTTATTATGCAGATATAATCAAAGACACAATTTATAACCATAATCCACCACTTCTAATGAACTGAAAATTGTTAATGCAATCACCACTCCATTCCCCATGTTCAGATAGCATAACTTTAATCCAAGCTAATAAAACTTCTCATCTGTAGTAATGAGGCTAGTAGACTGTTTTCCCATAATATTAGAGGATTTAAAACAAATGGGAAAATATGCACAACTGAATCCTTCTGGCACTTTTAGCCACCAGAAGCCACTTACCTGAGGTGCTCTGATGTTCTTCTCAAAACCTGCATTTAAGTATAAATACCACTTTACAGTTTAATAGGACTTCAAAAGCAAATATGAGGTAACATAGCCCAAGCAGGGATCCAAGATCCAACTAATCTCTTGGATTCTTGTTTTTTTCTTTTTCTTTTTTAAAAAATTACATAAGAGGGTTTTTAAGTCAAATATTACTTAATTGCCATGTGTGTGCCCTGCTGATATTCAACCAGTTTCTTACTCTATATTGGTCTGCATAATTTCTGTGGGCCATCTGAATTTCTGTCAGTCTATTGAGATTCTTCTTGGTTTTTTTTTTTTTTTTTTACCCTGGAAGAAAACAGAAATACTGTATTTTTAATAGAAGCACATTGGAAAAAACAGGATGAGGTAAAGCAGTGATTAGTACCGAATACTATTCTTCCAACTGGAGAGTGGGGAACTATTTTTGCTTTTTCAGGAAACATGAGTGTGGCACTTCTTAGACTAATAAATTGATTGCAAATCTGCATGAAATTACCTCTTCCCTTAAAAGCTTATAGTATTTGTATGAGCAAACAAAACAGACAAAATGAGGCTGTAGTTTTTCTAAGAGAAAGACTGCAAGCCTGACACTTGTTCCCCAGCTGTGCTGTTGGCCACAGGATGAATGCCCTGGATCTTCTTTTCGTTGGCTCCTTTACAGTCATCTGTTTTCATGCCTATTCCAAATACCCTTCTTTGGTTACCCCATGCTTGACACAATATTGTCTTGGATTTTGTGTCCCTCTGGCACAAATAAAGAGTAAGAATGGTAGGCAAGAGCAAGTTTTGGAAATGTGTGTAGATGAAGAATAATACTGAGGTGATTACCTAGGTAGTGCCCTTGAAGTGTCTTTAAAGGCACTAAACTATCTTGGGCTTTTAATTTTTTTTAAAAAACATACTAGATTGTGTCTTATTGCTGTTTTTATTTCTTCCAGCCAATATTTCTGTATTGTTTTCTTATCTTAGATAACTGTCAGACCTTTGTTACCATAGTATCCAAGTTCCTCCTCATCTTTAATGTATTTCTTCTCCTAAATGCAGTCATGTCATGCTATTATCTGTACTATTTTAACTGAGACAAAATAACACACTAACTTACCTCTGTACAGTTTCAAAGAGAGTTTATGTTAGAACGGGGACTAAAGCTTCTGCTACCACATTCTTCACTACGCATTATTAGTTACTTGACCATTGCTTATGTATCATACTTTAAACATGCTAGGGAAAGTTACTGGCCTGTCTCTTCCAGGGGAAGAAACTCCTTTGTCAACAATTCAGTCTGAATAAGAGATTTTTCTGCTTCACCCTTAGACTCTCCTTGAGGAGTTGAATATGCTGGTATTTCATTACATGCTACTTAAAAAAGAGACATTGTAAATATAATGCTTATGTTAAATGTTCAGTAACAAAAAAATTAATCCCCAATTATCTTGGAGTGTGAGAAAAATTGTGTCTGAAATGTGAACTGGAGATCCAAGAAAACTTGACTTTGGTTTGCTGTCTTTGGTGACATACAAAGTTTGTCTTAAGTTACCAAACAGCATTTTTTGTGTTTTTGCATTCATCAGCAGTGTCAACAATGTGCTTCTTCTGGGCTCCAGTTCAGAGAATTACTTCTGTTTCAGGACATTTATGAATGTGCTTAATAGCAATCAAAGTCAATTGGAGCCAAACAAGTACTTAACTGCTTATGCAGAAGTGAGACTTTCAATTATCCTCACAATTCTTCTTCCCAGGGAGTTGAAGAAAAGGATTACAGTGGCTCAGTTTCAGCCTTTGTGATTATCAGTGTCTCCAGATTCAGCGTAAGTTCGTCAGCTTTGAGAAGATTCAATAGCCAAAGTATTTCAAAGATAGTATTTGTTGGCAAGTTCCAGAGAAGAACTGAAGTAGAATATTTGAAAAGAAAGAAAATGTTCTCTTTTTTCCATCACAGTTCATTTTTACAATGCTTTTATCCTCACCTACTATCTTAGGAGCCTTATTGACATGTAATATTCTTTGTTTCTGTTTCATTTCACCATATATAAGCCTGACATGGGTCAGACAGAAGTCAGCATTGAAAAAATTCTAAAAAACACATGATGATGTAAAAAAGAGATATAAGGATGGCAAACTGCAGGAGTTGAAGGAAAAAGCTGAGGCCTCTAGGAGTGAAAAAGCAATATTGATTACTAGAGGGGTTAGCTGAAGTAGGGTGATAAGGAAAAAAATCAGGTTCTCTCTCTTTTCTCTAATAAATAGTTATACCTTTTTTTTCTCAATTTTCATTGGCATCACATACAAGTATCCAGACATAATAGCTGTCATTTAGAAAAGTAGCTGTTAGTAGCCCTCTACTTCTTAACTCATGCAGAATTATTGTTTTTGAGATATTCCCCATATATAGAAGTTATCCTTGGATGCACAATCACCTTGAGTTCTGTTCCTTCCTGAGAAATAATGCTGATCTGTAAAGTAATCTCACTGCATCATTCAACACGTTACATGTGTTGAAAATTTGAAGCAAATATACATATTAAACAGTGTCTCCCATTATGAATTTTTTTTTTCCTTTAAATAGGAATTAATTCCTGTAACCTTAATTTTCTTCAACATGATCCATGATGGCCAATAAACCAAGTGTCATTTTGTAATATGATCACTCAATTTGCTCTCTGTGATGTAAATTGTGCCTTCAGAGCTATTTGAGTACACATCAATCTACTTAAGCCACTGAACCGCCTAGTATAGGCTCGTTTACTGGTCTAGTTAGACTTATTCACTAGTCTACACTAGTGCTGATGCTGCTATCATTTATATGGGCTAATTCAATGAAAATAAACTAATTACAGATCTGATAAGCCTCCTGTACCACAGATGGCACTAATTTAACTGTTTTGATTTTTAATATAATACATCCATGTTGAGAAGTCCTATGTAATCACAGCATATGACAAACTATGAGTGGCTCTTCAATGTCTTTAACTAAGGAGGTAGATTCTAAATGCTTGTAGACTTGATTAACATCTCCATGAATGCTTCAGTAACATCTTGCATTTGCATTTAAAATTAAAAAGTTAAGCAATGAAAGTAAATAAGAAATAAAATAATTCATTGCTGTTTTTCCCCTTTGTCTGTTAAAAAAGCATTTCATAAGTTTATTTTGGTTTTAAGAAACAAGAGAAATTTTCTCTTCACAAGGAACAACAGCTGGTTGGCCAAAAAAACCTTCTGTGAGATTCAGTTGCAGTACAGAACAAAATTTTTCCACATTAAAAAAAAAAAAATAGTCTCTTTGCTTCATTGAGCAATGTCAACTTCTTTTGTAATGTCCGAGAAAAGGAAATTGAAATATTGTGTACCTTTAGTTTTCCATTTTATGTTCATTTGTATGCAGCATTATTCTACTTAGCATTATTCTCCAACAGTTCTTTTTCTGTTTTCCACTTAAATGAGTTTCTAAAATCTCTTTGCTTTCATCAGTTTTCCAGAGAACTGTGTTCTATTGTATAAATTATTCCAGCCTTTCTCCTGTGCTACCTTTAAAAGATTGACTTGTAACTGGATTGCCGCTTTTGCTGATTCCACCATTGTATTGCAGTCTTTTCCCTTAAGGTTCCCAAATAATTTTCTTTCAGATAACTGTTGTTGCTGTTGGTTTTGAAATTGCAGTCATTCCTTATTTCTACTTCAGTGCTTCTAGGTAATTAGTAATAACACAGGCAAATAGTAGCCAGTATCAAGCCTTTAAAAAGCATAATAGTCACAGTATATAACAGCTCTAAGGTTCTTTCTCACTAAGCAGAATTGCTGGTTTAAGCTGTTGGTTTCAAAGAGAAGTCTTTTAAATGAATGCCAGATACCATTAAAAAAAAAAAAAAAGACTGGAAAAGAGACAGAACCATCTTTCTGTAACAACTCAGAATATTTTTTTTGATGTGATGAAATGAATTATTGTTGTATTAATAATTATAATTATGCATCTAAAGGCTTACTTCATTTTACCTCTTTGTATGTGAAAGTCTACATTTTAGTGGGTATGTACAGATACCATGTATAAACATGGTATACAGGATCTAAAAGGAGTGGGGGAAAGCCGGTTCAGCAGTATTATTCCTTTAAAGCGTTTTATCAGTGTAACATTTGAGCACCATTGAGTAACTGATGGATTGCACAGCTGACCTTAAACTGTGTGAAAGAGAGAAGTACTGTTACACTCAGTTTTCAAAAGGCGAAGCGGCTGTCTCTGAAATCACACAGCAGGTATGTCTGGTTGGGGAGCAAACTGTGTGTTCACTTGTTACAATAAAGATGTTGTGTCAAGATAGTATTTATTGTAATGTGAACTTTTTGTTTCAAGTTGAGTCATTCTAGTCTGTTAAAAAAAAAAAAAAATACAGTACCTGAGAGAAAAATTGATTTCCTGAAGTGGTTTAAAACAATCATAGAATCAGCTAGGTTGGAAAAGACTTTTAAGATCATCAAGTCCAACTGTTCCCCCAGGGTTGCCAAGTCCACCACTAAAAGAGCCTCATCTACACATTTTTTGAGCACTTCCAGGGACAGTGATTCCACCACTTCCCTAGGCAGCCTGTTTCGATACCTGACCACCCTCTCTGTGAAGAAATTTTTCCTAATATCCAATCTAAACCTCCCCTGGTGCAGCTTGAGGCTGTTTTGTCTGCTCCCATCACTTGTTACTTGTGAACAGAGATCAGCCACCTCCTAGCTCCATCATCTTTTCAGTTATCTGTAGAAAAGTTACAGTCGGAAGGAACCTTAAAGATCATCTAGTCCAGCCCCTTTGCCAGGGGCAGGAGCATCATTCACTAGACCAGGTTGCTCAAAGCCCTGTCCAACCTGGGCTTGAACACTGCGAGGGATGAGACAACCACAGCTTCTCTGGGAAACCTGTTCCAGTGTCTCACTACCCGCACAGTAAGGAACTTCTTCGTAATGTCTAATCTAAATCTGCCCTCTTCCAGTATTAAATCAAATCAGTATCAAAACTGTTGTTAACAGCACATAATTAATTGATAATCAGTGAATTATACATTTGAGGCCAATAGCAATAACAAAAGAAAGTACACCATAATATTAAACACTTACTTACAAAACATTGGTAAACACCTACAAGCTTCCAGGCATCCCTCTATAGCAAATCACAAGGAGATACAACTACCCTCTATACAAATAAATGTGAAGTGTGTATGGTTGCATGCACACTACCTCCCCTTACTGGATCTGGATTTGCAAATCTCCTTCCTAGCCTTGTGGGCCCCTGCCACATGCTCTGCCATGGTAGAACAAACACTGCAGTGTACCTGCCCTGGTACCACCCTGCAGCCCACTGCCCCACACACCGGTGAGGAATCCCCTGCAATGTCCCAGACGCACCAGTGTGGGGTCCCTTCTCTGTGTCCTTCCGCCATGATGGCTCACAGTGGGGTGGAGGTAGCCAGCAGCACCGTACAGCAAGGCTGCTCTGTCCATCCCAGCAGCACTCAGGGTTGCTTTTCTGCACACAGCATTCCTGTGTTAGTCTTCTTTGCTTTAGTGAGGGGTCTGCGGTAACCACAGACTTCACAAAAAAAAAAAAAAAAAAAAAAAGAAATGGGCATGTGCCAGATTAAAAAAATCCCAAAATGTATTATTTCATTTGTCTAAGGTATTTTAAGATAGATTTAAAGCAATAATGGCTGCACACAATAGAAATAAGAATGTGCAGTTGAATGCATCTGACTTTTCTTTTTCAGAAGATGCTGACAAAAGTGCAATGATGTTAGAAGCTTACAAAATTTCTGCTAAAAATCAGTATATACAAAACAATAAGAGGTTGTCTTGTACAATACCAATATTTGGACAGTGGTGGGATCTTGGGTTAGGGGCATAAATGAAGATTTAATAATATTCCTTTGTTTGGCTTTATAGTAGGAAAGATAGCATACGTAAGATGGAACAATGTAGTGTGGTGGGAGAATACATATATCTTGCTTTAAAAAAGCAATGAAACTTAATTATACTTGTATACTTGTGATCTTTATTTTCTGAAAAAATATACACGCCTTCCCTGGAAGCCCCATTATATGCAGCTACATTCTACATAATCTAATTATGTATACAGGAATATGACTCTTAGAAAGGGAGATGAGCATTCCAGGGGGAGAACGCTCAACAATAGCAAGTGTAACCCTGTTCAGCAATTTTAATTAGGATTAATTATGACTGTTTTCTAATAATGCAAGTTAATAATAGAAACCCATGCACTGATACAGTCTTCTCAATGCTTTTTTAGGAGCAGATCACGACGAACTTTTATTGGTTATTGCTTTTGGTGCATTACCGTGTAGATTGTTCTCTGACAGCTGATTTTTTTTAAACTGAAATCTTCAATTGTTTACAATGTGATTGTTTCTGTTTTGAAACTGATTTCATTTTATTCACCTTTCTTGGTTATTTTCCTTCTTTGTGTTCTATATTTTTCTCCATTATTTGCTCTTTTCATTAAAGCAAAAGATACTTAGCTGGGCAGCTTCCAGATATAGCTGCAGTTTTGATGCCATTTCCAGTCAATCTCACCCTCATGTTGATTTGTGTTGAGAAGTCACTTCTAATAAGCAAGTAATTCATTTTGCAGGTCCAAATAAAGGTACGTTTGGGAAGGTTGAATGCTTTTGTATGTTCAGCTTTTAATTTCAAATCTTATAAAGTCAATATGTATCTGTGTGGACAAGTTTGAACATGGTATTCTGTGTTTTATAGTTGTCCTAAATGAACTGTTCATGCTAATCATAACTCAAGCTATGTGCTGGCAGAAGCCAGACAATCAATCTGATTAGTTAGGCTTATTGTCAATATGTTGCTACGACAGGCATAGGGGTTTTGTTTTATTATATATATAGTTTTTATTGCAGTGGTTCTTTCTGGGAATATGGGGATGAAAGGCTTTTTAGTTCTGTAAATTCTTCAGAAATTAGACACTGCTTATTATTCGAAATGGGCAAATTTGCTTTCAGATAGCACTTTTCACTGAGATAACATTGCATATATTTGAAGTACTATGAAAATGCAAAGTCTAATTCTCATACCTGATGATTTTGGTGGAGAAGGTACATCAATCTAGATTTAAATTGCCTGGGATTCAAATTAATGGCATGGATGCGTCTTAAAAGCTTCATATGATCTGTTCTAAGAATCAACAAGTAAGAGGATTATCTGTCCAGCTCCTTTTTCTAAACCAACTAAAACATGTCTATTTACAAAGACCTCTCCTCTGCCTACCTCATTCATTTTAAAAGCGCCTGCCCCAAGTCTTCCTCATTAGGAGAGCATATGGGAATTAAACGGGATTTCTTCTTCCCATGGCTCCAGCACCTAGTGCTCTATTAAAGAAGAGGCTTTCAGGAGCTCAGGAAAGCAACCTGTGTTGTTAATATAGTGTTACAGGAAGGCAAAATGTGTTTTGGTCAAAGTTATGTGAGAAAAAACAGATCTGAGATTCATATGCATGATTCTCAGTTCTTTGTTCCTCACTCAATAAAACACAGTGATTGTAAAATAAGATGTTTTCTGCAAGTATACTGTAACATGAAGCATTGACTAAGGACAGGAAGTAAAAATAAAGGTAACCCTATTTCATAACATAATGCCTGATTCTAGCTCAGTTTGCCTGCTGCATTCTTTCCTAACATCGTATAACTTTATATTATCTTTCTCCTCACAGGAAAAAGGTTATGTCTGTATTTGTCATGAATTAATGGAGTATGTGCAGATATAAGAAATAAAAAAAACAGTGAATTGGTATGCATTTATAATTGTATGTGAAACTGAGAAGATGTCAGGACAGTAAATATTATTTCCTTTTTCTTCTTTACTCTCAGGATAGCCCACATCAAAAATCTTAGCTACGTTTTCAGCTAGTCTAAACCACCTTCAGTAGAGGTACTCTTATTTATATACTCTGGGGCACAATACTATTAGGACTCTAGTCCTATTCCTTTACCAGCTGTATTAGGATGAATCTGACTGTACACACCTGGTCCAAAAAGGAGTAGAAGTAAAAATGCAAAGATGTGAGTAACTCATATTCATATCCCTCTTCTTTTGATTTTGAATGAAGAGAGGTGGAGAAACTGATCTAAATCAGTCAGCAAAACTATATAAAGTCAGACTGCTTTTAACTGCTTACACTGAGGCTATTGACACATATATGCAGTTCCAAGCAAAGCAAAATTCCAGCTTGTACTCAGTACAGATTTCATCTGTGCTTTGAAAAAGGAAAGTTCAGACAGCTTTAGTTTTCATTTGAAAGTAGAATTTAAAGCAAACTATGGAACCTCAAAAATTATTGTTGAATGGGGTCATTATTCCCTGGTAGTCTTTACTAATGACTTTGTTAGTAACACCCACTTCAAGCTAGTCTAAAGGAGCACAGGCAGGATGCTGATAATCCTTTTATCCATTAGTTGAACTCTTTTCTCTGATAAGAATTTGAAACTTGCATCTTTCTAAACTGTTTTTAGTGACTAAGCTTTCCAGAAAACCTGAGAGAGGTAGAGTTATTGTTGGCATAATTGCTGTGAGTATACTTTGGGAGGGAGGATTGGAACATTAGCCTCAACACATGCTGATACACACTGCTGAAACAGTTGTTCTCATAACCAAGTGCCGCAGAGCATTGCCTTTATCCTGCTTTAATACCTCTCAAGCCAGGTGCACCTTAATCCATCAAGTTTTTTGTTGTGCGGTTTTTTATGTAGCATGAGGAGTTATGTACTATTGCATAAAGTCTCATCACAGGTAGAGTTAGTAGTTGTTGCAATCTCAAAATATATGTTGGTTCCTGTCAAGCTCAGGTGTAACTGAGCAAGATGTGTTTGTGACAGCACTTGTAGAGGCAAAATTGCAAGGATACCCTAGAAACAACTGCTCTTGGGAGCTTTACTGATAAAAACCTCTCTAAGTAAATTAGTAAGTAACAGGAATATCTGTTAAGAGCATTGGAATAGCTACAGCAGTCTTTTTGTTTACAACATAAATAGGAGGTTTTACTTCTACTCCCAGTAGAATGGAGTGAATTCTGGGGTGATATTAAAGAAGGCAAGAAAGGTATAGTGGGTTCCTTTTGAACAGTTTAAACTGATCTACTGTGAAGTGTTAGCAGAAGGCGTAAATTGAAGGTCAGTAGGGAATTGTTATGACTTGCCACTTCAAATAACCTTTTGTTAACTGCATCTTTGGCCACACACTTATTTTCTGGTTCCTCATCTTTACTTGCCCCAGCTTTAGGATGTGTAGGATGCTGTAGGTACAGAAATTTATTTCTTGCTCTGCTCCAAATTCCTGGTTCAATTAGGTGGTTTCAGTTACAGTTAAATTACTCTGATAAAAACATTCTCAAAACTAGGTTAACCACGGAGTAGTATGAAAAGGGCTTTGTAGCAGCTGTCATTTATGATGGTCTTGTGTTGTCTGCAATACTGTACAAGGAAGAGATTCTAGAAATTTGCTTGGATTTTATTTTATTTAAAAGTCAAAATACAGTGAGAAAACAGATGCTGTCAGCAGCAGTTTCCACTTCAGAGCACCATGCAAGCCTGATTCTAGCAACAAGATCTTTGCTGTGACACTGAGCATAGAAGGGTAAAAAAGCATTTTCTACCTAGGGCAGTTCCTTCACACATACACAACCCTTCCTTCTCACATATTGCTGTAAGCTCCTGGGGACTTTCTATGAAGCTCTGAAGGGAGAACCTTGTAGTCTATAAGTCTTCATTCTGCACATATGGCCTTTATCCTCCTTGAACGCACTGCTATCAAGTCACTGAAACACGTAACAGTCCTGTTACGTGTGCACTGGTGAGCAGGGGAGGTGGCTGACTTTGCTATAACTCACAGTTGCACTCTGTAGAAGCTGGGCAGCAAAGAGAAATTGGCATGCTCTTGTTTTACTCTATTCTTCTGTGGCTCTGGCTGGGGCAAAATTTCAGAGAAATTAAGTAAGATTTCAGTCTCTATCTTCTCTAAAAATTCCCTTGTTGTAATCATTCACAATGGCATACCATGTTTTGATAAAGGAGTGAATTTCAAAACATGTCATTCTCATGGGCTCCACTTTGCTTCATAGTCTGCTAATATTATTGATGCTTTTTCAATGTTACTTAAGGTTCACAGTTCTCGTTTTCCATTACCTTGATTTAAATACAAAGTCACCTGCATTAAGGCGAGTCTTGGCTTTTCTGTATTAATGCTATACTTAACTCAGTAGAAATCCATCTATGGCGTTCCATGGACTAAGCATAATGCTTTTCTTGGTGAACTTTAGAACTTTTTAGGTGGAATGGAGGTAGATGAACATAGAATTTTTCTTGCTCTATTTAGTAGTGGCATGTTAGTGGCATTTACTCTCAACTTCATGTCAGGAAATATCCATGTGCAGATAACGAATGACAGTATCACTTCAGAGATCTTTTAAAATATGAGAAGCAGCTGTCAGTAAAGAGTGAAACTAAGCCACTGAGAATGAAGTGATGGAGGCTGTTGTATGGTTAGGGAAAAATAATGAACTAATGCTATTTAAAGCAGGACAGTATGAAAAGGAATGTCATGTGACTAGGAGGGGGATCTGTTGGTTATGTACCTTCCTGTAGCACATCCTGCCAGCAATGCGTGCTGTCTGTGGTTGTGATGAAGTTGATTCCTGATAAAGTATCCTGGCAATGCATGCTTTACCTTCCTGCAGAATTTTCCTGTGGATGTAGATGAGTTGATTGGGACTGAATAATTCTCATCTTCCTATAGCTGCAAGACTGTATCCACCCTTGTGTGCTAAAAGTGAATCCCTGCTGTTACTCCATGAAATAAACACCCAAGACTTTGTTTTAACTTGCTTATGTAATGAGCATGCTAGACATGATTATATATAAAAAGAGGATTAAAAAAATCACTGATCTGTAATTATGTGATCTCATTTGACATCTAACTATATGATAAGAAATCAGTGATTAAATTTCCATTCAAGGTCTTTGTTCATCAGTCACAAAACAAGCTCAGTAATTGCCCCTTAGTTATTGTGAGAACTGTGCCTTCATTATTACATTCCTAATTGGTTTCAGTTAAGGAAATTTATTTTTATAGATCGCTCAGCTGACTCTTTCAGACCGGTGAGTCTCCATTGTTTTCAGTGTAGAAATCCAAGCCTATAGATTATGTTAAAAGAAATTCATATTATCCTGCTTGTATATACAATTGGGTACATACTACATACATACCTGAGTACACATTATATTTTGTTCTACGTTCTGTGAGGCATCTCAATCCAAAATGTTTTATAAAAGTTCACAGAACTTCCCAGCAGAGACCTGTAGTCTGCCTGAAAGAGACAAGAGCTACATCATCAAAGAAAAATCAGCTTTATGTTGTAACTGTGGGTGAGATAAAACCATCCATTGTGTGGAAATGTCGTGTTTATTGTCCAATCAATTCTGCAGACAGAATCTGTATGATTTTGATCACTAACTTGCAAGTTTCTTATTAGGAATTTTTTATTGTACCCCTTGAGGTGAATTAAACACATTTGGGCTTAAATGTAAAAAATTTACTGCACAATGCACTGGACATCCTACCACCATACGCAGCTTTACAGGGAGTCTGAAAAGGTGCTTCACGAGCCAATTCCTTATGTGCACTTGTACAGCCACCAATCCCATGAGTGTCAGCAAAGAGTCCCTCAGCCAGCATTGGGTCCATCCCGCAGCCCAGCTCTGCTGCTCCAAGGTGGCCCCTGAGGTCATTCCTAGGTCAGAAATTACCAGTGCTGAGCTGCTGCAATTTGAATTTCACCTTCACTCTACTGGTGGACACACAACTCTTTCAACTTGACTGCATTTGCTAGATTTTCAGAGGGTTAATAAGAAAGATGGCAGTTTTGTGGCAAAAAAGCTGCTCTTTCAGCAGATATGAAGTCTTCTTTGAAGAATGGGGACACTAGAACAATAACCTGACAGTCCTTGGTGGAACTTTCTACCAAGGGCCAGATTAGGTGCTTCCTGAAATCTAAACCACCATTTTAATATTAATTTTGAATGATAATATCATAAAGTAAGAGTTGTGGGGTTTGGGGGGGGGGGAAAGGACAAAAAAAAAAATCTAAACCCCCCCCCCCCCAAAAAAAAAAAGGCAAAAGAGATGATGAAAGTCAGTTTGGAAATATGGACTTAAAATTAAGAAGTCTGTAACGTACACAGCAGTACTGGAAGAAGCTTGATATGCTAAGTTCTCTGTTTATAAGGTGGTAGTTAGAAATGTATGAATTCTATTAAGTATGAATTACAGATAAAACATTATATTCTACAAATGCTTTCTACCTTTCATAGTTGTCCTTACTTGAAGGAGGGTATTTTTCTTACTGTTGCAACAATTCTTGGTATGTTTTCCCAAATCATTGCATGTAGAAGGAGGATATACCTCCCTGACTTTAATGCGTTTGTTTCAGATATACTTTCAAGCTTATTAATTCAAATCAGTAAATTCTAGGTGTGGGTCTGTTTGGGGTTTTTTTGTGCTAAATATCACCTTTTTTAAATTTTGAAAGTTTTTTCTAGAAAAATATTTGTCTTAATTGACATTATTTTTAATAGAACAATGCAGTTGAAAATGTTTGTCAGAAGTTGCAGTCTCTTTAAAATGAAATAAATGTTGTTGTGATGATCTGTACACACAACTATATACTTGAGAAGAAAAATGCGATTTTGCTACAGCAAAAAATCAGAACCTATCTCTAATAAGCACTTCATTGAGACACAAATATATGGTTTATTTTTGAGTGAGCTACCTAGGAAACACATTCTCAAGATCAGCTTCACTGAGTTTCAGGGATTATCTAATAAACTGCAGATTTCAGGAGATTTGGGAATGATGTAGGATCTGAAATTTTACGGAAGATTAGTCTTAGATCACTCATGGTGCAAATATTCAAACCTCCTATATCTAGCCAGATTCAGTATGCTTTTCAGATTGCCTTTTGTTCCCTCGCAGGGGAATCACAAGTCATGTTACTGAAGGTGGGAAAATACGCTTTTCTTTATGCTAGCCGATGAAGCAACAGCTATTGAGACAATGTTACTTGTCTCAATACACCACTGTGATGTGTTCCTACAGAGATCATTTAATGATCTGAACCTAAAGCAAATATTTTGGATGATCCCCATAAGCTGTGTATTTGCTATAAAGCAGTTAAACCTGTGAAATTAAGATGAATAAATTGGTTGCACTATATACATTGTAATAGGTCAAGCTCTCTAGTTAGTATAGCAGTACTGTACTTAGACTGTAGCTCCTCGTGCTTCAAGGGTGACAGGTAATTTCACATTTCCAGAAAATTGAATATAGCAAGTCCAAAGTTTTATACTTGAGATATTTTCAAAGAGATGGGGAATAAACAAATATTTTCAATCATAATATGTCAATTCTATATACATGTATTTATAGGTCTATATATGTAAGTATACATTTAAATATATATGTGGGGTGAACAATGGAAGGCGAAGATAGGCTACCATAGGAGTAATCTTCTTCCTAATCTCAGAAAAATATGTCAGAGTTCTCTGTCAACGGCGCTATGATGTCTCGAATTTAAGGGTGAGATCCTCCAACCCTATAACCTGCTATCAATTTTCTCAAATCATTCTAGATTTTGAGAAGCAAAGTTTCTGCTCCAGAGATTCTTTCACATTAGAGTACAAGAAAGGATGATGTCATACATATAATATGAGAAAATAACAGAAGGTAGAATGGGAAAAGACATCAAAGTTTTCCTATGCAAAATAAGCTGTTCCCAGTGCTCTGTCTGTAATGCTTTGTCCAATGTGCTGACACCAGTATTGGTAAACCAGGAGAAGTCTAGTCGTTATATTCCCCTTCATTCCAAAAAAGCTGAGTAAGAGGTTGGTGCTAGGTATGTTATTTTCTGTCATCTGTAAGATTGGTATTTATTTTTGAACTGTTTGTTACTGCTGCCGCGGTAACCAGTGCTGCAGAGGGAGTACAAAATATTGTTGATTCCTGCTTCGTGAAATAGTTGATTTAGAAAGATTTCTTACTAGGCTTCGTAATGCAAAATGAGGTGAAATCCAGGTTGGGAGGCTGGAGTGGTCAGGAGTGTATTTTACAGTGGACCTTCTTCTCAGAAACCTCAGAAAAGGAACTGACGAACTGAATAAATTACACTCATCTTTTGAAGGTAGCTTTATGTCAGCAAGGAGCATGCTGCTTGGTACTAAAGAAGCTACTGCAAACTGTGCTAAGTAAAAGATTTCAGATAACAGGATTTTTTTCTTAAACTAAATCCATTGCAGAAGTTTTAACAGGTGTATTTTATTTCCAAAGGTGCAGTGATTGTCTCCAGGACTTGAACCCACTGAGGCTTAAGGTACGTTATTTATACTTTCCATAGCAATACAACTTGATCTAAATATGTTTTCTATTAATGCTTGTGGTTATGTTGCAAGAAAGTTAAAAATGAAATGGTTTTAGTCATAAGTTTACACGTTACGATTTTTTTTTCATATGTAGGAGAACTGGGATGTGTACTGTATTCTTTTCATTGACCAATATAAGTTGATATATGACAGGTCATATATCTCACCATTCTTAAATGGATAGAATAGGATTAACTGATTCATGGGCTGGTAAGTTTTGCTCCGTTTTGTGGCTTCCACTCTTAAATCATGAAATCTGAAAAAGGTAGAAAAACATAGGGCTATTTCTGCACTGTATTAAGCCTTTTGTTATAGAAACTAAGTTTGGACAGAATGTGTATCAAAGCTCGAGTTCCTGCAACTCATTGTTTC
This sequence comes from Strigops habroptila, assembly GCF_004027225.2. Classification (NCBI taxonomy): domain Eukaryota; kingdom Metazoa; phylum Chordata; class Aves; order Psittaciformes; family Psittacidae; genus Strigops; species Strigops habroptila. The sequence goes on from NC_044302.2 coordinate 44,301,601, forward strand.
TAGAACTTCACCTTTCCATTTTATATAAAATGAGGCTATAGATCCAAGACTACGGAGGGGAAAAAAAGAGGAATTTTAGAGAGTTGGGAATTAGATAGCAAAGAAAAATGCAGCAACTTTTGAAATCAAAAATATCATCTCTATTTTTAGTGTTTGATTTTATGGTTACTGCTGCTCTTCAGTCATGCCTGTGGTTTCTTGTGCACAGGGAGAGAATAGAGAGGTTAGAAAGTATACATGCATGCACTTGAAGAGCTAATCAGTGAATTCTTCAGTGTTTTTGTTACATTGCTTGTTATCCTGCGATTATGCTTGCTTACACACTTCCCCTCTTCAAGATTGAAAAGACTTTTGAGGAGTTTCTGCTCTCCCCAGCCCATGCTAGATTTATTAGCGAAGATCTCCTCCCTTCTTTATATGCATGTTTCCAGGTGTATTCTGGTAGACTCACCATCATCATTAGAAATAATAAGTGTCCATGTTCAGAACTTTTGTTCAGGCAGTAGCTCCAATGAGACTAGGATGTGTCACAGCTGTTACATGAAGCAAAATATTTGCACACATACAGGTAATATGCTTCACTCATGACCCACTGGAGTTGCTGCTAGTGTTCAGAGCAATTGACAGCTCCTCTGATGCACCCCACATCATTCCACCGACAGGCAGCGAACTGACAAGCAGTAAAAAAATAGCCATCAGCCAGTCACAACACTTTTTATGCAGAAGTGATAGAAAAGTTCCCATTCCCAGTGTTGCTATCTGATTATTTCCAACTAGTTGGCATGCTGCTTTTACCTTCAGATTAACTTCTGATAACTGCCAGATACGTGATTTCACTGGGTTTGGGCCAGTTGTCAGTAGGTAGGTGACTACCCTAGTACTTTTAGATTTGATTAACATGTTTTGTTGGCTTGTCAGGGAGGACAGAAATCAAACAGGTTGTGGGGAAGGAACAGCCATGTTACTATCAGGGTTACATATTCTGCCATGCAACAATTAGCTGGTATCCGTCTTCCAAACCAATAACCAGGACTGCAAATGCAAATGGTGCTCTTAAAACAGATCATATTTGTAGCCAGTAGCTTTTGCATTTGATGTTTTAAACTGATCTGTGAGTACACGTATACTATAACCACCCCTAAATATGTATCAGTACAACACTGAATTTTGTTTCACCCTCTACTGTAGCTTCAAAAGTCCCCTAGACATATAAGGGTTCAGATGGCACCATCACACTACTTTCTTTTGAAGGTTCCCACTCGCTCTTCTAGCACATTCTCACTTTATTCTGTGTTTTGTTGCTACTGCTGTAATAACCTCTGTCACAAACCCACTGAAAGTACTGAAACTCCAATACCAACATTTAAAACAAGTCATCAGAACTGATGTTATATTCATTGCTATGTTGTTCTCTCTCCCCTAGCTCTTTCTCCACGCTTTGCCTGTGATCTTGATTTAAATAGTAGACCTTTGAGTCAGTTAGTGTCTCATACATTTATATGGTGTGGCACAAAAGAAACTCTTATGCTGTCCTCCTTTTCCATCAGCACTACTGGAAAAAAAAAAAAAAATGAGAGCGCTATGAGTATCTCCCCACAGATTATACAGAATCAGCCAAAGAGCAGTGCCCCAAATCCCTCATTTCTTTCTTCTTTGAGACTTAGGCATAGTCATGACATTGCAAAACAAGACTGGCAAAATGCTAATACTGCAGTTAGAAATGTGGTTCTCAGACCTGAGCAGGATTTCAGGCCATCACAGCGTCTAAGCTCCCAAGGAGCAGAGACAGGGCAGACTGCTGCCATCAATAATATCATAAAGCTTCTCAATATGTGGAAATTGGGTTCTGCTTCAGTCACACAGACTTGAACAAAGAGAGTGCAAAACATAACCCTTTCATTTACAAATTTTGTTTTCACCGTGGTGGAAATGCAACAAAAGGTGGAGGCTTGTGAGTGCTTTGCTTGTTTGACTTTACTAGCTGTCATTAAGTAGCACGCTGTTAGATATTTGTTCTGTGGGACTGTGCTCTTAAAAGTGTTCTCCAGACTTTAGCTTTACAGTCTCCTCAGTGTTATTACCTCAGTTCACTTTCAAAAATTGGACTGCAGTAATGGTAAAAACAAACAAGTAGAGAATGAAATTGATGTTAAATATTAAACCTGTCTACTTAAATAGGGTTCTGGGGGGTTTAGCTGTAGTGGCATGTTCTTTTTGTGCAGACTCTTTGTTTAAATGCCAGTTTTGCTGAATGTCTGTGACTTCAAAAGTCACAGCTAATATTATTGTACTGAAAACACTGTCTTAGAGTAGAAACAGAACAAGCTTTCTTCTACTGCTATAATATGTCATTGTACCACAGATTACACTTACATGTCTCAGGGTACTGTGAATTAAGCAAAAGCTGTTGATTTTTTTTTCACTCTTTCAACAATTTTATAGGATTTCACAGAATCACAGAACGGTTGAGGATGTCAGGCATCTCTGGAGATAGTCTAGTCCAATGCCCCTGCTCAAAAAAGGATCAGCTAGAGTAATTTGCCTAGGACTGTGTGCAGTCAGGTTTTGGGTGTCTCCAGTGATGAAGACTCCACAATCTCCTGGGCAACCTGCTCCAACCTCACACTAGAGCTTCTTTTCTTATGCTCAAACAGAATTTTGTGGACTTCAGTTTGCGGTTGTTGGCTCTTGCCTTTTCAGTGGGCGCCACTGGAAGGAGTTTAACTCCACCTTTTTCAATTCCTCCCAATGTGTATTTATACACATTGATACAATCCCCCTGACACTTTTTTTCTTCAAACTGAACAGTCCCACCTCTGTCAGCCACTACTCATATGACTCCATCATCTTTGTCGTCCTGTTCTGAAGTTGCTCTCACACGTCCATGTCTCTTGCACTAGAGAGGACAGAGCTGGACCCAGCACACAAGGGGCAAGGTTTTGCATTTCCTTCTGTTGAATTTCATGAGGTTCCTATTGACCCATTACTACAGTCTGTTGAGGCACCTCTGAAGGGCAGCACATTCATCTGAGGTAGTAACCACTCTTTCCCGTCTTGTTTCATTTTCAAATTACTGAGGGTGCACTCTTCCTCATTGTCCAGCCCTTCACAAACAGATTAAATAGTGGTGTCCCCAACACTTGAGAACTTTCTGTAGACCTTAGCTTCTCATTTATTCCTGCTGAATTGTGTTAGGACCTTCTTGCTGTCTGTTGATTTTCATGGTGAATCTGGCCTGTGAAATAGGATTGGCAGGTGTTGTGGTTTAACCTGGCAGGCAACTAAGCCCCACACAGTCACTCTTCTCTGGTGGGATGGGAGAGAGAATTTGAAGAGTAAAAGTGAGAAAAGTCATAGGTTGAGATAAAGGCAGTTTAATGGGTAAAGCAAAGGCCATACATGCAAGCAAACCAGAACAAGAAGTTCATTCACCACTTCCCATGGTCAGGCAGGTGTTCAGCCATCTCCAGGACAGCAGGGCTCCAACACGCATAACGGTGACTTGGGAGGACAAACACCATCACTCCTAATGTCCCCCCTTCCTCCTTCTTCCTGCAGTTTTGTATGCTGAGCATGATATCATGTGGTATGGAATATCCCTTGAGTCAGTTGGGGTTACCTCTCTGGACTGTATCACCTCCCAGCTTCTTGTGCACCTCCACTTTCCTCGCTGGTATGCTGGCGTGAGGAGCAGAAAAGGCCTTGACTCTGTGTGAGTGCTGCTCAGCAGTAACAAAAACATCCCTGTACCATCAACACTGTTTCCAGCACAAACCCAAAACATAGCCCCTTACCAGCTATTATAAAATTGTCTCAGCCAGAACCTGCACAACACTGGAGCTTATGAAACACAAGTTTTCTTTCAGGGTTGGGTTTGGGTTTTTTTTTCCTGCTCTGTTTTCAGGAGAATATGCAAAGCCACCAGTTGCCACATGTTTGACTTTTCGTCCTTAAAGTCTGTTGACATCTTTCACTCAGTGATTGTCTTGTATACAGTCTGCTCCACAAAGACACATTCTTTGTGTCTTTCTGTAGGTGCTGTACAGTGTTTTTAAAGCACTGGCCCATGTTTCACCCTCCACTCCAGCTTTCCCTCTGAGGTATGGATAAAGGAGGCTTTGGAGCACTCTGAAGGAGGAATGTTGCTCTGTGGTTTCCTGAACTAACTAACAAGTGATCTCCATTTATCAATGCAGACATATGGACTTAGGTTAGCAACTTTTGCCTGGTCCTCTGTCATTGGTATTTAGAGACAAGTAGACCTCATTGGCTTAGGTACTGTTACTTGCTGCTTTTTGTACTCCAAGTTGCCTAGTTTTAAGCAGCTTTGTTTTTCTTCAGAGAAGTGGTTGGCCAAGATCAGACATAAGTTCTTATCTTAATAACTATTTCATCCCAGTTTCCCTTACTCTGACTCAGAATGCCCTCTGCATTGCCTATGTTATTAGCAAATTCTAGTTTCTGGACATCTTCACCTCTATCCAGCTGATTTATCCCTTGATCCTATTACCTTCTATCTTTCTCAGTTGCATTAAAGATCAAAGTTGTTTCAGTTTGGCCATATAAATCCTGAGGCATCCAAATCTGAAACCTTAGATGATTGCTCTCTTTGCACTGTAAAATACAAAAATATCATGCAAATATAGAGGAATATCTGGAGTATTTAACTTTACCCGTACACAGACTGACATATCCTGAAGATTTTACGGCCACAATTGAATAAAACTTTTCCATTGTCTTTCTGCAAGATATCCCTAAAAACTTTACTTCTTCCTTAGACTCCTTTATGTGCCTGTGATACTACATTTTTAGGAAAAACTTTCTTTCTGCCTCGTCAAAGATCTCATTAAGAAAATCACAACCAAAGAAAAAGAATCCTTTCCCATGGATTTTGAGTTCGGTAGTAGATTTATTCTGAGGCCTATTAATGTGTACCTTCCTCTGTCTCACTAAAATTCAGTTCTGCATCTGATCATGGCGAACCATACATCAATCAGTACCTGATCTGCATGAACTGGATTGGATGAAAAAGATCCATTAATTTCTCAATGCAAGATATTCAATCAATTTTCAAAGTACATTCCACTAACTTCACATTTCCTGCATTTGTCTGACATGGTGTATAATGGGCGATAAGAACTATGATTCCTGATCGTTTATTCAGGTGCATTCCTAAAACTCTGGACATGGTTGCTTTCCCATTTGAAGTCATGGAAGATATGGTACGTGTTGTACATCTGGAAACTTTGTTTTTCATGGTGATGCATCCTGCCTCTCATCAATGCAGAGAGTGATGCACTGAACTCTCACATTAAAACTGGGCTAAGTGCAATATTGTCCCTTCTTTAGAAATACCTTGAATAGCAGTTTCTCTTTTGGCCCACTGGTTTCAGCTCAGTTGTTGCAGTCTCACAAATTTTATTTGTTGATAAGTTATACTCTGTGTTAACCCAGTAGTGAAATACTTTGCAAAATTAAACAAGAAATTTTCTATCTTTTTACTTAGGATATTTATGGATTTGGATAGAATGTTTTATTTTTACCTTGCATACATATGTATGCATGCTCGCATCTGTACACACATTTTCCTGCTCTCTATTAAAAAACAGATGCAACACTTCACAAGGAAAGTTAGGAACATCCAGAATTTTTGAGATGTTTAGGAGTAGTGCTTAGTCACCCTGTACATTTCAACAGAAACTGAAATAAAAAGTTGGGATTGCTAAGGAAAGCCTAGATCAGTGTGTCTTCTGGATGACCTGGCTATGATCTGAATGCCATCTGGTATTCTCCATAATAGCTGTGAATTGGCCTGAAGATTTCAGTGACAGAGAACAAAGATGGGAAAAACATCTTTATTAGGTAAATTCAACTCATCTAAATTAATCAACATTTTAGTGAAGGAGGTAGATGCACTGTAATTTAAAGTCTGAAAAAAAAAAAGCTTAGAGATTGTAACAAAATTATTGACTTGTACTTAGAATGCTAGGAAATTTTGTCAAGAAACCTTAAAACTATACAGAATCATAGGGCTAGATAAAACTGTAAATATTCCTGGCTACATGAAAACCACGTTGAAATATGGCACCTCAATACTTCACTTGTCTGCATGCCTTTTCTTAGTAAAAAGAAGAGCACATGATTGGTGTGGATTTGCATTGCATCCATTTACAGGTTGCCTTTCTGTAAGAATGGTACTTAGCAAAGTTCTCATGGAACAACTACCTATAATTTTACTGAATCCTTTCCATGACCTTTCTCAGGTAAGATTCTTGGTGATTCAGGGTATAATTTTCCTTTAGAAATTCATATGATAAACGACTTAAATGTCTATGTATAAAAAGCTGGGTTTGGTTTGTTGTTTTTTTTTTAATTTAATATTAATCCTGACACTTTTAATGGGTCAATAAGTACAACAGAGCTGCATATATTCAGCAAAAACAGGTTTTCTGGAACATGAGCTTCACAATCTCTGGTCTTGATGTTCACCAGATTATATTTATAGCTTTGTACTCACTCCTTTATAATGTAGTCATCAATTAAGTGCTCATAGTTCCTCATCTTGGGACATGGTTGAATATATTTCAATAAAAATGTAAAGATATCTGTTCTTCCAGGTGTGTTTCAAGGATTTTGAGTATGGTGCCATGAGAGATGCTGTTTTCCATGACAGGTTGGGATTATCATGATCAAGTGCTCTATTTTGACTTCACCTAGTGGCTAAAAGATTTGTGGTGTAAAGAGGAAGTGTTGGACTTTTAAAACCATTAAACAGGTAAGTCTATTGAAATCAGTTTGTTTACTGGCAATTTTCAGGCTTATTTCAATTGAAGGTGTTTATAGAATCATATATCTCTGATTCTTTCTAACAGGGTTTCCTCTTAATTATCATCTTAGAGTAATAGCTGTGGCTCGAAACAAAAATTTGCTACTAAGTGCAATTTGATAAAGATCAGGTTAAAATATAATTTCAGTCACATATCTCCAAACAGAAGGGAAACAAAGAACATTGCACTGAATTGTTTTAAAGCAGATGCTTGTTTCATTTAATTAATCTAGAGTATTTGCACAGTCCTATCTAACTGCCCAAAAAAAATCTGTATTCCACAAGCACAAATGCAAACGACCTTTGCAATTTCAGTTCTAAACAGCAATTTGTTTTGTGCAGTAAGTTGTTTTCTTTACAGAAAACATGTTTTTGGCAAAAGGAGACTGGCTTATTTCCCTTACCCAGTAGCATTGCACCACTGTGAAAGCAATGGAAAAAATATAAATAGGCTAACATAGAAATTTAGTGGCCCCTATGTAAGTTATTGTATTAAAAGACTGTTAACTCTATGAAGGTTGGGCCTGAGTGCATGTTTATTTCAAGGTTATTTTAGCATAATATTTTGGTTTATTATTAGATCCTAAGAATTCCCTTTCATCTTCAAATAAGACTCATGTTTTGGTGTTTAAACAATCTATCTCATTCTTTAGATTGATCTCTAAAACCAGGTAGTCTAACATAAAGGAATGTGCTATGGACACTGTTGAACATTACCAAAAATAGTTCTGTCTTGTCTGATTTTGATGGATGTTTCACAAGAGAAGGAGGAGAGAGTGAAGAGTTTTGGTTTGTTTCTTTTTTAAGTATTCTGCTGTAGCTTTTCTGTTTTCAAGCCAAAATCTTAGAAACAATGCAGCAATATTGCACTCTGGGAAAGAACTGAACTGATGAACTGAGACTCAGTTTGCTGGTATGGAAGCCATGCTTATGGCTGATTAAGGGTGATCATATCCATGTTTTCCTTTTTGGTTTGGTAGAGAATAGGGGATGATGTTTTATTTACTAAGGTTGTATTCAAAACTGACTTGAAGTATCTCTAGGGCAGCAGTAGATACCGGTGCATGAATTCCAAGCTTATGCCAATATGGGTTGAAATACACAAATATACTGTTTGTGTCAGGAAATAGTAGGGCAATGTTTAGGTGACACCGTACCTTGTAATTTTGACTGGTTCCAGACATGGTAAACATCAGCGTAGACATAAGTGCAGGAAAGTGATCTTTACATTCATTTTCCCAGACTTCTGGTTTTAGAGTACACTCAGATAGATGCAGGTCAGGTATATCTGTGTCTATATCATAGCTGCCCTACCATTGTGCTCTGCCTATTTCCAAAAAAAATATTTGCAACAGAATTATTTTTGTAACAGGTGGGAAAAGTACATTTTATTAGCTATTCAGTGCTGCAACTGAATTGTCCTCTCAATTTGAAGCTAGTGATTTAAGGAATAGGTTTGTTTTAAATATTTTTACCACTATAAAAGACTCTGCTTTTTAACCTTAAAAAACTCAGGAGAGAACAAGGAGAATGAGTGGACTAACAACTGAAATGAGATGACTAACAGTTTCAAAAACAAAGTGTTGCAGCTTAACTTTGAGATACAGAATTGGGGAATTTTAATGCTGATACACAGTGATGAAAAAAGAAACATAGAAATGTATTTAAAATGGCATCTTATTGTGGGTTGTGTTTCTAGCTTCATGTTACTTTTCTATAGAAACCTCAGCCTGATAAAATACTTTACTCCTAGGCCTTTTTTCATGGAAGCTTTATTCTGGTGTTAGGCATATATCATGTCTGTGTCATCTGTTCTGATGATACACATATAGAGTTGGAATCACTATTGAATTAGGATTGTTTATGCTTCACTAATCTTTATCTCCTTAAGATCCAGATTTTTATTTTTAGATTTATTTTTAGAAGAAATTGTACTGTTTAATTGGAGGGTCAGCTGTTAAAAAGAAGTCAATACAGATAACTGTAAATTATACTTCTAAGTTTTGGGAGTATGTGGTAAGTGGGCAAGAGGCAAAAGAAATGGAACATTCTTATTTTGCCTTTCAGAAAATATTGCTTTTTCTTTCTGCTGTATCTCCTTTGTAAAAGTTTTCTGTAGTCTGTGCTGTAAAATCTCAGTATATTTAAAACATCATTACATTTATCTTCTCAGTAAGGGTTCAGATTTTTCACCATTTGCATCAAAGGCTAAACCTTGTTTCCATCTTGCCATGCTACTCTGCTGGCTGTATAAATGGGCAGAAAACTGTGAGCTTTACAAACAACTTGCAGGAGGAATTCTTAAATTGCATTACTAGCCAATAAAAAATGTTTGTTAATCAAAGGCCTGTCATGACTTCCAGTAGACTTCATTCTGTGATCTAGAAAACCTTGCCCTCCAAATGTCATCCTTAGACTTTTGTTACCTGCCAAACTGAGATCTTCATATTTTCCTCTCAATTTTTGCATAATGGTACATGCACTTAGTGTCCTATGAAGGCTCAGTGCTTTTTTAGGGACTGGAGGGAGAACAGGACAACACTAGCCACCTAGTGTACAACTGAGATATTTTTGTAAGAGGCTGTTTTCAGTGCATGGAAACTTAAAATACTCCTCAAACAGTAAAAATAGGGCATTGCTTTTTACAGTGCTTTATTTTATGGGTAATCTTTGCAGAGAAAAGACGTTTTCTGTAGTTTTACTTTAGTGTAATAGCAGTAATTGCTAGTGTATGAGAGGTAAAGCCTTTGTCAGGAAGTATCAATGCTGGTTTTAGGCTCTTATGACCTGGTTATAAAATTATTCCACCAAGCCTAAATCAGAATATCTTATTCTGTTTCAACAAATAGTATATACCTGTTAAAGTTTCTGCATAACAAAAATTTAAAAAGTACTACTACTATACATGGCAAACTCAGAATATTTCCATGAAATTAAAAGCTTTCCAAAAGGTGCTAAGTTCATATCAAAAAAGCTTTGCATTTACCATTCAAAACAAAGCTAAATGTGATATGCAAACTAGCTAAATACACTGTGCTTTCTGGAAAGGCCTGAATAAAAATATGCTTTTTAGATCCAGAGGTTTTCAGTGACTGATAATAGCACCACATCCTTCCTTCAGGGTTATTATGAATGTGCAGTAGGCTGATAACTCCAAGACAATGGGAGACTGTTTACAGTAGTCTCCTTATAGTATGAAATGAGAAGTGAGCATGTCTGGGAGTTCAGGGATAAATTGATCAAGTTTTTGACTGCTCATTTGGTTTTCTGAGCATATTTTGAACTTAGCACACTCAGTGCTATTACTAGAACTTTGTGTTCCTCCCCATTTCTTATTTCTTCTGAAATTGAAGTATTTTTAATTATTCTACAAAAAAAACTTGTGATTTCTTAATTTCGTTTAGAGACTGGTGTCTTCCTGGGATACATGGTTGCTAAACCATGTAAATACTCGAAAATATAAGGTTCATTTCTTGTCTAAGGTATTCTGTGATCTGCAGTGGTAAAAAAAAAAGATACTTAAAGGATTGCCTTAAGAATCAGAAGGCAAACAAAGTGAACCTAAAATCCATTGCAATTTTTATATTTAATTGTCATTATCTTGTTGGTCTCATGAACTAGGGGCACTGTAAGCCACATCTTTAAGCTTTTGAGTCATAGAATGTTTTGGGTTGGAAGGGAACTTAAGATCATCTAGCTTCAAACCCCTGCCATGGGCAGGGACACCTTGTACTAGACCAGGTTGCTCAAAGCCCTGTCCAACCTGGCCAACACTTCCAGGGATGGGGCAACCACAGCTTCTCCACGAAACCTATTCCAGTGCCCCACCACTCTCATAGTGAAGAATTTCTGGTTTAAATCTACCCTCTTTGGTTTAAAACTATTCCCCCTTGTTCTATAACTAAATGCCCTTGCAAAAAGTTCCTTTCCAGTTTTCTCATAGGCCCATTTAGGCACTGGAAGCTGCTGTGAGGTCTCCCTGGAGCCTTCTCTTCTCTAGGCTGAACAAGCCCAACTCTTTCAGCCTCTCTTCACAGGAGAGGTGCCCCAGTCCTCTGATCATCCTCGTGACCCTCCTCTGGACTCACTCCAACAGGTCCATGTCCTTCTTATTTTGGGGGCACCAGAGCTGAATGTGGGGTCTCCCGAGAGCAGAGTAGAGTGGGAGAATCCCCTCTCTCAACCTGCTGGTCACACTCCTGGTGACGAGGGTGCGGTTGAGTTTCTGGGCTGCAAGCGCACACTACCAAGTCAAGTCAAGCTTCTCATCAACCAATATCCCCAAGTCCTTTTCCTCAGGGCTGCCCTCAATCCATTCTTCACCCAGCCTGTATTTATTCTTGGGATTGCCCCAACCCAAGTGCAGAACCTTGCACTTGGCCCTATTGAACTTCAGGAGGTTGCCATTGGCCCGCCTTTCCAGCCTGTCAAGGTCCCACTGGATGGCATCCCTTCCCTCCAGCATGCATACACAGCACCACAAAGATGTTAAACAGTGTTTCTTCCAGTATGAAGGGGAGGTCCCCCCTGAGGAACACCAATTGTCACTGGTCTTCACCTGGACATTGAGCTGCTGACTGTAACTCTTTAAATGTGACCATCCAGCCAATTCCTTATCCACCAAGTGGTCCAATCCATGTCCCTCCAGTTTAGAGACAAGGATGTTGTGCAGGACAGTGTCAAATGCATTGAACAAATCCAGGTAGATTATATCATTTGCTCTTCCCTCATTCACCAACACGGTGGCCCCATCATAGAAGGCCACCAAATTTGTCAGGCACGATTCACTTTTAGTGAAGCCATGCTGGCTGTTAACCAATCGCCTTTTCCATGTGCCTTAGCATAGTTTCCAGGGCTATTTGCTCCATGATCTTGCCAGGACTGAGATGAGACTGACTGGCCTGTAGTTTCCTGGGCCTTCCTTTTTTTTCCTTTTTAAAAATGTGAATTATGTTTCCCCTTTTCCAGTCAACAGGAACTGCACTGGCCTGCCACAGCTTCTCGAATATGATGGATTGTGGCTTAGCCACTTCATCTGCCAGTTCTTCATCAGGGATTGTAGCGACACGAGAAGGGATAATGGGTTTAAACTTAAACAGGGGAAGTTCAGGTTAGATGTAAGGAAGAAGTTCTTTACTGTGGGGGTGGTGAGGCACTGGAACAGCTTGCCCAAAGAAGTGGTAAATGCTCCATCCCTGGCAGTGTTCAGGGCCAGGTTGGACAGAGTCTTGGGCAACATGGTCTGGTGTGAGGTGTCCCTGCCCATGTCAGGGTGGTTGGAGCTAGATGATCTTAAGGTGCTTTCCAACCCTAGCCATTCTATGATTCTATGATTTTTAGCTGTATAATGTGAACACTTGCTGTAAGAAATGAGGTCAGGTGATTAATTTTATGAGATTTTTTTATTTCTGATTGATAGGGAAAATCTGATTCAATAGTTAAATCTGGGCAAGTGTCTTCAATAGAACTCTGAGAAAAGTTCTCTTCTCCTGTGTAAACGCTATGGGACCAGGGCTCACACTTCACTGATCCTTTTAGTTAGTGTACTGGCTCACTAGAGAATGGAGGATGACTTCTTCCTCTTTGCTCTCTCTCATCCTCTTCCCCATTTCAGTCCTTTAACTGAACTTTCAGCTTCTGATAGCTGATGATGGGGTTGTGAAACATGCCCTCTGTGCCATCCCTGCCAACTGGGAATACATGAATATGCTGATATGGAAGGGTGTGAAAATGGCAAGGAGGAGGAATAACAGGAAGAGAAAGCTACCCTTATGCCTTCCATTAAGTCATAAAATGAAAATGGAAAAGTGGAGGGGTAAGGAAGGACTCCACAGTCTGAGGAAAGAGTTGACCAAGTAAGAAGACTGTCCTCATATCCCCACTGTTGAATGCAGACAAGAAAGTCAGGAGTCATCTCTGAACATGGCCCATGGTCGTTTTCTTCTCACACCAGTTGCCCTTGACTGTTGTGCAATATGGGGGTGAAGATATAAATTAGGCAGACTAAGTGGTGCTGCTTTAGCCCAGCCTTCCTGAGAGCCAGAAAGACAGCAGAGAACTGCTCTTATCTGCTGTTGGTGGCCCCACCCAAATGATGCGCAGACAAACATAACTTTCATACAGCTTGATCAGCATTCTCTGTTAATATGAAAAGGGACGGATAAGGTGGTGCTTGCTTTAACCAGAATGGTGCATAATGGAACTGGCTGGTCTTCTGCTTTGCGCTGTAGATTGTCAACCCCACTGGGGCCTTTACTGCCCTTAGATTACTTAAATACAGCTTGCCTAGTGGCCCATATCAGACCAGAATGAGTCAGTAGCCAGCACTTGTGCCTCTTAAAACTCACCCAAATACGCATTTGTTGAAATGAAATCTCATAATCCTGTTCCTCAAATTTATGTTTCAATTAAAACCAAAGTCACTTCTTCCAAACTTTATTTCTCTTTCTTTGCTTTTATGTCTCAGGTTTTATCCTTCTATTCATCATTTTATCACCTTATCAATCAATAAATTTCAATTCTCTTGCAAGTTCAGCAGGCCAACAAGAGAAGCCAAATGTAGCTAACACCAACATATGAGCTCCTAGGGAAAGTTACCAAAATTGTTTCATTAGCAAGGATCTTACATAAAGGTGAGACAAAGCCACGACAGATATGGAGAAAGGCTTAGGGAGATCCTAAGTGTGTCAGTTCAAGTGTCCTGTTGCTGATAGAGGAAGCTAAAGTCTCATAAAACTGTGACTTCTGTAAAGTCTTCCCTGTCACAGAACGAATTGCCGCTGAAAAGAGGAAAATACCCAATCTTGATCACTTTAACAATCAATGCCTGAATCTAACCCTCTTTTGAATATTTTTCAAGTATTCTGAAAATCTGGAAACCCTTCTGAATGTTCATCACTTCAGAGAAATAGACAAATGAGAGGGAAGGGAAGGGAAGGGATAAAGGAGAGAGGAAAAAGGAGAGGGAAAAGGAAGAAGGAAGAGAGAAAAGAAAAAAGAGAAAAAGAGAGAGGCTTATTTGTGTCAGACTTATTTGTGTAATTCTACCTAGTTTTGCTAAGCAATGTGAGCAGATACATACAAATTTATACAAAGATCTCTTCGTACTTCTTGTTTTTTTCTCAGAGTAGCCTACTTGGGTTAGATTTCTATGCTACCATAGGCACCTTTTTAAAAAAGCCCATTCTTTTTCAAGAACATTTCTGTACTTAACAAAGGTTCAGGTTGTAACCTGATTGGGGATTTTGTCAAAATCAAATGACACTTTGAACTTTCTGTCTTTACAATTCCATGGTTTTACAATTCGGGTTTTAAGTAAGTTTGCTTTTCTCCTTTTATTGGCTGATCTGTTGTGACATTGCAAAGAAGCACGTGCTTGCCTACATCTGAGATTGCGAGAGATTCATCCCATGATGAGATGGGAATGAACAAGAGACTATCTCAGTATGATGCAGCTTGATGGTGCTACTCTAGTTAGGAACGGTTTTCTACAAATTGGGAAAAAAAAAACATTTAGCAAACAGTGTACACTGAGATATAAAGCTCGTAAACTAGATGTGCACAGTATCTCACGGTCTGTCAAACAAATAGTATGTATTTTAAGAAGTCTTTAAATAAGCATTGGAAACGATGCATTTTAACAACTTCACATGAACTGTCCAAGTCAGTCAAATAATATCCATCCTTTCCTCCTCCAAAAAAGGCAGGAGGTAGCAGGGAAAACTTCTACATACGTTTGCAATGTTCTTTGCAAACTCTGTAGTTTGATAAGTGAAATTTCATGTATCTTGTAACAAATTCTGTATTCAGGAGGGTTTGTGAGTGAAAATAACTTTATGCAAAGACTGGAAACAATACTAGTAGTGCAATTATTAATATTGCAATGCAAATTCTTTGGTTGAAACCTATGAATTCAGGGAAGTGTATATGTTATGAACATTATTAAGCATCCCTCTTAATTGTGAACATTGAGATCAAGGCTATAAAGACATTGTGAGACATTAATACATAAGATATTATGTATGATGTACATTGAACAACATTAGTTTATTCAAGTATTTATATTTTGGTCATTCATGTAAGATTCCAGTGATGTTTTCAGAAACTTCAGGCTAGGCTCTGACACTTCTGGTGACCTTGACAACTACTTTGTGAACTTTGGACTTTCTCTGTCATATTTTTTGTGTTTCAGCTCTATCCCACTAATAACCATATTTGCAGTTGGAAGACAAAGAAATGATTCATTGTAAGTGATTTTGTGAAGTTAGAACATTAATCCTAATATTATTCTCCTGTTTAGTTTTCCTCTAGCAAGTGAGCGTGTTGGAGTTCTCTTTGTGTTTTGGGATTTTTCTGCTCTCTGATTCAGTTAGTTCATCTGCTGTGGGGAGAAACAGCTCTGGAGTTTCTCCAGAAGCGGTAGTTACTCCAAAACTAGTCTACAGCGGTTCCATTGGCTAGATGCAAGATGCCCACTCAGGCACTCTCTTACTCCCCCTCCTCGACACAAAAGGGGGAGAAAATGAGGGGAAAAAATTCACAGGTTGAGATAAACACAGGGAGATCCCCAACTAGTTAGTCATAAGCCAAACATATTCAATTCAGGAAAGATTTATTTAATTTTTTTAGTAGAGTGGAATGGAATGGAATGGAATGGAGTGGAATGGAATGGAATGGAATGGAATGGAACAGCCTGCCTCACCATGGCCTGCACCAGGGGCTGCAGGGGAGTTTCTGCTCTGGTGCGTGGAGCACCTCCTCCCCTCCTTTTGCACTGACCTTGGTGTCTGCAGAGCTGCTGCTCTCACATCCTCTCACAGCTGTTGTACAGGAATTTTTACCCTTTCTTAAATACGTTTCCATAAAGGCACCACCATTGGCTGGGCTGATAGGCTTAGCTTTGGCCAGGGGTTGGTCCACTTTCAGTCTGCTGGAACTGGCAGTATTCAGCATGGGCAGCCCTGGCCTCTCCTCACAGAGGCAACCCCTACAGTTCTCCTGCTATTAAACCTTGTCATTTAAACAGAATACAAATTGTAATGAGTTGTAATATAAACAGACCATAACTGTCCTTGAATATTGAAATCTTTATGAGGATAAAAGAAAACAGAGCAGGTGACAATTTCTTAACTAATTATGAGCACAGGAGAGTAAGAAATTCCATTTCTGGAGTGTAGGTAGGCTACAAGGAGCCGAATTCACATGCAGATTACACTGGTAAAACTATTCAACTTTGGGTAAAAATCATGATTAAAATTTTTGCCAGTTTGACATTTTCAAAGTTGGGAGTGAACAATCGCACTCATACATTAGCATCCATTTAACGTGCCTACAAATAGCCATTGTGCATACACAAATCAGGTATTTATTCATGCATGTGACCTAGCAGAAAACTAGCTGGCTATTTGCTTATGCAAATGTGTTGGTTTTGCATCTCTCAACTGGGAATTTGCACAAAAAAATAGCCATGTGTTACTGTTTAAGCTAATTGTATACACCTAACTAAGATTACGACTGAAAAATTAGATCTTTTTTCCCACAGTGCCTCAGATTAGAACATGTGAACATCAGTGATACTGTTTTAGAAGAATTTTCCTTTAAATTAACTTATGATATTTCCTGCAAGTTCTCATCCGTTAAGCTTAGTTTAGGCCAAACTTCATAAGTTGTTTATACAAAATAGAAGATTATATGCAAGCTTTCTTTGGTCTAAACAGCTACCAGAAGCTGACATATTAGTAGGAGAACCGTTCAAACATTTGCAGGCCATGAACATTTTCCATAGCCCAATCTCTGGAAATAGCATTCTGTGAAATCCCCCAAAAAAGTAGCTGGAAGATATTTTTTTGATGTCAAAACTAGAGAGATTTGGTAAATTTATCACCAGTATTCGCCCAAGCCAAAACATATTGATAATCTATGTGTCATTTTTGTAACAATAACAAACTCACTGTATATATCTATGTTTTGTTTATTAGGCATGCCTTACCCAGGAAATATTATCTTATGATACATATATTCTTCATAAAGCTGGGACAAGATTTTCAAACTTGCGTGACAAAGTTTAAAGAGAGGAAGCCTAGTCTATCATGACTTCTGAAATCTTACCAGAATGGTATTTTATTTTTTATGGTTTACCAGGAGCATATAGAATGCAAAGACAGATTGTATGGAGTCATTTCTTTCAATTAGAAGGACTGTTTAATCAGATCAAATGCTTTTTCATAAGACCACAAAAAAGATTCCCAGGCTAGCAATGAATCACACACAGCTTGTGCTGTGAACTGCAGGTAACCTACTGATGCAGTCTTTTGAATTGTGAACTTTTAAAATGTATAAGATAAATTCATAACTTTCAAATCAATGGGATGCATTCTGTGATAGATTATTATCTTAGAACTACATTTGTTGTTTTGAACCATGTTTGTAATTAATCAGCATCCAGGCGTATGCATTACTTTGACTTCTAAGAAACTTCATCGATTGTTCAGCATCTTCAAAGCCATGTGTGAAATGGCCATAGTAATTCTTTCAGCAATATTTTGATATGATTTTATTTGATATTCATTGATATGCAGCTTCTGCACTTCTTAACTCATACATTAGCATTGGAATGATTCCCTGTAAGTTCTTCATGAAGGAAAATGATATTTCTAGTCTATAAAATGAAATATCTTAGCAGTCAGTGGGTATCTTATAGTGAGTCCTGCACCAGTACATTTTTTCCTTTCTACCTACATAAGGTACAATTGTGCTCTTCTTTAATGAAGATTTGACTGAAGTAAATGATTTCTCTATAATACATTTTTGATCTACAAATTCCATTTTGTGTATAGAGCAGGAAAAAAGCCAAATTCACTAAATTTGTTTCACATGTGGATTTTTTTGTACAGCTCTCTTGGGTTTTTAATAACCCTTAGAGTTTGCCAATTTAAAAGATTCACATAATCTAGGGGTAAATGAGATCTTAACGTAAAATTAAAGGATTTTTTTTCCTTGCAATTCATCTAATTTAATGCAGAATGTCAGTTGACCTACATTTTGAAGGAGTAAGATAACCTGTTTCAAACTGTAGATAATACATTTAGAAGCTTTCAGATATCTTAGTAATACAGTGTAATGAAGCTACTAATTCCTTAAATGAAAATGAACTGTAGAAATATCTGCTCTAAAAGATCCACTCAAAGAAGAAATGCTGGAGTTAGGATTCCTCAGTTACAAACTTCCAAAAGAATGAGGAACACCCTGGGTTCAAAGTCCATCAGACTCATACAGATTTTTTTACTGATTAGGTTTTTGGCCCTAAAGTCTGAAAGAACATATTTTTTTGCATATTCAGATATGTCCTGGTTTCAGCTGGTATAGAGTTATTTCTCTTCCTAGTATCTGGCACAGTGCTGTGTTTCGGTTTTAGTCTGAGAACTATGCTGATAACACGGGGATGTTATAGTTGTTCCTCGGTAGCACTTACGCTGATCAAGGACTTTTCAGTCTCGTGCTCTGTCAGTGAGGAGGGGCACAAGAAGCCAGGAGGAAACAGAGACAGGACACATGATCCAAACTAGCCAAAGTGGTATGGCATACCACAGTACATCATGCCTAGTATGTAAACTGGGGGAATTTGGCTGGGAGGGGCCAACGACTGCTCAGGGACAGGCAGAGCATCAGTCAGCAAGTGGTGAACAACTGTATTGTGCATCACTTGTCTTTCTTGGGCTTAATTCCTCTCTCAATTTTTATTTCTTCTTATTATTATATGAAAGTAGTCATATTTTTTCATGTCAAGCCTGAGATGCTCCTGCTTCCATGCCATCTTTTAAACAGACTCTTGGATATCATGTTATATAAGCCTTGAGTTTTTTACCTTGTGATTTCGTTAGAATGACACTTAAAAATAGTAATTTAAAAGTTTGCTCTCTGCTTTTTGAAGTTTACAGGATGCACTAATACAGTTAATCTATTTGGATTTGTGTAACAACTAGTGGGATTTCCCATTTCTCTCTTTATTATCAGTGATCAATAATTAAAACTACTGAAGGTCCCACCAGCTAGAACATAAATTGTAGGAAGAAGCACAGAGAAGGGATCTTGCACTTGATCCTCTGCTAAAACACTAGAGGCAGTAGCAGCAGGAGCAAAAGTCAGAAAGGGGTAGGAATGTTCTTTCCTCATAACAATACCAAGAAGAGACAGCACTGGTAACATGTGATCCTGTCGGCCTGGCAAGATTTCTAGGGCCCTTTTCATTCATTTTGCATTTATTATATAGCAGTACCTTTTCTGAAATCGTGTGTTATATAAATTGTGAAGGTAATTTAAGTTAACCTATTATATTTTGCAACTGAAGTGGGCTAAGAACATCCACCCAATTTTTACATCTCAACTGATAAGTGGTCACATCTTAAGTTGAACTACACAAATTATTTGTAATTATGTGAATATAGCCCAGGAAGAGACAGTTCCAGCTCGTAAGTTATTCACTAAGGAGTGACTTGTGAAGAACAGTCCAGCATCACTCTCTGCTATGTAACAAGAATGGGGCAAGAGAAAATGGCATCAAGTTGCATCGTGAGAGGTTTAGATTGGATGTTAGGAACAATTTCTTCAGCAAAAGGGTTGTTAAGCATTGGAACAGACTGCCCAGGGAAGTGCTGGAGTCACTGTCCCTGGAGGTATTTAAATGACTTGTAGATGTGGTGCTTAGGTACATAGTTTAGTGGTAGACGTGGCAGTGCTAAGTTAATGGTTTGGCTCAATGATCACAGAATCAGAGAATCACAGAACGGTTTGGGTTGGAAAGGACCTTAAAGCTCATCTTGTTCCAACCCGCCGACTGATCTTTAAGATCTTTTCCAACCCGAACAATTTCTATGATTCTATAAGTTTTTGCCATTTGTACATGGGAGAACTGATAAAGAAATACAGTGGTTTTAACCTCCAAAAAAGTAAGGGCAGTGAAATACACTTGTTGTCTGTCAAGGCCCAACTGGGTGAAACACAGTGTCAGAAATATTTTGTTTGTGATCCCCAGAATGAAATTAAGACACAAACGATGTCAAATACCATAATCAGTCAATTTGTTTATTACAAAAGATGGTGGTTAAAAAGGATTCCCTCAGGGGTTGGTGTTGGGACCGATCCTGTTCAACATCTTCGTCTGCGACATGGACAGTGGGATTGGGTGCGCGCTCAGCAAGTTTGCTGATGACACCAAGCTGTGTGGTTTGGTTGATACACTGGAGGGAAAGAATGCCATCCAGAGGGACCTTGACACGCTTGAGAGGTGAGAGAGTGCCATCCTCATGAAGTTCAACCAAGCCAAGTGCAAGGTCCTACACCTAGGTTGGGGCAATCCCAGGCACAGCTACAGGTTGGGTGGAGAAGTGATTCAGAGCAGCCCTGCGGAGAAGGACTCGGGAGTGTTGGTTGATGAGAAACTGAACATGAGCCGGCTTCAGTGTGCTCTTGCAACCCAGAAACCAACTGTGTGCTGGGCTGCATCAAAAGGAGCATGACCAGCAGGTCGAAGGAGGTGATTCCACCCCTCTACTCTGCTCTTGTGAGACTCCACTTGAAGCACTGTGTGTAGTTCTGGTGTCCTCAACATAAGAAGGACATGAAGCTGTTGGGTCAAGTCCAGAGGAGGGCCACAAGGATGATAAGGGGGCTGGAGCACCTCCCCTATGAAGACAGGCTGAAAGAGTTGGGGCTGTTCAGCCTGGAGAAGAGAAGGCTGCGTGGAGACCTCACAGCAGCCTTCCAATATCTGAGGGAGGCCTACAGGGATGCCGGAGAGGAATTCTTCATCAGAGACGGTAGCAATAGGACGAGGAGTAATGGGTTCAAACCTAAGCAGGGGAAATTCAGGTTAGATATAAGGAAGAAGTTCTTTACTGTGAGGGTGGTGAGGCACCAGAATGGGTTGCCCAAAGAAGTGGTAAATGCTCCATCCCTGGCAGTGTTCAAGGCCAGGTTGGACAGAGCCTTGGGCAAAATGGCCTAGGGCATCCCTGCCCATGGCAGGGACTTGGAACTAGATGATCTTAGGTGCTTTCCAACCTAAACCATTCTATGATTCTGTGATTATTATTATAAAAAGATAATTATTAGTAGCAATAGGACAGATCAGAAACGAGGATAGAAGTTAAGCAAGCATTTGGAATAGATTGTGCGGGGAGATGGTTACCACCATGGATCTAGAGGCTTCCCAAGGGTCCGTAGTTGACATCTTCGGTGGTGGGTGGCCACACTGGTGATTACCTTTGTCCCTTCTTATTAGGTGTTACTGAGAAGTACCTCTGTCATTATCATCAGTTTCCATGGCAACTACTCACTCCTGGTTGATCATGCACGTCCAGTTTTGCTGATCTTGCAGCCAGGTCTTCAACTACTTATGTCTGTAGTCAGGCCATTTCTGTGGAACGTGATGATTGTGTAGTCTCAGCAGCAATTCCCACTACAACACAGTATCAGAACTCCTTGAGACAACTGAGTTCCTCGCACCAATCTTGGAGACAATGGACAGTGGAACCTTATCTCAGTTCCTTGCAGGGCAATCTTTGTGGCAATTCAGTTTCTCACACTGTCTTAAGAGGAAAAGGCAGATGGATTAAGGAAGTTCCAGCTGATGATGCTCATTATGCTCCATCTGAACATTAACATGATTTCCTTTAGCATTTTTCTTTACCTCAGGTTCTTTCAGGGCTACTGCTTGAACTGCTTCAGTGTAGTCCACTGGAAAAACAGTGTTGTGAATTTTTGCTGCTGCATGTCTTTTCTTAGGAGTTGAAGCTGTACTGCAGTGTCTAAGACAAGCAGTACCACAGCCAGTGCAGTATAGTTGGAGTCAGAAGGGAGTTAGAAGGCTGAATCCTTGGATTTTTAGTCAAGGATAGCTGCCAACGCATAATCATGCACATCTACAGACATCAACTCTGTTCTTTCTCAATCTCCGCTACTTCAGAAGAAGCATATTTTAACCAAGCATGTGTAGGAACACTAACTCCTAACTCCTTTTTTACTCATTTTAATAGCATGACATTTTCAAATGCTGATCAACATGTGCTTGCTGCTACTCACATTTTACATAGCCAGTGCAAACTGACCTTTCTGCTATGAAATAAACAGTGGGGAATGGGAGTTTTGTGTTTTCTTCCTGCATGTGAGATCTTTTATCAGATTCAAGAACAGCTACTTAAGCAAAATCTTCTGAGCTGGGTGTGTCTGGGATAGGATTTAACCAGTCACAGATACTTACAGATGCTTCAAGCAATGGGAAGGAATTTAATTTTGTCTTGCATCCAGATTTTGCCTCAAAACCTTCCTCATTTCCATTGTTCACCTCTAATGCTAGAACGGCATTAAACACATGGACACACATTCACAATTTTGCTTCTGTGGTGCTGCAACCAAAATGCGTGAAGAAATATCAGTGTGACCCAGAATTATCTGGCTTTAACTCACTTTTATAGGTATGACCCAATCCTCTGTTTCATCTCCTTCCTCTGCAACACATTACCTATGTGATCTTAGATTTATTACAATGTCTCAGTGAGCCTTGTGCCCTGTCTGTCAAACACTGGTAACGGTGCTTCTTGCCTCCCACATCTTTCCTGTTTGTTTTGATGGCAAGCAATTTGGAGAGGGGACAGTTGGGCATGGCATCTGCACAGTACTTAGTGCAACAGCACCTCACTGTCTGAAATCTTGTGTGCTTCTGGAATGCAATCAGTAAAGAGTGATATGTAATAACTCATGTCTAAATCCTCCCAGAGGACTTGCATTTTCTATTTCATTTTAAGTGGAGGCAGTGAAGGCACTGGCATTTAGTAGAAGAGACACACTTTCTATCTGTAGAGCGAGTGAAAGGCAGTGCATTTTTCTCAGTCTAACATGCACCTCACCTCTGGCTTGGAGGATTGACTTTTCTGGGTTGAAAGGCAGTTTATTTTCAAGGCTCATTCAGCCTTGGCCTCTCAGCCATAGCTGCAATCAAAGATGTCAATCAGCATTAGCTGTAATTTTTTTGTGATAGAGAATTAGAATGAGGGCACCAATTCACTTCCTATAGGCCACAAAGCAGCTATCTAATTGTCACAATTTTCAGTCATTGCTGACCTCAGGTAATTTTATGCTGTTACCTGAAGGTAAAGAGCTCCCAATATCATTACCTGGCAATAAAGCCATCAGATTCTCTCTTCTGAAAAGATCTATGGCCTGTCTATGTTTTCTTATGTGCTTACGGCAGCTGTTTAATTCAACAACAGAGTAGTGTGATCGGTGAGGCCCAGGTTTAGTCCATCCTGCTGCCACCTGCCCCTCGGCACAGCTTGCTTGTGCTGTGTGGCCGGAGGAACCACAGTGGCTTTAAGCCATCTGAATCTCACTCAGAAAGGGAGTTAATATTTCAGAAAATGTCTCAACAAGTAACTGCAGTTTTCTTACCGCTGTTTTGGGGACTGGTATTCAAGAAGCATAGGGAATAGTATCAGACCTCTTTCCATTAACTAAATATTAGCTTAATAGTAACTCAGTATTGGCTTGATATTGTATTCAGGAGCATTTACTCTTTGGGCAGTGAGGGGAAGGCCATTGCTCTTATATGTGGGGTTTTTTGTTGTTTTCTTTTTCACAGTGAAATGTTTGCTGAATGTTGGTTTTGCATTTAGTTTTCCATTTTACTTAGAAAGATGTTTGAAAAACTCACAGCAAATTTCGCTTCAAGAAACTCTCTTGAATATAGCCCATGATATTGTCGTCTTATTTCCAGTCCTCTATTGCATTTACATGATGCAGCTTCAAGATTTTCTAAACATAATTTCATTGTTTTCAAAGGTTGAGATGCTGGTATCTCTGGCTACATTTACTAGTATTTTATTGCAAAAAGAGATCCAATGAAATGAAAAAGGGTGGCTTGAGTGGGAAAATGCTTTCCTATGGAAGTAAAGGTAGCAGGATTTGAGCTTCAAATTATTTTGGGTAAAAAAACCAGACTACAGTCAACATTATATTTTCATTTCTTGTGTAACAGAGAAAGAGAAATCCAAGTTAATAAACCCTCAGAACACCTGAGGCTGATTTTATATGTGTGTATATATTCCAGCCTATCATTATTTTAGAATTATCTTAAGCAAAATAAAAATTAGAGTAGAATAGCATGTAGCAACTCCTGTGAGAAACTAGAATGTCATACTAACTTTATCTGGTTTGTTAAATTAATATAAACATAGTATCAGACATAAGACCATATTCTTCCAGCTACTTTTTTTGTTTACATAATGTACCAAACAGATGACAGTAAAAATAATTGACATCAAACTAAGATCAAAACAACGCCCCTCAAGAAAACAGTTTTAAGTCAAACTCTATGGTTTGCAACACCACAAAAATTACTGAAATGTTATTTGAAATAATTAAACTACATTTGTCTCAGCAAGTGTTTAAATAGCTGGAAGGGAGTAAGCAGAGAGATACTAATCCACTGGTTATGGATGCTAGCAGAACACAACTGCAGGTAATACCCTTCCTTGTTTGTTCTTCGTATAGCCACTTCCAGAGAGAGAATGTTGGATGTGAATGTACCACTGGGCCGACTTAGAAGGATACTTTCAGGGTGTAGGAAACAGAATCTTTTGAAGACCTCCCACCACTAGCTTCTAAAAATAAAGTACAGATTTACTTGGTTTATTTTAATGTATTTTATTAGGTCAAAGTATTCTACTTCTATGTATTTCTTTGCCTTTTCTTCACTCCACAGAGATGCTGTCTCCTTTTCTTATTTATTGTCTTGAATTTCAATTATTTTTTTTTTGCCTTTAGGCATGAGTTACTGTTTTTAAAAAAAGGCAGCGGGATGAGAACAAGAAACTAAACTTAGACTTTATTGGAATATAAATAGGCATAAACTTCTTGACTGATAGCTCTACTGACTGAAACTGAACTTTTGCAGCTAAGCAGATATGTCAGAATACAGCATTTATAGAACATTAAAAACACTTATGATTGGAAAAATAAGTTATATAAACATTTTAGAAATATGTACTGCCTTATCCCAAAATGGATTTTTTACATCTTTTGATGGGAAAATAGAAACTAATTTCTCCTTAATGTTGCAAAGTTCTAAATGATTTTTGGTTGACAGAGATGGATGAGGAAGCAGAAATCAGATTAAAGAGTATTCTTAGTGACTCCAGTCTCTCTTTGTCTAGTCCATCCTTTCTCTTATGTCCTCTCTACTTTATTCTCTGACAGATGCATGGAAATTGAAGACTGGATGGCTTTTCTTGAACCAAAACTTCTAAGAAGTATAAGCAGCTTTAAGTGTCACTATATTTTGTGAGGCTGAAGAGTTAGAAAAGGAAAGAGTATGCATTCATATTTTTGGTCCTTTTTAGGAGAATAAAAAGCATTCCTATTGATTTCATCAGCAAGATGTTCAGAAGTATCTGATACAGTAGCACAATGCAACCAGAAATGGGAATAAGAAAGGCTCATTTTCCTCTCTCAAGCCTTATCTTTTGAAAGTTGTTCTTGCTTGCAACCTGAACTGCATTTTTGAGAACTCTGGAATAGAACTGAGCTCAGGAAACTCATACTGGTTTAGATTAAGGATCCTCTAAAGAATATCTTTCTTAATCATGAAACAAGAAAGACTAGGAGAAGTGATAGGGATGTCTAAAGTGACTATCTTACTATGTCACCTGAATCTCAGGAATGCGTGTTGAGTCTTGGCAGTGACCTGAACAAAAATGGCAGTGTGCTTTGTAATGCTGGTCTAGGTCATGCTCACTTAAGCTTTCCATCCTGTCTCTTTTCTGGCCTGTTGCATCGTTTATTATTAACGGTGCTCTGGGACTGAAAGTGCCTAAGACTTTGAACCTGGCAATCATAATTAACATCCCTGATTTCCACCCATATAGTCAAGACCTGTCTGTCCCAGGTTGAAAGACTCCTTCCATGACTTCAGCATTAATTTAGCTGAGCTCAGTTGCAACACAGTATCCATACACTAAAAGATGTCTGAACTGGGAACCATGTTTTGCACTAGGAAAGTCACCAGTTTCCTGGTCAGGGCTGAAAGGAAATGCATTTGATGCTTCTTTTATCTTGATTCTAACAGTATGACTAACACAAAAATTCCACCAGCCGTGGGTGAAAAAGGGGCTTTTCTCCTCCTTCATCAGTTCAGTGATGATTAGAATTCCACCCTGACAGCACAGACTGAGTTTCAGAGAAAGAGATCCTTCCGCCAGTCATTTAAGAAAATGGGCCTAAAGCTTCACATTTTGCTATTTATGCAGTCCTTTACACCCAGATAAAAGCAGGTATAAAATGCAATCAGTTCAGTCTTGTTCTCTTACATCTGCTTTGTACAGGCATAAATCATGCATGAGTTACTTAGTAGTGAAGAATGAGGTCTGAAATATCTATGTTTTATGAACTTCAGTACTTTCCTGTGAGTCAAAGCTCGGCTGGGAGAAAAAAACATATTAGTCCGAACACTGAGATAAACAAACAGTACTTCAAGGAAGTCCAGGCAAGTAATTGTTGCAATATGTTGTGTAATGTAATGTATGAGCTTTGTCAACAGTGATCTGAAGCTTTACCTGCCCAAGTTGTCAGTTCTCTGGCATTAATCATCTCTGTTCTGGGACAACATTAACCACCACCTCCTTGTACTTCCCATGGTCAAAACGGATTAGGAGCACATCAGTGTGCTGCTAAAAACCTTTTCCCTCTGCTCTTTCAAGCAGCAAAAGACAGTATGAGTTACTGCCATACAAGTCACAGGTTTCCTGGGGATGTGTATGGCCACAGTCTGTTCTACTTCTCACATGTGCAAAAGTTAATTTTGAAAAGTAGGAAGTGAACCAGGGGAGAGGAAATGGGAGGGCAGAGTCTCAGCCTTCCTTTGGTGTTTCTTTCATGGAAGTTGCTGAGCTTCATAGCTCATAAAATATTCATCACATTGTTTGAAGAATAAAACAACATGTATGTGTCTGCTCCCAGCCTTTAAGAAAGAGAGAAATTCCTCCTGGATATGATCTATATTCGTTGTGTAAGCTTTCCTGTGGTTGGTAAGTCAACGAGAATAAAGATGGGGTGGAAAAATGGTTTGAAAAAAATGTTCTGTGTTGTAGCTCACAGCTCTTATCCTGCTGCAGAAACCTGATTTATTTTCATACTTCACTAACAAGACTGTCTAGTGAGATCGATGTTAATCTCCACAGACTGCTATTCCCCTGGAAAAAAAATATATTCCTAGAAGATATTTTTTAATGAGCTATAGAAGCAGCATATCTTTATCTATGCTGCTATCTATATATTAAAATGAAGGCAGCCGACTTCTTAAGATGATTTTACTGCACATGTTAAAGAGATAGAAGCACTCAAAAATAAGGAGTGCTTGTAGAAATACTCTTATACATTACTACCTTTTAATTCCAGAATTTGTATTCTGGCTTCTCTTCTGCTATGAGGACGAGGAAGAAGGTCTCAGAAGCAGTGATGGCAGAAGCAGTGGCACCTTCCCACAACTTCCTTGCCCATTGCTCAGTCCTCGATACACACACAAGCCCTAGTCTTGCAGATCTTTCCTAATTTATTTAGAAACATAGTCTTGATTGTTTTTCTGTATTAGCCAGTTAAATTTCCTTTATGTGAAAATAAAGACCCTCTTGAATTTTTAAAACAAGTCACTTTCACAGATAAGGTCCAGTGGTTTGTAAATTTTGTCTTTTTGAGCACTGCTATACAATGCTCATAAAGTTAGTGGACATCCAGGTGACCCCATACTTTTGTTTGTGCCCATAATCTATTCTTTCAACCAGTGCCTCGTGCTGTCACTAATCTTGGGATAATTAACCCTTTTTTTTATGTGTAATTTTGTGCCTGTTATCCTTCAAAGGATGAAGATTTCCAATCCCCAAAATCTGTTTTACTGGAGGCTAACCCCCACCTTTTTTTTTTTTTTTTTTTTTTTTGAGGCTAAACCTAAGTATTTTCAAATGACAAAGATGACGTGGGTTTCCTAAAGATCACCATTACATCACAGCTGTATATTTGATGACATCTTGTGGTTCTTGTGTCAGTAGCACACACGCTAATGACACATGATATAAGTTGACCTATAGCATGGTTAGTATCGGTATGATGGCTTGATTGTGTGATTTCTGGTAGTGTTTGGTTTTTCTAACAGTTCCTCATGGCTACCTCAGTACTAGTCAGGGAGATTTTCAGGATGGTCTGATAGTCCCAAGCTGTGGTCATCCTGGACCAGGGGAAGCATAAAATCCTTCTCTGATCATTTCCACTGTCAGAGAGCTGCCATTCTAGTTTTATTCTTCCACCATAATTGGAATTTCAGAGAAACTTGCTTTGGGAAAACTAATTCTATGCAGGTGTAAATACACAGCAATAACTGTTAGATGCTAATTCTAACAAAATGTGGTGTTGGACATAAGGGAGAAGACATTGCTTGGGTGGTATAAAAGAATCAGAATCTATATAGTTTGGAGGCTCGATATATAAGACAAAAATAATTATCTGCTTCAGAAATTATTCTGCTTTGTGTTATTTTTTATACCTTCTTCATGTAATATGTGGTATTTGTACTATCATCATACCTTGGCCATGGTCCAGGACTCTGTTATACTAGGTAGTATATAAGAAAAGAATAAGAACTCTTTCCTGTGATGTTTACAATGTATGTTTAAGATGACACAACAGTTGGAAATACACATGCTGGGGGAATACAAGATAGTGAGGCAGTACTGATCAATTCACTAGACAGTGATCTCAGCAGTACCTAATTGATGCTAGTGTTTTGTGCACGCAGCACAACAAAAGAGAATTTTAAGGAGGCTTTGAAAGTATTTATAGGCAGTTCTTAAGTTGTGAGAGAAAGCACAAAAGCAGATGTACATCTATTATGCAGAGTCAAATCCATAAGTAGGGAGATTATAATTATGTCGCATTAAAATAATTTTCAGTAGAGCTAGGGCAATGCAACAGCCAATCTGAACTATTTTCCAGGAGCAGTAACCATAGAGGGCCTTGGCAATAACTTTTAAAGCTTTCAGGGTTTTACAGGACATCAAAGGCTATAGACGAGTTTCATCTCAGCTGGGTCTTTCTGTAGAAAGCCCTGTCAGCTGCAGAATACCTGGAGTGCTCTGCAAGCTCTTCTGCCTGAAGACAGGCTGACATCATGCTCTTTATTCTAGAATTTCACTGAAGTGAGTCAACTTTATTATGCATGACCACAAAATGGGAGAAATGTAGTTCCATTTTCAGCCAAAGGGGTAGATCTCTGGTTTCAGAATAATGGTTTCACTGACAAAAAAAAAAAAAAAAGAAAAAAAAAGGAAAAAAAAGGAGAAAACAACACTCAAACATTTATATAATGAAAAAATACAGCAGAAAAAAACTTGGCATGCTTTTTGTTTAGGGTAAGAAAGAAAGAACAAATTTCTTAGGTCAAAGTGGCTGAAATTGACCACCATAACTCTAAGTTGTATCCTCAAAGAAGAACCAAGAGTAAGTAGAGAATCATTTATACACATGAAAAAAATAAATCACAGAATCATAGAAAGGTTTGGGTTGGAAGGGACTTCAAAGATCATGTATTTCCAACCACCCTGCCAATGGGCAGGGATGCCTTGAACTAGACCAGGTTGCTCAAAGCCCCATTCAGGCTGACCTCAAACCAATGATGGGGCATCCACAACCTCTCTGGGTAATCTGTCCCAGTCTTGCCATCCTCATCATAAAAAAATGGCTTCCTTATATCCAATCTAAATATACCCTCTATCAGTTGAAAGCCATCGCCCATTGTCCTGTCACTATAGGCCTTGATAAAAAGTCGTTCTCTACCTTTAACATAAGCCCCCTTTAAAGACTGAAAGACTGCAAGATTATATCCTTTTTTTCTCAGCAAAGCACTACATACTACAATCACCACACATAGTAAAATTTCTTGAGCCTTTTCTGTACAAGTTACAGGATAAATATAGTAGAAAAAAGAGGCTCCCATTCTTATGATGGTTGAAGTGCAACTTCAAAGGCATCAAGCTCAACAAAATAAGACACTTTTGTCACTTAATGTCGAAATTCATACACTTCTCCACTAATGTTTACTCCATACTGAGATTTAGAACCAGCTTATTCAATATCAGTGCAACTTTTTCTCCTGGAAAAATATTAGAAAGTGTACTGAGACTTCTGAACTTCACAGAAAAATTCAAACTAGTTTCCAGCTGATGCTTGAAAGGAATTCAGTAACACTTCCAAGAGTGGTGGGGGGTTTGTGGGGTTTTTTTGCGATGTGCTGTTGTCGTGGTTTGAGCCCAGCCGGTAACTCAGAACCACACAGCCGCTCGCTCACCCCCCCCCCCCCTTCTTCCTCCCCCCGCTCCCGGAGGGATGGGGAGGAGAATGGGAAGAATGCAACTCCCACGGGTTGAGATAAGAGCAGTCCCACAACTAAGGTATAACACAAAACCACTACTGCTACCACCAATGATAATAACGATTAGTGAAATAACAAGGGGAGAGGATACAATTGCTCACCACCCGCCGACCGATACCCAGCCCGACCCGAGCAGTGATCTGGGCCTTCCGGGTAACTCCCCCCGGTTTATATACTGGGCATGACGTGCTGTGGTATGGAATACCCCTTTGGCTAGTTTGGGTCAGGTGTCCTGTCTCTGCTTCCTCCCGGCTTCCCCTCCTCCCTGGCAAAGCATGAGACTGAGAAAGTCCTTGGTTGGAATAAACATTACTTAGCAACAACTAAAAACATCAGTGTTATCAGCGTTGTTCCCAGGCTGAAAGTTAAAAAACACAGCACTGCACCAGCTACTAAGCAGGAGAAAAATGACTGCTATAGCTGAACCCAGGACAGTATCCACCCCTTATTCCATACCATTCACGTCATGCTCAGATCCCGCATCTCTCAGCACACCATCACCCCTGTCCCATATATACACATATATATATACACCCACACCCACACACAGAGAAAGATATCGTTCCCTAGTCCATGGACCAATCCCTGTAAAATTGCTGAACTCATCCAGTCCATGATGTCAGGCTCCATCTCTTGTAATAGTCTTTCAGGGCAGGAGGGACGGTACATAGTGTTGGGTTGTTGCCTGCTGATGATACCGCCAAACTCATCTGGTCACTGCTGAGCTCGTCTGGTTTCCTCAAAATTCATTCTTTGTTGAGGTGATGATCGGAGGGAAGTCAGGGTCAACAGCTGGTGACCTGAAGATATCTAGCTGGTGGGCTACAAAAGTGTTATAAAGCAGGCAACAGCGTACAATTGAGTTCATTGGCTGTTTTCCCCCAAAATCAAATCCCCTTGAGGTACACATCGGACTTCCCCATCTTCCCGCATTACCCACCAAGTATATCCAGGTCCCTGAGCAAAAGCAACCCCACGAGTGGGTTTGCCTTTACCTGAAGCAGGAATAACCCAGACTGTCTTCCCCAACAAATTCTTTATGTGCACCACAGGAACTTTATCCCCCTCTACAGTACGTAAAAGTTCTGATTGGGCTGGGCCAGCCCTGTTGGCAGATCCCCTACTGTTGACCAACCAGGTGGCTTTTGGTAAATGTGTATCCCAGTGTTTGAAAGTCCCACCACCCATTGCTCTCAGTGTAGTTTTTAACAGCCCATTGTACCGTTCGATTTTCCCAGAGGCTGGTGCATGGTAGGGGATGTGGTATACCCACTCAATGCCATGCTCTTTGGCCCAAGTGTCTATGAGGTTGTTCCGGAAATGAGTCCCATTGTCTGACTCAATTCTCTCTGGGGTGCCGTGTCGCCACAAGACTTGTTTCTCAAGGCCCAGGATAGTGTTCCGGGCAGTGGCATGGGACACAGCGTATGTTTCCAGCCAGCCGGTGGTTGCTTCCACCATGGTAAGCACATAGCGCTTGCCCTGGCGGGTTGGTGCGAGTGTGATATAGTCAATCTGCCAGGCCTCCCCATATTTGTACTTCAGCCATCGTCCTCCATACCAGAGAGGCTTTAACCGCTTGGCTTGCTTAATTGCAGCACATGTTTCACACTCGTGAATAACCTGGGCAATAGTGTCCATCGTTAAGTCCACCCCTCGATCACGAGCCCATCTATATGTTGCATCTCTGCCTTGATGGCCTGAGGTGTCATGGGCCCACCGGGCTAAAAATAATTCACCCTTATGTTGCCAATCCAAGTCCATCTGAGCCACTTTAATCTTAGCAGCTTTATCCACTTGCTGGTTATTCTGGTGTTCCTCAGTGGCCCGACTCTTGGGTACATGAGCATCTACGTGGCGTACCTTCACCACCAGGTTCTGCACCCGAGCAGCGATATCTTGCCACAATGCAGCAGCCCAGATGGGTTTACTTCTGCGTTGCCAGTTGCTCTGCTTCCATTGCTGCAACCACCCCCACAGGGCATTTGCCACCATCCATGAGTCAGTATAGAGATAAAGTACTGGCCATTTTTCTCGTTCAGCAATGTCCAAGGCCAGCTGGATGGCTTTCACCTCTGCAAATTGACTCGATTCACCCTCTCCCTCAGCAGTTTCTGCAACTTGTCGCAGGGGACTCCACACAGCTGCCTTCCATCTCCGATGCTTTCCCACAATACGGCAGGACCCATCAGTAAACAAGGCATATTGCTTTTCACTCTCTGACAGTTCATTATATGGTGGGGCCTCTTCAGCACGCGTCACCTCCTCTTCTGGTGACATCCCAAAATCTTTGCCCTCTGGCCAGTCCATGATGACTTCTAGAATTCCTGGACGACTGGGATTTCCTATTCGAGCTCGTTGTGTAATTAGTGCGGCCCACTTACTCCATGTAGCATCAGTTGCATGATGTGTAGAGGAGACCCTGCCTTTGAACATCCAGCCCAGCACAGGCAACCGGGGTGCCAGGAGGAGCTGCGCTTCAGTTCCAATCACTTCTGAGGCAGCTCGAACCCCTTCATAGGCTGCCAGTATCTCTTTTTCAGTGGGAGTGTAGCTGGCCTCGGATCCTTTATATCCCCGACTCCAAAAGCCAAGGGGTCGACCTCGAGTCTCCCCTGGAGCTTTCTGCCAGAGGCTCCAGGTAGGACCATTCTCCCCAGCTGCGGTATAGAGCACATTTTTCACATCTGGCCCGGCCCGGACTGGTCCAAGGGCTACTGCATGAACTATTTCTCGTTTAATTTGTTCAAAGGCTTGTTGTTGCTCAGGGCCCCATTTGAAATCATTCTTCTTCCGGGTCACGTGGTAGAGAGGGCTTACAATCAGACTGTAATTTGGGATGTGCATTCTCCAGAACCCCACAACACCTAAGAAAGCTTGTGTTTCTTTCTTGTTAGTTGGTGGAGACATTGCTGTTATCTTGTTGATCACGTCTGTGGGGATCTGGCGGCGTCCATCTTGCCATTTTATTCCCAAAAATTGAATCTCCTGTGCAGGTCCCTTAACCTTATTCCGTTTTATGGCAAAACCGGCCTTCAGCAGGATTTGGATTATTTTCCTCCCTTTCTCAAAAACTTCTTCCGCTGTATCACCCCACACGATGATGTCATCAATGTATTGCAGGTGTTCTGGAGCTTGCCCCTGTTCCAGTGCAGTCTGGATCAATCCGTGGCAGATGGTAGGGCTGTGTTTCCACCCCTGGGGCAGTCGGTTCCAAGTGTACTGGACGCCCCTCCAAGTGAAAGCAAACTGTGGCCTGCATTCTGCTGCCAAAGGGATTGAGAAAAATGCATTGGCAATGTCAATTGTGGCATACCACTTGGCTGCCTTTGACTCCAGTTCATACTGAAGTTCTAACATGTCCGGTATGGCAGCACTCAATGGTGGTGTGACTTCGTTCAGGCCACGATAGTCTACTGTTAATCTCCACTCTCCATTAGACTTTTGCACTGGCCATATGGGGCTATTAAAGGGTGAGCGGGTCCTGCTGATCACTCCTTGGCTCTCCAGTCTGCGGATCAGCTTGTGGATGGGAATCAAGGAGTCTCGGTTGGTGCGATATTGCCGCCGGTGCACTGTTGTGGTCGCAATTGGCACTTGTTGTTCTTCGACCTTCAGCAACCCCACAACAGAAGGATCCTCTGAGAGACCGGGTAAGGTGGACAGCTGCTTAATTTCCTCTGTCTCCAAGGCAGCGATACCAAAAGCCCATCTATACCCTTTTGGGTCTTTGAAATACCCTCTCCTGAGATAGTCTATGCCAAGGATGCATGGAGCCCCTGGACCAGTTACAATGGGGTGCTTTTGCCACTTCCTCCCAGTCAGGCTGATTTCAGCTTCCAGCATAGTTAACGCTTGGGATCCTCCTGTCACTCCAGAAATAGAAATGGGTTTCACCCCTTGATACCTTGATGGCATCAGAGTACACTGTGCACCGGTATCTACTAGAGCCTTATACTTCTGTGGGACTGATGTGCCAGGCCATCTGATCCACACAGTCCAGTAAACCCGATTATCCCTCTCCTCCACCTGGCTGGAGGCAGGGCCCCTCTAATAGTGATCACAAAATTCTCCACTTCTGTCTTGTAGAAAGGGATTAGTATTCCTTATCACAGGAGCTGGAGTAAAATCAGCTCTTTCGCTCCATCTGGGAAACTGCTCGCCAGAGACTGGAGCAGCAGCTTTCCTGGGAGGATCATCCTTGACCATTGTTCTCCTCTTCAGTTCACGCACCCGTTGCTCCAGAGCTGAAGTAGGTTTTCCATCCCACTTTCTCATGTCTTCTCCATGATCCCGCAGGTAAAACCATAGGGTGGCCCGTGGCGTGTACCTCCTATATTTTCTTTCTCGAGCAGTAGGGCGCCTTCTGTTGATAGCTGAGACATGGGTTGGTACGCGTGGAGAGCTGGATAGATCGGATAAATCGTCTCTCAATTGTTTGAACTCCTGGGACAGTTTTTCCACAGCTGAAATGATGGAAGGGGTGAGATTGTCTTCGAACTCTCGGAGTTGACGAATCAGGAAATCCACTGTTGGTGATACTCCGTCATTCCAGGTCATTGATGCCAATGTGTGGGCATATGATGATGGCGCACTCCGTGTAAGTTTCCGCCACATGGGTCGTGTACATTCGACTTCATCTGGGTCTACGGATGTGTTCCTGGAATCCGGCCTACGATAGATCATCTCTATAATGGCTGATTCCCTCAGGGACTGGATGCCTTTCTCTATCGTGGTCCAGTTGGCTGAGCGATTCGTAATATCGTCTTTGTAGGGAAACCTTTCCTTCACAGCTGCCAGGAGCCGCCTCCAAAGACTGAGGGCTCGCTTCTCTCTTGCAATCGCTTTGTCAATTCCTCCTTCCTTAGCAAGCGATCCCAGCTGCTTGGCTTCCCTACCTTCTAGTTCATGACCGTCGGCCCCATTGTCCCAGCACCGGAGCAACCAGGTGACAATGTGCTCCCCTGGAAGACGGGTGAAATCTTTTCGCATATTCCGTAGTTCGGTTGAGGTCCGGGGTCGAGAAGTGACCTCTTCTTCTTCTTCCTCTTCCTCTGACCCACGTAGTAGTAACTCTTGTTCAGGTGCTGTTGCATATAGTAATGGCACTGGGTCTTCATCTTTCTTCGCTTCGCAGGTTGCTCTTTGTGCCTTTCGTTTGCTTTTGCTTACAGGGGCAACAGACATTGTCACAAACTGGACATTTGGTTTAGCTGCAGTGTTTGTCACTGTGGTTGGAGTGGCTGCAGTGTCTGCCACTAGGATTGGAGTGGTTGCAATGTCTATTGCTGGGGTTGGTGCAGCTGTTGTGCTTGGGAGTTGAGTAACACCAACAGCTGCATTATCTGTTGCTGTCGGGGTTTGAGTAGCTACTGTGCTTGTCACTGGGGTTGGTGTAGCTGCAGTGCTTGGAGTAGCCATATTGTCTGTTGCTGTCGGGGTTTGAATAGCTACTGTGCATGTCACTGGGGTTGGTGTAGCTGTGGTGCTTGGAGTAGCTATATTGTCTGTTGCTGTCGGGGTTTGAGTAGCTACTGTGCTTGTCACTGGGGTTGGTGTGGCTGTGGTGCTTGGAGTAGCCACATTGTCTGTTGCTGTCGGGGTTTGAGTAGCTGTTGTGCTTGTCACTGGGGTTGGTGTAACTGCTGTATTTGAAGTTGGAGTAGTTGCGTTGTCTGTTGTGGTCAGGGTTTGAGTAGCTGTTGTGCTTGTCACTGGGGTTGATGTAGCTGCTGTACTTGGAGTAGCTGTGTTGACTGTTGTGGTCAGGGTCTGAGTAGCTGCTGTGCTTGTAGTTGGCATAGCTGCGTTGTCTGTTGCTTTGCCATCAGATCCAGAGACATTTTTTTCCCTTTGAAGGTGCTGGATAGTGTTGAGCAGGGCTCTGTAGGCATAGGCCAAGCCCCAGCACGTTGCCAAAATTTGTCCCTCTCTGGTATAACCAGGACGACAGCACACCTCGTTTAAGTGTTTTACTAGTTTTTCCGGATGTTGCACTTGTTCAGTGGTGAAGTTCCAAAGCACTGGAGGGGCCCACTGGCCTAGGTACTTGCCCATACTATCCCACACACCCTGCCACTCATAACTGTCCAGCCTCAGGGAAAATCTCCTGGTGGTCCTCCTATATCGTCGTCTAACCCTAGACCAGATTCGAACCTGATACTGCTGAATTTTTGACATTAAACGAAATAGGATGTTCCTACGACGGGATGGCCGTGGGTAAAACACACTCCGTATGTTTGCCAACATGCTGATCCCCAGCACAATCAGCAGGCAGGTTTCAAGGGTACTCAATGGCCATCTAAAACCTTCAGAACTCTCAATTGCTGTTGCAAATAGGCTGGTGGGGGAACGGGGGGTGAAAGAGAATGCTTCCTTCGTAAGTTTACCCCCCGAGGAGAAAAAAAAAGATATGCAATTGCTAAAATATTTCATTATATACCTCCCAATGTATAGTGGTGATGGCCATGCTGGAAGCACAAACCAGACCAGTTTCATGATCAATGAGTCTATTGTATTACAAGTCATTACCATGAAGTACAGTGAAACAAGAACCTTAGCCCAGGCCCCCCAGCCGATAAACGCTAAAACAGCAAATAGTGGCTGTAAGTAAGGTACAACATGCTGAAACTCTGAGATCAAGCGCAACACGTCTGAGAGCCAAATAATCACCATTGTGACGAGTAGTAACAATGAATGCTTATCACAAATATGATTAAACACACTCTGGTCAGATCTGTCGTTATCTCAACCTTTCGAGCCCCACGTTGGGCGCCAAAAAGAACTGTCGTGGTTTGAGCCCAGCCGGTAACTCAGAACCACACAGCCGCTCGCTCACTCCCCCCCCCCCTTCTTCCTCCCCCCGCTCCCGGAGGGATGGGGAGGAGAATGGGAAGAATGCAACTCCCACGGGTTGAGATAAGAGCAGTCCCACAACTAAGGTATAACACAAAACCACTACTGCTACCACCAATGATAATAACGATTAGTGAAATAACAAGGGGAGAGGATACAATTGCTCACCACCCGCCGACCGATACCCAGCCCGACCCGAGCAGTGATCTGGGCCTTCCGGGTAACTCCCCCCGGTTTATATACTGGGCATGACGTGCTGTGGTATGGAATACCCCTTTGGCTAGTTTGGGTCAGGTGTCCTGTCTCTGCTTCCTCCCGGCTTCCCCTCCTCCCTGGCAAAGCATGAGACTGAGAAAGTCCTTGGTTGGAATAAACATTACTTAGCAACAACTAAAAACATCAGTGTTATCAGCGTTGTTCCCAGGCTGAAAGTTAAAAAACACAGCACTGCACCAGCTACTAAGCAGGAGAAAAATGACTGCTATAGCTGAACCCAGGACAGCTGTGGTGAAAATTTTTCTACAATACCCATTAAACACAAAATAGCTAAAAGTATTATAAAGAGAAGAGGGGGAAAACATTTGTTTTATTAGAGACAGTTATTTATTCTTCCTATTTAAAGCTCAATTTAAATGTGCTGCTTTATTTGAATAAAAAAGCCAATTTAATGTTGATGATCAGGGAAGAATTTTTGTTTCTGACTGAAAGAATTATAGCTCATCTTTAATAGGAACAGTAAGTAAAAACAATTATTCATTGATGCTTGCCATCTCATTAGGCATTTGATGTAAAAAACCACTCCAATAAAAACTGTTAAGTAGTTTTGGGGTTTTTTTCTTTTTTCAAGGTTAGACTGAATAAGGTTCATTATTTCTATTAGGACTTTAAAATTTGATTATTTAATCAACCTTCTTCAATTCAGGAAGTCACTTATGGTCCATTAATTTAGTGATGCTCCTTGGTTTGTGCCATCATTGTTTAAAGAAAAAAAATGTTCTCATTAAAAACCCCAACTTGTTAGTCCCTTCCAGCTTCACCTTCTTGTGTGGTTTGCATCACTCTTGCAGCAACCCTTGCATGCAGCAAAGGAGGAGAATCTTAAAGAATATTAGCAAGACAGAAGAGACAGGGTATACTTGTAGTTTTCCTTGAGGAAATACTAGTTTGGTCAGGGATAAATTAGTAATTTATTTTTTTCTTTACATTTAAAAGCACCTTTTTTGTCATTTCTACACTCTTTAAGAGTTATCCTTTACACTGACTTAATTCTCTGCACCTTGTCTAAAGAAGAGCTGACAATGAAATTGTAGAAATATTAAAAGAGTTCTTACCTACAAATTCCCAAACTCTTTATGATTGGTTAGTATGGGCCTAAACTGTTCATAAGGGCATGCACATAGGCTTTACTTTGCATGGCTGAAATACAGAGTTCAGCCACTCTCTTGCATGCTAAAGACATGTTTATTTCAAAGGTCCTTGAAGTGGCTAATTCCTGCTAAAGCTGATAAAAAGTTTGATGCCTAAATAATCTTGTAGAATTGTTCCAATGAGGCTGTGAAGTGCAGAATCATGGATTATATATCTTGACTTCAGTAGGCTGTCATATATTAAGACCAATATTTAAAATATCTGTTTATAGGTAGGATTTATGGTTATTTAATGTAGATTTATTGCAAGGGAAATTGACAGCACAGTGCTGACAGCAACAGAAATTTTGGGAGTTCCCCCCTTACAATAGGAGATCTGAGAGGGAACCCTTACCTGCTTTTGTGTCTTGAGTTTACAGCTGAGTCCTTCTACCATGGGAAGTAAATATGCTGAAGCTGCCAGCATCTTTCGTTGATTCCCTGAAGTCTGTGATTGGAATGGGATGCAGAAGTGGGGTAAATGAACTCTTGTGGTCACTCTCCATTTGCCTGTTGTGCACCTCTGGGGACCCTTAAATACAGTTTAATTCTGCTTGCACTGAAAGCAAGAGCTGAATAAATGGTCTAAAATCAAAATGCTGAGGAGTATGTAAGCTCTCGTGTGAATCATAAGCACCATAGAAGATGCTGAGGTTGGAAAGTCCTCAGCTATTATGTTTTGCCATGCTGGATTGCTAAGTATACTAACTGAACAAAGCCTGAGTTTTAATAATTGACACTTTAAAGTAAACAGCTTTAGCCAAATTAATGTTTTGCTTCTGGTTCTGTGATTACAAACATGTACAAATTTATGCTTATGGATTTGGGCTTATTCAGGGACCTGCTTGGTTGTGGATGACAAAGGCTGATCTTCAAGGATAGCCTCTTCAAAGCACAAGAGTGGTTGATCACAATGTGTGAAAAGTCAAGCAAGTGTGGCAGAAAAAGCTAGCAGGGGTGAATATGGAGCTTCTGAGCTCAAACACAAAAAAGACATACATTAGGCAGAGGTGGGCTTTGCTGTAAAAGGAAGGCTAATAAAAATGTGGGCCCATTGCTACATGGGGCAAGGTAACCATTGACCAAAGACATGGAGATGGTGATGATGTGTTTTTGCTTCAGTTTTCACTGGTAAGATCTGCCCTCAAGACACCAAGTCCCTAAGCACATAGTCCATGGGACCAGACAGAACGTACCAAAGGCAGCTGGCTGGTGTCTTGCTGTCTATCATCTTACAAAGATTAGGACTTCTTTTCTTATGCCTGAAGAAAAGCATGATAAAAAGACAGATCATGCTCCCATTAGACCCTGGGAAGCATCTGGATGTACCCTGACTTTAGCAAGGCCTTTGCCACAGTATCCCAGAGTTTTCTTATCACGAGATTGGTGAGGTCTGGTTTGGGTAGCTGAATGAGAAGATGGCTTAGATGGGACCTGGATGCAGAGGTTCAAAGGACTGTGATCAGTAGTGCAAAGTCCAGCTGGCAGACGGTAATTAGTGGTGTCTAGTGACTGAATTGATGCTGTGTCATTACAGTTTATTGTCCTCATTAACAGACTAGATGATGGGACAGAAGACGCTCCCTGTTTGTGGATGACACCAATTTGGGAGGAGAAGACAGTGAGCTCGAGGGCAGGGTTGTTGAGAGGGACCTAGAAAAATGAGCTTATGGGAATCCCATGCGGTTCCCCTAAGTCCAAGGCAAAGTCTGGCCTCAGGGATGGAAAACAGGCTGGGGCCAACTAGCCAGGAAGTCCTCTGCAGAAAAGGTCCGAGGGCCCTTGGAAGGCAGCAAGTTGCCAGGAGGCAGGAGTGCACTTGGGCATCAAAGCAGCCCCTACACCAGAGAATGCACCAGCAAGGGGGCAGCCAGAGGGGCCAGGCACTGATCCTGCACCACTGCTCAGAAATGGTGAGACCACATCTGATCTAGGTTTGGCTCCAGCCAAAATATATGTGTGTTATACTAGGATTATTTTACTTGATATAAATTTAAAAATCTTCACAAAGGGGATAAAAAGATAAATCAACCACCAAAGGCACTCTGTAGATTTGTTTGGTATATAACATTGCTAAAGTCAGAGTATACAACACCCGGTGGTATCCCCTCACCCAAAGCACCAGTCTACTCACTGCAGAGGACAGTCAGGTTTGTGAAGCAGGATTTACCCTTGGTAAATCCACCCTGGCTGCTCCCAGTCACCTTGTTGCTTGTAACTGCAAGTGTCTCAGGGATTTGCTCCATCCCCTTCCCAGGAACTGAGATGAATCTAAGCTACAGGTCTATAGATCCCCAGATCCTTCTTTCACTATTCTTGAAGGTTGTTGTGATGTTCATTCTCTTCACTTTTTTTGATCATTCATAGCTTTAACTGAACAGGAACCAAACGAATATAAGGTGATAATTTGGGAAGGGGGGTTAAATGTACTTTCTTCTTTGTAAGAAGTTGAGGAGAACAAATTTTCCAGGTTTCTTGTAGAGCGTGGCTTGGGATGTTTTTAATGTATTTCATTAGTCTTGTCCCTGTTACAACCTCATTTAATTTTGACTGTTTTGGAAGATATGTTTAAACACAAGAGGAAACCTGTTTTGTTTGGGTTTTTTTTTTAATTGGGATTTGATTCAATGCCTTCACAGGTCAGGACCACTGCTCCCTCTTATTTAGAAAGTGTTCATCAGTTGATTCTTTCATATTCTGAGTTTGCATTCCTAATTCCCACATCCTTCTAAAGCACCTTCTGACTTGATGGCAGCATTGCAGCTAAACCAGATACAGTTTTCAGTCCAAGCCTTGATGTTCAGGGGATAGAAATTTCAAACAGCATTGACCTAAATCAAATTTCTCTTTCTACCATATCATTTAAAGGGTATCAGATTTCAGCACCAGCCGTTAGATCTGATCTTGTATTAAAATGGAACTTAAAACCTTCCTGGAACTCTGCAAAGAAATTTTTTGCTGTACTGGTGAACAGTTAGTGATCTTGATGAAGAAAGAAAAGTTATTTTGGTTTCTTGGATTTTAGTCCTACCTTGATTCCTCTTTTAATTGGTATACCACTAAATTAAAGAGCTAACCTGAAGTGCACACATTTTAGCCATGATTAAGTGAGATACTGATTCTTTAGCAAATATCTCCCTGTCCATGCATGCAAATATATGCCAAAATTTTAGTTATCATCAACCCTGAGGAAACTATACGAATAGAAGGAAATATGTCACAGACTTGCTGTGAACAAGACATTTTTGATCTTTATGCTGTTGTTGACAATGAGGCCTGTGTTTTGTTGAGAATTAATGGGCTTAAAATAAAATAAAAAGAAATAATCTTGTGCTTGCTTGATGATGGTGCCTTCCTGCAGTTACAACTGAAGTGTTTTCTGTGCCAATGAATCAAACTTGACATAAGCAGCAAGACTGCAAGAGTCTTCACTTTGCTTATTCAATGTGTCTCAGCCATGGTCTTAACAAAACACTGTTAGGAATGACAAAGATTTTCTCATGATTGAATCTAAAGCAGCAGATGGCAGTTTGTCTTTGTTCTCTGCTTTGACAAATGTTGTTGGTATAGAGAAGTCAAACTTTCTTAATGTTTGGTATATATTATAAAAAGCATTGTAGTTCAACACTCACACCAGTCTTAGTCATACTTCATGGATTTGGCTTATGACCAGTAGTGCACAGGCAGTTGGGTAGCTCTTAACACGGCTTACTACGAGCACATAGTAGGAAAGTTCTTGCCAGAACTACACAAATGGTAGAGTCCTATCCAGAACAAGTTAAAGTATATTTTGCAGACTTTACTGAGCTTTGGGATGCCCTGTGTCCT
Source organism: Strigops habroptila (assembly GCF_004027225.2). Lineage (NCBI taxonomy): Eukaryota > Metazoa > Chordata > Aves > Psittaciformes > Psittacidae > Strigops > Strigops habroptila. The sequence continues at coordinate 44,343,983 of NC_044302.2, forward strand.
CTGTTCCTTTCTCAGGAGGCAGCTGCAGGTGGCTTGATGCTGTGCTTAGGTGTGCAGATTTTATGCAATGTTTGGGCTGCTTCATACCAGAGCAAAAGCTGGTGTACTGCTTCTTATTAGGCATCCTATTAATATTTTCTGTCTGACTAAAAGGAGGCATAATTCAGCATTCATTTGTTCTTCTACCCATCATCTTTTTTATTAGAAAAATGCAACGCCTTACCTGCTCTGTGTTTGCCGCTAACTATCTTGACATTACAGTACTGCCTGTTACTTTGTCAGTATCCTGCTAGGTCAGACAAGGAAGTTGCTGATTAATGTCACTCCTCCAAGCACAGTTTGGATCTGCTATTAGACCATCAGAGAGTAGAACCAGATTAAAACTTCTTTCATGTCACCTTCTTTGGAAAACTCTAAAAAAAAAAGAGTGGAGTTTGTGAAACCACAAAAGTGAGTGGCTACAGATGTGATTTCAAAACTGCTGTGGGGAACATGATTGTGCTACTCAAAAGTGGGAGTTTAACAAACTATGCTGGGTTGATCGTGGCCACTAAGCCATTCTGTCACTCCTCAGCTGGACAAGGGAGACAAAATATAACATGAGGCTCATGGATTGAGATAAGGACAGGGAGAGAGCACTCACCAATTACAGTCACAGGCAAAACAGACTCAAGATGGGGAAAAACTGATTTATTACCGATCAAATCAGAGGAGGATAGTGAGAAAATAAACACTAGATCTTAAAACACCTTTCCCCCCACACCTCCCTTCTTCCCAGGTGTAACCTTCCTCCTGGTTTTCTCTACCTCCTCCCCTCCAGCAGTGCAGTGGAACAGGGAATAGGGGTTGTGGTCAGTTCATCACATCTTGTCTGCTGCTCCTTCCTCCTCAGGGGAGGACTCCTCACACACTTCTCCTGCTCCAGCCTGGGGTCCCTCCCACAGGAGACAGTCCTCCATGAACTTCTCCAACATGGGTCCTTCCCACAGGCTGCAGTTCTTCATGACCTGCTCCCGCGTGGGTCATGAAGAAGGTGTGCCAACGGGTGCCAGGAGCACCTCCTTCCCTCCTTCTGCACTGACCTTGCAGTCTGCAGGGCTGTTTCTCTCACAAGATTCTCACTTTTATCTTTGGCTGCTGTTTGCACAGCAGTTTTTTTCTTTCCCCTTGTTAACTAGGTTACGCACTGTCGCTGATGGGCTCAGCCTTCGCCAGTGGCAGGTCCGTCTTGGAGCCAGCTGGCATTGGCTCTGTCAGTCATAGGGAAGCTTCTGGCAGCTTCTCACAGAAGCCAGCCCTATAAACTTCCCCCACCACCAAACCGTTGCCAAGCAAACCCAGTACACAAACTGACTGATAGGACTGCAAGTGCTAATGCTCCGAGGATATTAAAATGCAGGTCAACAGCTTGTCTGATGTGCAGTAATTATATTTCTCTTGCATGAACCAGTGTTTTGATTGTCTTAAATGGCTAAACAATAAGGTTTTTCTTGCTTCTACAGAACCTAGTACGTATGAGCATATAGATACTGCTGAGGAGGATGACCAATGATATACTGTTGTAACAGCAATGATTGAAAACAGATCTGTCTGTGAAATAGTACATGAGGACAGTGTAAAACTCGTGAAGCTTTTAAAATTAAACCATGTATAGTGCATACTTCATGGGAACAGTGCTTAAATAAAAAACACTCAGTCCCCAGAACACCATAAGCAATTCATCTACAGGCTAGAAATATTGTACCTGTTGTTGTTCTTTAGGCAGAAGATCAATAAATATGAGTACCTTGAACAACTTACTACCTTTTAATGCCCACTGTTGGGGAGAGTCAAAGAATTGACTTTGCATTGAGAAAATCACAGAAGTTGATGGCTGTCTTTATTCATTACTGGTGTCAGTCGGCAGCTACTAGGGTAGATGTATTTGGGAATAATGATGCTTTTTATAACCATTCCCACCTTCAATGTCAAGGCTCTAGACTTCATGTAGCTCATTTACGTCTGATAAGCAAAAAAGTTGTCCCAAATTGCTGCTTCGAATTACGAGTAAACAACTGGAACACCTTTTTTGTGATCAGTACCTTTCTTCAGCGCCAGTTGAGACACAAAATGGAACCTATGAAGTATGCATGAAAATAAATTAGTAGCACATCTCCATACTTGTAAAACTGACCTTTCTAGTAGCATGTCGTTCCAGGGAAGCAACCCTTTGTGGTTTGGTACCACAAATTCACCTGCCTGTGGTATTTTTATTTATTTATGAGGGATTTTGATTTAAAAAAAAAAAAAAATCTTTGATGTTATTGTTACAGTTTTCATTGGGAGCTGCTAAATGTTTAGCATTTTTGAAATTTTGGTCTACAAAGGCAGTGCTGTGAAAGAGAATCAGTGTTATGCTGGTATAGAGTATTTCTTACAACTGTCTTTGTAATATCCTGTGCAGCATAATTAATAGTTAACCCATTTAAAAAATATGTATTAGTATCTTATATACTCTATCCTGTTATAGTACTAGTTAGCATGTTTCTGATAGGGGTCTATTCATATAAAATGTAGGCAATTAGTATAAGATATAATGACAAAACCAATTCTGCCCTATACATTTGGGATATTATACAGTGTTGTTGTAATTTTTTTTTATTATACAGTGAACTAGTAGTTTTTAGTTGGAGTGAGGGGAACGCTAGGGAAAACAACAAAGGAACTGTTGTTCTAAATAAAAACTTTAACAAAAAGTAAAGATTTAAAGATATCAATTGTATTTCAGTCTCACTGGCAAATCTCCTAACTCAGCAAGACTCCTAAAAAGAGGCCGAAGTTGCTTGTTCAATTACATGCCTTCGAAAATCACTCATTTGTGATTATGCATGCAGTTAATTATTATTTCTTTGTTGTGTGTTCCCTCACTGTGATCCCAGGTGCAGTTTAGAAGTGAATGGGGAATCCTTCCTTTACTGAATTCCACTGTAATTTTGCCATTGGCTTCAGTGAGGAAGTATGTACTGGTTTTACTAAAAAAAAAGCACAACTGTTAAATCTGATCAATGAGATTTTACTTTGACTTTCGCTAGGATGCATACATCCCTATCTGTACAAGGGTTTCAAAAAACAGAGCTTGGATTTTCACCATAAATACAGTGATAATGGTGATCTACCTAACAGAAATGCATGTGGTCAAAGTGATATTTTTGCTGAAATGACAGTGAATTATGACATTGATAAGTTAAATTCATAATCCAAAAAACATCAAGTAGGGGCAGAAGAAAGTATTATTGTCTTCATAGACAAAAAGGTAGAAAATAGTGTCCAGTACTAAATGTATGGAAAACACTTTTAATGCTAGTGATAGTTAAGAATAATTAATATCAGTGATATTCATATGAGTTAATAGGGAATAATGCTGGTCATTTGATTATGTGATTTTTTTCTTGAAAGACTGTCCTTTTATAAAAAGTAGGATGTAGTTTAAAACATGTCTAATGTTCAAATTACTATAAGGCTTTTCAGTATGCTGGAAGTGAGCAAGGTAATATGTATGATCTATTTAACTACTAACTGACAGCTATAGGGTTTTTTTGTTTGGGTAATGCTTGCTACTTTGAAAATACAGTACTTTGTAAATGATTTATCACAACAAATAATGCTGTGAGCTCTTTCAAAGTTAGTCATTCCAACTTCCAAATTCTCTATACCTGTTGCATGTGGTGTTGTAAATAATATGAAATATTGACCTTTTTTAGAAAATTCATGCATTGAAGTCTAAGATTGATATTCCAAAGCCATTTGAATATTCCTGTATGCAGAGGAAAACAAATTAAAAAAAAAATCTTCATAGAAAAATATTTCTGAAAAACTAAGTCATTTGCCCATCAAACCAGTTTTGGAATATAAAGGTAGTCACCAGTAAATTGCTTAGTAGGTAACATTTGGATATTCTTAGTTGCATTTGGATGAAAAGGAGTCATTATGTCAACTTAAGTGTCATCAGGTTTTTATTTGACAGAAAGAACTTTGGCTGTATTTAACATGTGGAAATTTGACATATCCTACTTTTACATAAGAAAAACCCAAACAACCTAATCCAGAAATCAGATTCAGACTTAACATTAGAATGGCATCTATTGTTTATTAGCTATTGTTGAAGTTTAGTTATATGCACTTTTCTGGAGTTGTGCATATAGAAAGAAATGTTAGTAATTATAGCTTCAAATCATACGAAGTCCATTTAAATGCCATGGGAGCATAGATTTTTTGCACTCTTTTAGAAAGAAGTATAGCATCTAATAGCAGCCTAATTTATAAGAAAAGACCATAAAATTATGGAGGGTTCTTGTTATTTTGGGATAGTTGCATTTGGTGCATTGTTGGATTATATTTATTTGGTGTTCTTATGGTTATATCTGTGCTTATAAAAATATTGTAATCCTTTGGTGGAATTACTTTCAGAGATATCTATAAGGCAAGAAAGTAGCATTGCATATTCATTTCTGCACATAAACATACTGAAATATAACAAAAAGTAAATGAAAATAAAAGTATTTAAAAGTCCAACATTTCCTACCCTTTATTTGCTCTGTAGAGGTTCTGGGTCACTGAGCACTGGAAGACAAAAAAATAAAAAAATTATCATATGTATGGTATTAGTGATTTCTGCTGAACCTCTGGGGAGCAACAGCCAAAAAAGGGGTAAGGCACAGTAGAGAAACTGAATAGCTTGGCTATAGTAATTAACATTAATTATGGGGAAAAAAAAAGTGGATTATGTAATAAAACAATGTGGATAAGAGCAGTAAGTTCTCTGAACTACATGGTATTCATCTAAGAAATCACAGGAAATTTTGCGTAATAAGCCTGTTACTCTAACAGGAATATACGCCTTTCTCTTAAAATGATCTCTCGTCATACCAGCTTCTCCAATGCACTTGGAAAAGCCCCCTGACTTTCTAATAGGCCTATCCTGTATGTTTTAAAGGACTAAGAAAACTGCCTTCATTTTTCCTGAAAATTTTACACCTTGAAAGAGTAACATAGAAGTTGTTCTAACTTCTCTAACAGAGAAGTTTCCCCTCCTCTGGGGAAACCATCTTTTTTTTTTTTCCCTGGAAGCAAGATATTTCCTCATGTGTTTATATTTACAAGGAAACTTACAACAGCAGCAGAAAGAGCATCTGATGCAGGAGGAAAAGAAAAAATAATCAATAAGAGAGAAGATAAACTAGATAAATCTGATGCTCAGTGAAACATTATTCCAAATAGTCTGCAGAGCTCAGCAGAATCATGTATTAGCCTATTCTTATTAAATGTGAAATGTTATTTGTTAGAGTCACATTCAAACTGTGCACACTGCATAACATCTACTGTGACCTTACTTATTTATTTTGCTTGAGATTTATTTGAAGACCAGTCTAGGAAGTACTAAAATTGTAAAAGCGTATTTTCCTTTATTGTGTATGAAGACCCTACTTGGTAAAATCCCTGCATACAAAGGGAAAAAACAGTGCTTCATGTGCTACCCATAGGACCCCATACATAGTCTTGGCATAACTCTGTCCAGAGGAGGACTCCCCACACTGAATTGCTTCTGATGTTGACTAGACATCTAGTGTGCATTTATGTGTAGTTGACCTCAAAGAAAAGTGAGAGGACGAAAGCTGTGATTTTTTTTCACCAAGAACCACAGCCTGGTTCATCTGGTTCCCACATAAAGAAACAAATTTATTAATTTGTTTTGTTTGTCTTCTCTTGCATCTAAGTGACTATTTCTCCTCCTAAAAAGCTAATTTTCCCATTTTATTCTCTGGTGGAAGCTGCCTGTCTCTGTCTTTCAGACTAAAAGCTTTTCAATCAATCAGCTTTGGAGAGTTCGCTTTCAGAAATGTGTTATATAATTCCAAATGACAATTATGCCGAGTATGGACATTACCTCCCACTTAGAGTGAAAATACTTGCTCTTTTACCGCCATAGCTGAAAAATCACTGAGTGCTTTTCAGGTTTGGCTGATCTGTGATCATTCATGGGATAAACAATCTTTCTCCTCCCAGTAATATCTTCATCAGGAATTATTTTGGCTAAATTAAACTGGCCCTTATTTTTTATTTTTCCTGAAAACTTTTTAAATAAAAGATTATGGAGATTATGGGGACAATAAAAAAAACCCTAAAAAAACCCACAAAAACCTACTTTAAAAAGTAGGTCTGTATGAAATTTCTGACTTTTTTCTGCTGTTTTGTATTTCTGAATAGGTAGATTGAAGAAATGTGTTTTGACAGATAAAAGTGGAAGGGTAAGGCCTGAAGAAGTGAACTCTTGGCTCAGAATCAAAACACAGGCTGTTTTCTTATCTTCATCTTGGAATTAGCAATAGGCTAAAAGGAAAAAATCATGGATAAATAGGCTCAACATTGCTCGTGCATAAAAAATTAACATATTCATTAAAAATTTATCAATTGACTTAGATGCTTTATTTGGTGAATTTTTGACATAGACCTTCAATTTTCCATCTGCATCATAGCCATGTAGCATTTGGTTTGAATTCGCCATGATTCTTTAGTGCCAGTGTGGCAGATGTTTCATGCAGTAAGAGATCACTGAACAGTCCTTACAATGTGAGTTACTACTGATTTTTTTTTTTTTTTTTTTGAAAAAGGTAGCTAGTAATACTTCACAATAATTTTGCAAAGTATTTCCACAAGTTACTGTTCCTTGGCCTGAGGAATACAAAATTTGCTTCATTATTGCTCTAATATATAGAACATCTTTTTTTTTTTTTTTCCACTTGTGTCAGTGCACGCTAAGGAGAAAATATGACACAATGTTTACACCTTTAAAGTCATGAAAAAGAGAGTCCAACATCTCCAAAACTGAACTTCATATCTTGTTTACACTTGTTCTTAAAGCAGCACACACGCACGCAAAAAAACAAAACAAACCCAAAAACCATTAGTAGCTCAGCCTCTTTGATTCTATTTTCTGTTTTAAACTATGGGAGGAAAAAATAACATCAGGTACATAAACACTAGCAGATAGCATGAAAGTTTAATTTTCTCAAGATATTTTTTCTGCTACCCAGGAGTGAAAAAACCTGAAAACATTAAATGCTTCCCAACTGAAATTATTGCAGGGTAAATTCCTCTATGTAAGTTGAAAAATTTAGATTGATTATAAAAAAACATACAAATAGAATGGAAATGAATTGTTTTACTTAAATGATCTCATTTCATGTCAGCAATTAAAAAAAACAAAACCAAAAAAACAAAAAAAAAACCCCAAAACCCAACATTTATTTGAATAGGAAATGTCTACACAGTGATTGTATAGGGACTTATGATATATAGTAGCTTCTATTGCAAGTGTGTGTTTAAGGATAAACATTTTATTTAAAATGTACTCAAATATCTTAACTCATGTAAGTGACTAAAACATAAACAGTTATAAAGAATTGAATTAAAAGTCTGAACTGATGGGTATTATGCAAGAAAGTCTTCATATACTATATATATATTTTAGTATTTCTCTGTCAGTTCTATCTGTTTCCTGCTCTAAGAAAAACTTTCCTTCCTGCTCTCTGGTAATGTTATGAAGCCTATGCAAATAGTTGTTAGATCTCCACTAGAAGGAAATGAAGTGCTCTGTTGCCACTTGTAATGTAGTGTACTTTTTCTGTTGAGAGGCCTGCAGCATTACCACCCACACAGGGTAATGATCCAGTACTTCAGACATAAACTGGGCCATTAACTTTCAAAGGATCTCAAACAGGAGGGCTAGGCATGACATCTCATTTTAGATTCAGTCTTACTGGATTTTTTAATGGTGCTGTCTATCTGTAGTATTTCAAGTGTTGTGTGTAGCGCTTTTCCATGTGACTAAGAACCACATGTACACTCAGAGAAAATGCAGAAATGTAACTGATTTGGAGAAATTAGATCAATGCATTTGAGATCTCTCAGGCCGAGGGTAGCACATACACTAAAGTCCACATTTCCAATGAGACACACAACAGATTATAATATTCATAAGTTCAGCATCTAATTTGACAGGAAATAAAATACAAGAATATGAATGTACATATTTTGTTATAGGCTTCCTTAAGCCAGATGTTGGCAAAACAGGGTTTCTCCTATGAACACAGAACACTGTCGTTGGTCAGTCCTTTCCTAATTTAGCAACACAGTTTCATCAAATAGGGGCTGTATTCCCGGGAATTACTCTGGTAAAGGGGACCCCAGAATCTGGAAGATTATCAACTTTCAATTTAAATAAATTTAAAGCAAGGATGACTGACTAGGAATATCTCTGAATGACTAAGGTGTCTCTGATAGCATTAGGAAAATAGGAAGAGTGTGAGAGTGTGCATATGTGTGCAACAGACTGTTTCCCTTTCTCATACAAATAGAGTGAAAAGAATTGTGCCTGTTCTTAAGTTTTGTGATGAGTGGAGGCAAGGACCCTGGTGTTGAGTTTGGACCTGCTTGCTAGCCTTCCTTTCTTCTTTTCTTCTGTGTCTTTCTCTCTGTGCTGTTGCTGTGTGCAGATCCCATACTTACAGTAAAAGCTTACATTGGTTCTTATGGAGCCTTTTGAGATTGACGTGTGTTAACGACAAGGGGCTCTTAAACCCAGAAGCTCTGTCTGGGGCAGTACCAGCAGAGAGATTGCTGCTAGTCCCAGGGTGAGTCAGGGGAATAGTAGTAGTTCTGCTGGGAACAAAAGGGAGGTTCCAGAGAGACATTAGCTTGGAAATCCCACCTAGAGCAGGATCACCTGGTGCTGGGAGTTGTCCAGCGGAGTAGACTGTCTAGAAGGAGAATTGCATGATCATGCATTGCCACCACTCAGTCATGAAGGTAGTATGATCTTTGAGCTGGTACAGAAGCACCTGAGATTGACAGTCAAGCTTATCTGACCTTTACTGCTAACAGCTCCTGCCCAACTCACTCTTAGGCATGGCTGGGCAAACCTTCCCATTTAGCCAATGTAGGCTTTGGTCTGCTTCAGCCAGGATGGCTGTGAGTTGGTGCATTGCAGGAGAACAAGTGGGGAGCTCTGCATTGTGAAAGGCAAAGGCCTTCTCTGGATTATGTTTTCTTGACTGGAGTTGTCAACAATTTTAATGTCTATAAATTCATGAACAGTAATGATTATTGTTCAGGTGTTACTGTTAACCTATCTTTCTTTTTGCTAGGGTACATAATGATGTATAGTAGGATACAATATGTTAATGTATGTGACTATTACAAAGTGGTAACTTTGAGGATTCAAAAGGTCAGAGTTCAAAACAAGTGGTGTGGTTCTGCTATTACATTGCATTTTCACTTTGTATGCTTGTAAGTGGTACGCTGAAGCATCTTACAAAAGAACAGTTCTTTAGAGAAACTTCAGGATGATGAGACAATAATAATTCGTAAGAGGATTTATTGTCACAGGACATAGTTAAAAGTCCACTTTTTTTTTTTTTTTTTGAACTTTCTAAACTCTGAAACTTGGCATCCCTCAAGCTACAGCTGCAACAAAAGGATTGTGCATTCCTGCAACATAGCAATGTTATTTTTTTGTATAAATGACTGTAGCATGCTTAGCCTGACCTCTTTTGATCTTCACAGCTCCAGTAAATTGGAACCTCACTCATCTGCACAATTTGATGGCAATTCTCTATAGTTGTCCGTCCAGAAACAAGAAAAAGGAGTTGGCTGGGGCACTAACATTCATTTAATTTTGAAGAGTTGCTTTGTAAGAAAAAAGGAAGATAGAGAAGTCCAGAGCAGGACTCAGTGTAGTACAGGAAAAGCATCATAAATGTCTCAGAAACATCTCAGTACATTCCATCACAATTCAAATTGCAGTAAAAGAGAGCTTTAGCATAAATTACATATATTTTTGTGTAAACACATGTGTGTGAGTGTATATGCATCTTTGTATAGATGTAGACAGAATACTCCTTCTTCCAAAAAACATTAGATTGTCGAATGTTTTCTATTCAGACATCACAAGAGGCCAGCTCTCTTTTACCAGAATCTCTTGATTCACTGTATGTGCATCACTGGAAGGGAACACTGGTCATAAACAGAAACTGAAGAAGAAAACTTCTTTTACCATCTTCCCCATTTGCAGGAGTTATTTAACTAGGCAACTGAACTGTCATTTCTGCAAATGAACCTTCCTATTTGCTGTAGGATGTTCACAGAGCATTTCTGCTGCCATGCAGCATCACACCCATAGAGGGTGAAGTAAGACTAGAAATAATATTTTGTACCAATACAGTGCTTTTCACTCAGCATCACAAAACATGAATATTGCACTAAATGAGTTAAACCTAAAGGAGTAGCTGCAGTAAAGCTCGGTGAATTGTTGATTGCTACACGCTTGCAAAAACTTGAATGTCATTTAGTGCTCTGTCACGCACAACTGAAACAAGAAAAGACAGTTATTTAAATAGTAATTTACATTCCTTTTCCTGTACTACGCTCAGTCCTACTCTGGATTTCTGTATCTCAGCTTTAAAAGGCAACTCTTCAAAATGAAATGAATGTTAGTGCCCGAGCCATCTTCTCTTCTTTAATAGCTTATTTCTATCTGTTTTACTGAACCTCTGAGCATCTGATGCACCACATTGACATGCCATGTAATAAAAAACATTAAGGTTAGCTTCATACATTCAATCTCAGAGTATTTATACCTTCAAGTGTTTAAGGATTCACCAAATTACCCTCTTTTCTCTGTTCACTATAATTTTTTTAATAGCCAGAATAGCTGTCCTCAATGTCTGTTATATATATTTCTTCTGGTTTTTGTGCCCAACACAGCTGCTGTTTGACTTATAAAAATCTTTTTTATGCTTATTATATGTATATCTGACCACTTCGTGCTTAAAGTTTCTCTCCATTCTTCATGACCAAAGTAGTGTCTTGAAGTTGGGAATCATGATTACAAGATGAAAGGGGAAAACAAGGGGATAAAGTTAGAAGAAGCAATGGAGAAACAGGCTTATCTCCTTGTTTTGAATAAATGTTTATACAAACTGGAGGTCAGCCCTGAATCTATATTGTGAGAATGCTGAATATTCTGTATATTAATTAGAAAAAAGTATAGATACCTGATGATATATACATTCATTGAACAGAATTACAGCTGAAAACATTGAGGAGTGTATCATGTGAGACATAGAACATACTGAAATATTTACTGGCTAGGAAGGGTAAATCATAGAATCATAGAATGGTTTGGGTTGGAAGGGACCTTAAAGCTCATCTAGTTCCAATCCCCCTGCCATGGGCAGAGATGCCTTCCACTAAATGAGGTTGCTCAAAACCCCATCCAACCTGGCCTTCAGCACTTCCAGAGATGGGACATCAGCAACTTCTCTGGGCAACATGTCCCAGTGCCTCACCACTCTCACAATGATGAATTTCTTCCCAATAGCTAATCTAAATTTACCCTCTTGCAGTTTAAAACCATTACACCTTGTCCTATTAGAACTAGGCAACTGAACTGTAATTTCCCAAAATGAACCTTCATATCTGCTGTGGGAAGTTCGCTGAGCATTTCTGCTGCCATGCAGCATCACCCCCATAGAGAGTGAAGTAAGACCAATTCTTTCAGCCTGTCTCCACAGGAGATGTGCTCCAACCTGCTGATCATCTTTGTGGCTCCTCTGGAATTGCTCCAGAAGGTCCATGTCCTTCATAACGTTGGGGGCCCGAGAGCTGAATGCAGTACTGGAGGTGGGGTCTCACAAGAGCGGAGTAGAGGGGCAGAATCACCTCCTGCGACCTACTGGTCATGCTCCTGTTGATGCAGCCCAGCATATGGTCAGCTTTCTGGGCTGCAAGCGCACACTGCTGGCTCATGTTGAGCTTCTCATCAACCAACACCCCCAAGTCCTTCTCCTAAGGGCTTCTCTCAACCCAGCCTCCCCCAAGGCTATATTTTTACTTGGGATTGCCCTGACCCAGGTGCAAGACCTTTCACTTGGCGTTGTTGAACTTCAGGAGGTTTGCACTGGCCCATGTTTCCAGCCTGTCACGGTCCCTCTGGATGGCATCCCTTCCCTCCAGTGTGTCAACCGCACCACACATTGTGTCATCAGCAAACTTGCTGAGGGTGCACTCAATCACACTGTCCAGGTCGCCAACAGAGATATTGAACAGCGCTTCCAAATACCAACCCTTGAGGAACACCACTCATCACTGTCTCCACTTGGACATCAAGCCATTGACCATTACTCTTTGAGTGCAACCATCCAGTCAATCTATTATCCACCAAGTGGTCCATCTATCAAATTATGTCCCTCCAGTTTAGAGACAAGGACATTGTACAGAACAGTGTCAAATGCATTGAACAAATCCAGGTTAATTGTAATTCCCTTATCCACTGATGCTGTGGCCCCATCATAGAAGGCCACCAAATTTGTAGCACAACTTGCCCTTAGTGGAGCCATCCTGGCTGTTACCAATCACCTCCTCCTTTTCCATGTGCCTTAGCATAATTTCCAGGACGATCTGCTCCATAATCTTGCCAGATCTGAGGTGACATTGACTGGCCTGTCGTTCCCCCGGTCTCCCTTTTTGCCCCGTTTTAAAAATGAGGTTATATTTCCCTTTTTCTAGTAAATGGGAACTTCACCAGATTGCCACAGTTTCTCAAATAGGATGGATAGTGGCTAAGCCATTTCATCTACCAGTTCCCTCAGGGCCTGTGGAGGTATCTCATCAGGTCCCGTGAACTTGCACATGTAAATGTTTCCTTTTTAGGAAACGTTTAGTCCATTTAAACACTTTCTAGGTTTATTTTCTGCCTTTACTTCCTCATGCTTTGTGTGCCCTGAATTAAAATAATTGTTATGGTGATATGGTAAAATAAAGAAGAAAGCAAATGAAGGTATTGAATTGCCATCTCTATCTGAGTGCTTCACATTTTCAACACATTCACAATACACATATTATACTGAGAAATCCTTTTATCCTCATTTCGTACATGGAAGGCTAAAAGCAAAGAGATAGAAGCTCAGATTGAGGACATTTTTACAGTGTAACAATTTAAAGTAATTTTATTGAAAATTAAAAAACTTAGTGTTTTATAATCTAGTGTATGAGATTTACCAGGTAAAACCAAGATACCTGTAGCAGAGCAAGCAACCAAACCCTGGCTCTTGTGTCTTAGCCTGCCCTCTTAACAAATAGAACATACTTTTCTTCTGAAATGAAGACAACTGTTTTTTCATGACTACTGACTAAATGTAAAGAATAATATAAAACTGAAAACCAACCAGAAACCTTTCTAGGAAGATTTCTAGCTTGAAACTACTTCTAAGTAAGAAACACCTAAATGTAGGATGTTTTGTAATTATAGGAAGTAAATGACTTCTGTAAATCAGAGATATAAAAATTTTAGAACAACAACTCAGCAAGTAAAAGAAGTCATGAGAAAACATTTATAAGGGTTCTGCATCTGTATTTTAATACATAGCACACTGAAATCAGAAAGTTGCTCCTGAAGTATATTCCTTCAAATTAGCTTGATCTTGTGTGCTGATAAAAAGTATGCTTTTCTGTCTCCATTCTGTAATTCAAATGACTACATGTTAAATTAAGTAGCCATATATGGCATTTTTTTACAAAGGAAAAATAAACAAATAGATTCTTACCAAGCTTTATATTTGAAATCAATTCTCTCAATTTAACTAACGTTAACAAACAAAGAATTGATTTTGCTGATTTCTCCCTGTAGCATAATTGTGTCCTATATGCATACTTTACTAGGAGAACTGCAACTAGTTCGGAAGGAAAGTATCTTCTTTCAGACATACTGTATCTATTAAACTGGCTCTGACTGGGCTCAAAGAAATGAGAATTCTGATTTCAAGACTTGGAATTTAAAATTCTCAGAGATATCTGCAGGTTGTACTGCACTGATGCTGATCCCCATCTGCCTGTATAAATTTAATCTTCAAATCTAAGGATAGACAGTGGGTTGCCCCACAAGCAAATACAGGTGATTTGGCCACTCATACTTGCTGAGACAGGAAAGAAGGACAGGTCTGAGGGAAATATATTGGTTAACAATGACCATTGTACTGACAGCAACTTGGCAGTTCAGGTGGCAAATCTAGAAGATAATGGCATAGCTGGGACAGACATGGGTTGAGCTGGCTTCTTAGCCAACAAGTCAAGCAATATGTGGTGCTGGGAGCTGTCAGGTCAGAGCACATTGGGATGATGTTGTGGATGTCCCCATATAGGGCTGACCAGCTCTTTGGAGCAGATAGCACCTTGCCACCATGGTAGCCTGATCCTGGTTTCTTCATGCACAGAAGTGAGGGGCTCTTCTAGCCAGTCCCTGTTGTCACCGGGCAGGGAGCTGGGCTACCAGCTGAGCTGAGCTTTTGAGGTAGGCATTAATTCATTTGAAATTAACAAAAAGCTTAATTTGTTGCTGAAAGCCAGGGGACTGAGAGAATAGGAGAAAGCCTGAGACAGGATTTGTGCAGGGCACAGGAAGATGGTCTCTGTGTATCAAGCAGGGGACCTGTGCCAGCCTGCTGATAACGTTTCTTCACCATGGGCCTGCAGAAGGATCTTTGCAACATGACTGCATTACTGAGTAAGGGAGGTAGGAAGGGGAAAGATGAGTTTGCACCTGAATGAGCAATGTATGAATGTCAAGGTATGCAACCTGGGAATGCCAGTTTGTTCCATTGTGCATGAGACCTTTCTGGATGGCTAGACTTTACAGAGTGGGAAATCCCGTGGGTTGTCAGCTTGACTCCAGGTGATGGAGTCTTGAATCTGTCATGTATCTTCTTGTACTTAAGAGTGTGTAGAATATCCACTTTTTTCCCCTGGTTTCCCTGGATAATGCACAGCTAACTGACAGAGAAATCAGGCTCTTCAGGAAAGACAGGCCAGGCAGATGGGAAGGGGGAGTAGTTATTTATGTAAATGATAGGCTGGAGAGTATGGAACTCTGCCTGGGGACAGGTGATGGGCCAACAGAGAGTTTGTGGGTCAGGGTCAAAGGGAGAACTGCAATGGACATTACTGTAGGGGTTTGTTACAGGCCACCTGATTAAGAGGACTCTGTGGATGAAGCACTTTATAGACAGATAGGAGCAGCCTCACGCTCTCAGGCCCTTGTCCTCATGGGGGACTTCAACCACCCCGATATCTGTTGGAGGGATGGTACGGCTTGGCACAAAGAATCCAGGAAGTTCCTGGATTGTATGAAAGACAACTTCCTCTTGCAAGTAATAGAGCTGACAAGGAGAGGTGCCATGCTTGACCTCGTGCTCTATCCCTGGCATTGTTCAAGGCCAGGTTGGACAGAGCCTTAGGCGACATGGTCTAGAGTGAGGTGGCCCTTCCCATGGCAGGGGGTTTAACTAGATGATCTTAAGGTCCTTTCCAACCCTACCCAGTCTGTGACTCTGTGAGAGTCCACAGACCTTTGCCTTTGCATCTTCCAGCAACCTAGTACCTTCCACAAAAGCTCACTTGGTTTCTATAGCACGTCTACTGATGTGGTTTCATACTCACTTGATCCACCTCACTTGACACTTAACTCAAGACTCTTCAAAGGATCAGGGACCTTGTGACAGTCTCCATCAAAACAGGAATTCTTTATTAAATCTAATCAAAGCTGAGACATATTGATCCATCCCTCTGTTATCACTTACAAGAAAAAGGGGTTAGAAGCGTGCAGTCTCCGGGGTGATTAAACCAGCATTTTTTCACAAGCAACGATGTAACTCTAAAAGGAGAAGGAAAAGTAGAAGAATTTTTAATGCCATAGGTAACTTGAAAAATGGGTATGAAAAATAGAGTAAGGATTTTTACTTATAAATTAGTGTATGTGAATCACCTGGAATAAAATAAGAATCTGTGAAATGGCTGAATCAATTATTTTTAAGTAAGATAACAGTTGATAGGAGCTGACTCTGTAGGGTTTTATAGCTAATAACTGCTAATGTTTCATGTGCTTAAGATTGCATTTATAATTTAAAATTAATTTTTACAATTATAGGAACAATTTAGATTATGAGTTCTAAATGTGTGCAAATATTATGTTATTAGACCTGCTACGAAATTTCTAAACTGATTTGAGGTGTTACTATATTCAGTTAGGTGGTTTTAGCTGATTTTGAAAATATTTTCAGCAAATTTCAAGCAGTGCTTCTAAACAATTTTTTTTTTTAAATTTTCCATTCAGCTGGAGAAAAGAAATATCTGAGGCAAATTCTTGAGTTTAATTTAGATTTCATTCACATCATTGCCCAATTATTTCAAATGTTATTTATATTGATTTAGCTACATTCGCTGAAGTATGTAGGGTTACTCTGGGTTTGCAGTTATTTTTGAGATAGAGATGCATCCTACTAAGTAAATTGCAAGTCAATAGCAGTCTATTCTAACTTTCACTTTGCTGCTGTAGGAAACCTAAGTTCATCTAGGAGAGTGTATACTATAATTGAACATATACCTCACAGTCCCTCCAGTGAGCAGCTTCTGTTGTTTATCCCTGTTTTATGGACATTCTAAGATGTGAGCTGTACATGCTAGGTTTTGAGTTTAGATAGCTAATAATACCAAGCTGATACATAAGAAAAGAAGCATAAAGTACGCTGTGGTGAGTTGAACTTGGCTGGACATCAGGTGCCCACCAAGCTGCTCTATCACTCCCCTCCTCAGCAGGATGGAGTGGGGAGAAAATAAGATGGAAAAACTCATAGGTCAAGATAAAGGCAGTTTAATAAAGCAAAAGTGTGATAAAAGTTGGTGCAGAAGCAAGAGGAAATAAAAGATTTATTCTTTGCTTCCCATCAGCAGGTGATGTCCAGCCACTTCCTGGGATGTGATTCTATGATGCTATGATTCTGTGTAGGGCTTGGGTATATGTAGCAGTTGCTCCAGAAGACAAATGTCACAATAAAAAATGCCTCCCCCCATCCTTCTCCTTTCTTTTCGCTTTTATTGCTGAACATGCATCATATGGTATGGAATATCCCTTTGTTCAATTTGGGTCAGGTGTCACCACTGTGTCCCCTTCCAAGATCTTGCCCACCCTCAGCCTGTAAGCCTTTGCAGGTGAGGGAGACAGTGTCGAATAGACAGCCTTGATGCTGTACAAGCAGTGCTCAGCAGTAGCCAAAACACTGGTGTGTTAGAAACACCCTTCTAGCTACAAATGTAAAGCACAGTGCTGTCAAGGATGCTATGAGGAAAATAACTCCATCCCAGCCAGGCCCAATACATGTGCAGAGGAAAACATCTGGTCTTGGATGTAAATTACAAAAGTAGTCTCTTCATAAGTGCATTAGACTTATTTTTCCAGTGCCCACCTCTGCTACTGTTAGACAATGGCAACTTGCCTAATTCTAAATTAATGCATAAATTGCAACAATAACAACAAAATTCACTTAATCCCAGGCTAGGCTCTTGTGAACTGGTAAATATTGGGCATTTAGCCTAAAATACTTAGCTATTAAGGAATAGTGTGGTTTTTCCCCTTCAAATGTGCACTCATTTAAATTGAAGAATATTGACTTTATTTCTAAGCTCCTTAATCACTTTTGAAATGCCCAGACTAAAAACCATAAAAATGTATAATAGGATTCAGGATTAAAACCTGTTCATAAACACGGTCTATGAATTAAAAATGAAATTCATAAATTGTCAGCCACAAACTGTGGTATTTTATTTCAACTAACAGGGACATAATGAGTCATTCTGAAATTATGTTAACATTTATGTACTCAACCCATATGTCACCTTAACATCCTGTTGTATACAATGCTTTCTGAACTGGGGATTTGTTGTTGTATGTACAGAACTTCCTATGCAGTTCATGCTGAACAACATACTGAGGGAAAGCCAGAAACTTTGCTATGCAGTATTTTTTGCCTTCTTCTTGCATTCAGGCGTTACAAGGATTTCTGAAGAGTAACTGGACCAACCAAACACAAAAAATGAAACACTAAACCAAATACCAGAAAAACATTTCCATTTAATGATATAAAATAGCATTTGTGGCAGTAAAGTGTATAATATCAGAAGGGAGACCCACAGAGCTCAGTTTTTGTTACTGACATACATCCACAACCTAGAGGAGGTACCAAGTTACTAGCATGATCGGTTGATTTTCCCACTAATTTTTTGTGTTCTTTGCCTCTATCTATGGTTCACCCATGAAGATATCTAATGTTATTCAGGTGGATTTGTGTATTACTATAAGATAAACCTGTTTCTTTTACATGCAGATAAACATTCTTTTATGATATACATGGCATCTTAATGAGTTTATCCAAATGTGGTTCAGTATAGTTCTTGTGAGACATACTACAGGATTCCTAGATGTTTCAGTGTCCCTAAAAATCCTAATCAGATAACAAAAGTGAAAAATGTTTATACATACACCTTCCACACTCACTATCCTTACAAGTACTTATTACCACAGTTATTACCGTGTAACACATTTATATGTTTGAATTTGATTATTTTCAGGTTACAAAACTTTGCAGGCTTCATTAAGATACGAGTTGTAGTGTAATGTTGGTCATTTATTGCGCTTATTGTCAATAAGGAAAAGAATTATATTCTTCCAAAATGATTTTTTAGCTGGCATTTAGAAAACAGTACAAGATAACCAAAGTACGTAAGCCATTTTATAAAATACTGTAGTATTTTAGCAGGCAGTAATTAAACACACAAGGCAGTAGTAGCAGGCAGTAATTAAACACACAAGGTGCTGCCTGTATATTCACAGAATCATAGAATCAAGTAGATTGGAAAAGACCTTTAAGATCATCAAGTCCAACTATTACCCCAGCACTGCCAAGACCACCACTAAACCATATCACCGAAGGCCTCATCTACACATTTTTTTAACACTTCCAGGGATGGTGATTCAGAAAGCTGTGTCTTTGCTTAAAGTTTTTTTGCATGTCATAATATGGTAGGTACAGCACCTTTCAAGCTAGAGTCAAAGTTATATTGTACAGATATATAGGATAGGAGTAGCATGTATATTTCTTTCTTAAAACTTCAGAGGAAATTCCTGTCAGTATCTGTGAGATTCTTCTCTTTCAGAAAGCCACAGGGTGAGCTTAGCCTGGTTCCTGAGTGACATGTACAGATCACTAAGCAGAATTGTGTAACTTTTAGGTGGAAGTTTGGCAGAAAGTTGCAGCATTTGGGTGGAAAGTCTGGCAAAGTGAAGTTTGATCTGTGGCAACCATTGAGAGGTAGCTTAAGTTTTTGCCATTTAAAAAATGATTCAAGATTGGTTGAACTTTCCATTCTGAAAGGGAATGAAGCCAAATGGGTAAAGTCTTACCTACTTTCCAAGCAGAGGCAGGACTTCAAGGTATCTGCTGTCAGGTGTAGAGCTCATGGTGATGAATATGAATATGAATTCACCACAATATCAAACCCAGATTTTCTTTCTTCTTCACTAAATTTGCAGACATGCTGGTGCACATGCATTTGATTCTAGTTTTGTTAACTCTTTTGGGGTCGACATTACAGAGGTATGTAGGAGTTTCAGTGGAGGTGTGACAAGAAACAAAAGTGTAAGGTGGTATGATACTTACTATGACACTTACGTGAGTTACACTTTCCTGGAAACAAATAGGGCATAGCAGTGGAGACCCATGCACAACGCAGGCCTTTTTTCCAGTCTTTCACTTGAATTTTTTGTATTTAAGGATAGTTTCCTTTTAGTAATCGGGTTCCCTGAATACCTTATACTGCTATTGTGCATTGTACTACATCCTAAAGCTTGTGATTTTTCATGAAGCATATTTGACTGTATGACTTCAAATGTCTTGTAGCACCTTTACTTTAAAGCTTGGTTTTAATCCTTAATTACAACATGCCTTATCTATGCTTGTTCTGTGCCCCTCTGGACTACATTTTACCTTTTTCTTAATGCTTCCTTGTGAGTACAGTGTTTGACATTGAAGTAGAAATGTGGCAAGGAAGAAAATCATACATGACAGCAGTATGCAAAGATAGAAGGCTATTTTCAGGACAATGTACATATCGCTTCCTGTTCAGCTCCATTCAAAACACTCTGCGTCTCTCTATAGTTAACTGTGATAGAATGCACTTTCACATTTGCCATATATAATGATGAATCTACTGATCAAATTAATGTCTTCCACCCTGCTCTTTCCTTCCATTCACAATTTAACCACCTATGTTAGTTGTGTCGGTACTGCTTGTGAAAAGAAAATGAACCGTTGTTACCCTCCAGGTCTTGGATAAGCCTGGGACAAAATTTTAAGTTCAGGTTCAAAATTTGAACATATTAATGTCTTTCAAATTCTCATACAATATGAATTACGAAGTTTATGTCTCAACCTGATTATCTTTGGAATGAAAAGAGCTCTTATTCACACTGATGAGGGAGAGGGGAGGGAGGGTTTCTGATATTTTGCCTTTATATGCAAGCACTTACTTTGTCTTTTTCTTCTTAACTGCTAAGCTTAGTCACGCTAATTTTCTTATTGGAACTTAAGTTCCTTAGTCTGAAAAGTTGGTTTAGATTTCCTCTATTTCCTATCTTCCATGACTCCAAGACTTCCTCTAGTGGAAGGTGAAACTAGATGATCTTTAAGGTCCCTTCCAGCCCAAACCATTCTATGTTTCTATGGTACCTCACAGGATGACATCATCAGAGTAAGCGGTGATTCACACATATTTCTCATCCCATCTCCTCTGCGTTCCATTGCATTTGAAATCATTACATTGTAGTTTTTCTGTCCTACAGCTTTTGCTAACCTTTAAAATTGCATTATGATGGACATCTTTCCTATCAATATGCAAACATGGGCAACTCTATCACTTACTGCCCTTGTATTTTGTCAGTTCATCATTCTCAAACTACAGCTTCCTGGTTCAGATGAAATCCTCTATCTTGTACATAGACTTCTTGACTTTTTGCTGCCAGCTGTTGCATAAATAAGTACTGATGAAGAGGAAGATGAATGAGTTCACTGAGAATAGTGCTGTTCTTCCATAGGCTTGTTCAGGAAACTAATTTCAGTTGCTGGAAAATGGAAAGTTAAATTCTCTGTGAAAGTTAGATTCTTTGTGAAAGTGATACCGTGTGCTTTTTATTATTCCTTGATGTGCTTCTATTCCAGGTTCCAGCTCTGGAAACTGCTAGGTTTGGTGGTAGAGTCTAGGTGAACAGGTCTTATGATTGACATTTAATTAACAGATCTGCCGATATAAGCTTCAAAGTACATTTCTGCATTCTGCTCCCTACACAGAAAGCTGGCTGAATGCAAAGGTGGCAAATAAATTAACAGACCCACAAGAACACTTGATCATTCTGACAGGAATGAGGCCCAGGAGGCAGACTTTAACAGTCTAGTAGCCCAGAAGATTACTTGATTCTTGACTCACAGATAGGGTTGTTTCAAAATAGATGAGTATAGTGTGGTTCCCTGAAGGGAGAAGGCCAACCCACTGCTGCCAGAAAAGAGATGTTAGAGGATTTGGGTTTTCAGGATGTTTCATTTCTGGTGGTTGTTGTAGTTGTTGTTGTTAAAAGTCTCACTGTTTTGTTATTTGATAAAAATAAAAAACGTGTATGGGGATCTCATAGCATTCATTTTCCCGGCTAGCAGGAGGCACAAGCATCCACAAACACTTCAGTTCTTAGACTAAGTTGGTGCAATTCTGAATTAAGGAAAGTGCAGCTGTATGTCTTAAGGATTTTAAGCCAACAGGATCTATCTGGGAGCTTGTGGGAAAAATCCAGCCTAGGAAAATTATCAACTGAATTTTTCCCCTATTCCAGAAAGTACATTATGCATCTAAAAGTCATCACTTGGAGCCAAACCTTAACAACTTGCAGCCTTATGAGAGGATAAGTTAGTGGGATGAAGGCAGGATTCTTTCGTGAATTCGTTTTCTTTAACATGAGGCAATTTCCTGAAGAGTTATCTGCCTTGTGTGTGTTGTTTTTTCCAGATTTTCCAGAATTATATCCGTAATTTGCTCATTAGCTCAATCCTCATCCTTTATTTCTATGTTCTTTCCCAACTAACTTTGAAACAGTCATCTTTGACTTTGCATTGACAAAAATGTCCTGAAATGAGGCATGTGCTTTCAAAGGGAAAGTAAATAAATCACCTAATTGAAAACGTGGAATCCATGTTATGCCAGTTTTTCACTGCCACTATGTGAAGATGTAGCATTTGGGGCAGAAAAAAAAGTCAAGGGAGATGCTCTATTAGAAAGTGTCAGAACAACTCAACGCTTGTTCTCTCGCTCTGCCTGGCAAATTTCCATAAAGTAGAGGGTTAAATAGGAAAAACTTTAAATTGTGGAACTCTTGAAGTTAAACATTGTATTTTTCTTGAAAGCTTTTACATGTACAAGCAATTGGAAATGACTCCCTGAAACACAAGGACAACTTTAATAACTGTCAAGTGTCAGTGAAGTAGACACATAAACAGAATAAATGTCATAGTCCATCAGCTTTTCCTTACTTCTTCAATTCACTTTCCATTGCTTAGTCACCTAGATGTATATAAAGCCTCTGTGCATCAGTTCTACACTTTATCTGCTGCAGAAAAAAGTTGGTACCTCTGCTTTGCACCTTTGCTGTCTCCACAGCTCCCACCTAGCATTCAAGTTGGATTTTCACTTTAAAAATTAACAGTAATCTATCCTTGAGGTATGATTATGTTAAAAAAAAAAGATGCATTGGTATTCCATATTTATTCTCCTTCAGTGATTTCTATACTGGATCTGTTCACTGCACATCTAAAACCAAAAGCTTTCTAGCTGCTGTGCAGGCAAATTCAGTTTGGTACCTGAGAATAGTGCTGGGGGGTTGATTACCCTTCTTCATCAATTTTATCGATGGAAAACACTATTTTTAGTGACACTTTAGCTGTGTAAATCAATAGGCAGATCAGAGGCACACTTGAATTTCAAACATTCAAGAAAAAAAGACATCAGAAACAGAGGCCATACACAGTCTAGATTCACAGGGATAATCTACTTGTTTGCTTCATACAAAACCAAGGACTGCAGAATTTTACTTTTAGTAGGGAAATTATTAGAAGGGTTGAGTGAAAGATACTTGCCAAGATAGGGGTTCAACCAGAAGAAAAAAAAAAAAGTTATAGAAATACAACTGCATTATTCTAGTCAATAATAAACCGAGAATGTCCATTTTGGTATATCTAACCTTCTGCTACAACATTCTGGTTTGATTTAATGGAATGTTTTCCTCCACCTTCTGACAAGCAGTCAGTAGTAGGATTTCCTTAAGGATCTGCACTGAGGAAGAGAAAAGAGTTAATCCCATGTTTTCTGAATATTAAAAGGCACAGCATATTTCTACTATATGTTTATTGTTTGTTTCCATCAAAACGAATAGAACAGTATTTCAGCTTTTCTGCAGAAGATACTGATAGTGTCCTACCACTATTCCAACAGAGTCTGAACTCCTGCCTCAGCTTTTTAGACTCCTGGAGATCCCATGCATTTCAGTTCCAACTTCTGACAGTCTATTAGAGACAGGTAGGCTATATTTATTCTTCTTCTGAAGAATAGGTGAAGAAAAGGAAAAGCTTTATATATAGAATATATAGCTTTTTATATAGAATATATAGCTCAATAGTGAAGGAGCTAGCTTGTTAGATTAAGTAGAGGATAATCTCCCTTAAAAACAAAGAGGACAAGCCCCTAAAAGAAGTATTATACTTCTTCTTTTTAAAATGTGCCAAGGTCTTTTGGTGCTTCCGAGTTGCAGGAAAACCTGAAGATAAGCTGCAAATATTTTTCATCTAGTTCCTATTGCAGGGCTGTTGATGCTTCATATCTGTCTCTGTAAATAGTATGCGATAGCCTGGTCTAGCCAAGACAGAAGACTCTTTCAGAATTTAAAGGCTTAATCCTTGGAGTCTGAGATAATTACATTTCAATTTTCTTGCTCTGTTCATAGATCAGATACTGTGAGGTATAGTAGAAACGTCTTATAACTGTGCAAGAATACCTCATCAATTTAAATAGTCTTACCTTGGAGGCAGGAAGAAGGGAGGAAAAAGAAGGCATATTTTTCAAATATTAGAACCCAGTTATAAGGAATCAAAGAAACATGAGGGAAGATGACATTATATTACATAAAAATTCAAGTTTGAAGTATGAAATACAGCAATTTTATGCAAATCCTTTTCAAAATTAAGAAAATTTCTATTTTTCTTACGAAATAAAAATGGCATACACCTGTATGCTTTCACTTCTTTATGCCCCCCTATTTTTTAACAACAGGACAAGGGGGAGTGGGTTTAAACTTAAACAGTGGAAGTTTAGGTTAGATATAAGTAAGAAGTTCTTTACTGTGAGGGTGGTGAGGCACTGGAACAGGTTGCCCAGGGATGTTGTGAATGCTCCATCCCTGGCAGTGTTCAAGGCCAGGTTGGACGGAGTCTCAGGCAACATGGCCTAGTGTGAGGCATCCCTGCCCATGGCAGGGGGTTGGAAATAGATGATCTTAAGATCCTTTCCAACCCTAACTATTCTATGATTCTATGATTCTATGATTTTTGTTTACCCAAACAAGTGATCTTTACCTTAAAAGAAGGGATGGGGTTCAGATTTGCTTAGAAACTTCCTCTAGCCTGTCCAGATCTCTCCGCAGAGCCTCCCCATCCTCCAGCAGAGCAACACGCCCAGCCAACTTGGTGTCATCCACAAATTTACTGAGGGTGCACTCAGTAAATTTGATCCCCTCATCCAGATCATCAGTGAAGACATTAAACAACACTGGCCCTAAACTCAGGCCCTGAGGGACACCACTAGTGACTGGTCACCAACTAGTAGTGACAACATTTACCACTACACTTTGGGCTCTTCCATGATCCAGTTCCCAGCCCAGTGAAGAATCCACCTATCCAGGCCATGAGCAGGAAGTTTCTCCAGGAGAATTCTGTGGAAGACAGTCGAATGTTTCCTAAAGTGCAAATAAACTTTAGTTCTTCCCCTACCTACTGTGTATTTGCAACAGTGGATCCTTGCTTATGGTTAACTCATGACTTTCCAAAAGGCAGTGTATTCTGTCCCTAGAAACAATTATTTCCGATCTATTTTTTCACTCCTTGCTCCTCAGTTCAGTTTGTCTCTCAACAAGCTGCAGTTTTCCAGCTTCAGGCTGGGATTCTTCTGTTTGCTGCACTTTGAAGTTTCAACAACTTTCCCTCAAAGCAGTTTCATCAAATCTCCCCTTCTTCCAAGGGTTTAGTTTGGCTCAAAGGAGCATAACAGAGAGCACAAAAATAAACACAGTGTAATGCACAGTAGTACATCTATTATTTCAAAGTAAACATTTGAACTATTTTAAGCGAAGTAATAATAAGTCACCTTTGTCTTGAAAGCTTGAGAAGTTGTGTAAGTAATGCCAAGAATCATATGAAATCTTATAGCGTAACCGCGTCTTTTTTTGTTTTTTTTTTTTTCTTTCTCCTACAATTTGGAAAACAATTTGAGTTTACTGAATTCTTGTTTGTAACTTTGGGAAACTAAAAGAAAACCCAATTATTTCAAAAGAAAACTTGAAAAATGAGGAATGGAATTGATGTCATTGTGAAGGTTTTACAGCTCTCAACTAAAGAACCCTGTTTGGTTCATTGAATCAAATGATTCTCATTTCATGCTGTTTCATTTCATGCTTATTTAAGAAATTGGGAGATCTAAAAGATGCTCAGGTCTACTATTAACATCTCTGTTTATTTCATAGCAATTGATTATTATGGCTTATCGATTTAATTTCATTTTATAGTGGAAACAGCTCTTGTAGATATGCAGCTGAACATCATGTCTCACATCTTACTAATTTCAGCTAGAACAATATATATAGGTTCTAAATTATTTTCTTCCTTCTCTTCTCCACATTGTACCTTCCCTGCAGGAGTCAGCTGTACAGGGTATTTTAAACAAGGAGGAAGACTGGTGCAGAGGCAGCGCCGGGAGTTTTATGTAGCAGATTGTCGGAGTATGATTAGATTGGGATGAACTGTGAGCGTGACAGCGCTCTGCTGATAGTATAAGCATGACAACAAGATGCTTTAAAAAGTGCAGAAACCTGAAGTTGACTTGCTATTACACAGTTGTCTCTGGATTGTGAGTGTAGCAGTCTGAGAACAAACTGGGGAAGGTTCTGAATTTTGTTTAGTGGGGCTAAAATTTTCTGGGTCCATCTCATACCATTTCAAATCAATTTTGGGAAGCAGTGCAATTACTGCTCATCATGAAAACGTCCACTTGAAGTCAAATGGAGTTTACTTAGCTGCTCTTGGAATATTGTTGTGGTTCCCCTTGCACTGCTAAAATTCCTCACTGCTCAGTCGAGAAGAGAGTGCTGTGCACTCTGAGCACTGTGAACCATTGCACATCTCTGACACAATATGCCAGAGGAATCTGAGTTCTATGTTTAAACTCCAGAAAACTCATGCTGGGATCATAGCTATATTAAAAGTAGAAAATTGGTCCAATTTAGGGGTTCACTGCCACCAAGGGAGACTGAACATATAATGTAGGTATAGATAGATATTATAGATATTTTAGGTATTGGGAAGTTTGGAATATAGCCAAGCAGATGTGTATCATAAGTAAAAATTTCATCAACGTATACATCAGATAGGTACTTTTACGAAACAGTCATGGCATAAGCAGATATATCCTGACCTTTTGGCAAGATCTGATATTGTTGGAAACAGGACAAATAGGCACTGATTCTACTGAAGTGGAATATAGAGCTTTTCTTCTAACATATTTTTAGGTAGGTTTTATGTAATAGTGTCTTCTGTGATCTTCAGAGGTTTATATTTACAACATGTTACTGACCTTACAAGGTGAAAATAAAAATTCTACTCTTCTACTCTCTAAAGCACATAGCTTATACATAGCCCCCATAACAGCAAAATTTTATAAAATGTGGCATTGAACCTAAACATGGCAGCATACCCTACTACTGACAAATTTAAAAATAAATAAATAAATAAATAAATGCATAAAAACATACATACATAAATAAATTGTCAAAATTATTCTTGTCCTATGTTCATAAGAGACAGCAGAAATGAGGTTTGATTGTAATAGAACAATCTATTCCCTTTACTGAGGAACCTCTTGCCAAATAGGCACTGCATCAGCGGTGTCTGTCTGCCTAGAATATGATTAATAGATGTCTGGAAGGATCATATATCACAAAACCTGCTGCTGTCGCAAGAGAACGACAAGTCCACATGGGAATTAAAAGATCCTTTTAATTCCTTTGCTTCCTTTGCTTATATTTAACCTCAAATCAACAAGTAGGGATATTCCTTCGCTTATATTTAACCTCAAATCAACAAGTAGGGATATAAATCTCAATCTGGGGAATTGAAAAGTCAAGTTAAATACATTCTTAAATATACGTGCCCCCCAAAAGAAGAAACAGGAGGCAGTTCTGATGACCAGTGTTGTAGGAATGTTTTCAATGCAATGATCTAGTGTTCGTCACAAAGATGTCACATAATATCACTTTATAGGCATTTTTAAGGAAAAATACATTTAGCATGTTCAGTCTCTATATTGCTGGCTCTCTGTATTGTAGACTAATATACATTTAAGAAGTGTCTGAACACATTTTCAGGAGATGCTGTCTTACAATCCACTGAGCTGTATATGCTGTGCATCGGTCCCCTAACCAGTCGGTTGTGTGTATCTAAAGAAGCAATCATTCAGAATTTGTTGCTTTTCCTCCCCCTTGTTCCTCCAGTAAGCTGGAGCTGACCAGTTTGAATCAAATGCAAAGGAGTAGATGCCTCAGAGAGTCAAATTTCTACAGGTTTTGTTGAAGTCAGTGCCGGGTAAAGGGAAGAATTGCAGATAAATGGCTTATGGAGGAAAAGGCTGAAGTGAGAGCCTAATGGACATCTGCTTTGCTTGTTACAGTGCATGTGCAGGTATGGTGACCTACACGGCATGAAGCTGTAATCTTCAGACGTACGGGAAGAAATATTGGACATGTAGGGCAGGGAAGGGACTGGGAAAGGAGGACAAATACTGGAGTTTCTACAGTAAGAGAAGGGGCTAAGACACCAACTGGAAACCATGTTTCAAAAGCTACATAGCTTTTCCTCTGTTTTATCTTTGTCCACTGAATTTTGTCTTTTACTATGTACTTTACATTTATAAGTGTGTGAAAGCAGTAAAAATAAAAAATGACAACCCTGAAATTTTTTTAAAGGATTTGGAAAAATTATTCACACAGAAGACAGAAGA
This sequence comes from Strigops habroptila, assembly GCF_004027225.2. Lineage (NCBI taxonomy): Eukaryota > Metazoa > Chordata > Aves > Psittaciformes > Psittacidae > Strigops > Strigops habroptila. Next base: position 44,372,261 of record NC_044302.2, read on the forward strand.
ATAGCTTTAGCTGCCTTTATAATTGTTTCATTTCATCCATATGTTTTCAAGTTCCCCTTCATTCATCCAGCCCCCAAAGTGCAGAAAATACTTTTTGATATTTTCTTTTTAGCTCTGCATCTTCACTTGTAGTCTGTCTAGTGAGAACTGTGTAGCTTTAAAATGATTGCCAGGCTCTTGAAAAACAGCATTTGTCTCAAAACTTGAAGCCAGTTAGAAGATATAGAGTAGCAAATAAATAGTTCACTTCTGGGATTGGCATGGCATCATACTGAGTATATTGCTTGTATTGTGGGGGAAAACCTGGCTCTTATGGGAAGAGAAAACCACTTAGTTTCTTACCACAGTAAGACCTCACTGATGGCAAGCTAGCACTAACTGTTTTTTGAATTACCTCATGAGAAAAACCCACGCTATTGCAAGCTGTCTCTGGACCTACTCAGAATGCACTGTAGGGGAAGCAGAAACAATCTTTCTAGATTGTAGATATTTTTTATAACCTGCACATTTACCCCATGCATTTGAACATTCTCAGAAATATAAGATAGATTTACATACAGCTGTTCTTCTGAGACTGTTATCATCTGACTTCGACTTGCACACCCAGAGACAGTCTCCAACAAGCTGCTAAAAGCATGCAGTCTTGCACATTCTACACACATGTGCAGGTAACATTCTGTCAGATAGGACATTAAAGTATTTAAATATATCTATAGTAATTAATTACTGCATTATTTTGAAGGCTACTGAAAGGAAGGCATAAGTTGACAGTCACCGGCTTGCTCTATACATCAGTGAGTAAGGTCCTATTCTCTGTAAGATAACATTAATGTTTGGTTCCCTGTGGCATAAAACAAACTTAAAACTACCTTATCTCTTAAGGTACTTGGACATTTTCCCTGTCTTCGAGAACATTAGTATGTCTTCATTGGTTCGGTTGATACGCTGGAGGGAAGGGATGCCATCCAGAGGGACCTTGACACGCTTGTGAGGTGGGCCGATGCCAACCTTATGAAGTTTAACCAAGCCAAGTGCAAGGTCCTACACCTGGGTCGGGGCAACCCCAGGCACTGCTACAGGCTGGGCAGAGAAGAGATTCAGAGCAGCCCTGCAGAAAAGGACTTGGGGGTGTTGGTTGACGAAAAGCTTAACATGAGCCGGCAGTGTGCACTTGCAGCCCAGAAAGCCAACCGTATCCTGGACTGCATCAAAAGAAGCGTGACCAGCAGGTCGAAGGAGGTGATCCTGCCCCTCTACTCTGCTCTTGTGAGACCCCACTTGGAGTACTGCGTACAGTTCTGGTGTCCTCAACATAAAAAGGACATGGAGCTGTTGGAGCGAGTCCAGAGGAGGGCCACGAGGATGATAAGAGGGCTGGAGCACCTCCCATATGAAGACAGGCTGAGAAAGTTGGGGCTGTTCAGCCTGGAGAAGAGAAGGCTGCGTGGTGACCTCATAGCAGCCTTCCAGTATCTGAAGGGGGTCTACAAGGATGCTGGGGAGGGACTCTTCCTTAGGGACTGTAGTGGTAGGACAAGGGGTAATGGGTTCAAACTTAAACAGAGGAAGTTTAGATTAGATATAAGGAAGAAGTTCTTTACAGTAAGGGTGGTGAAGCACTGGAATGGGTTGCCCAGGGAGGTTGTGGATGCTCCATCCCTGGCGGTGTTCAAGGCCAGGTTGGACAGAGCCTTGAGCCACGTGGTTTAGGGCAAGGTGTCCCTGCCCATGGCAGGGGGGTTGGAACTAGATGATCTTAAGGTCCTTTCCAACCCTTACGATTCTATGATTCTATGATTCTATGATTCTAACCCAGTGCCGACAGTGCGCTCCACAGGCTGTTCCTAGGCTATGGCAGGTCCTTCATTGCTGAAATAGCTCTGCTGATCACCCACCCACTTTCAGGTGTGCTATTCATAGCTGTGACTTATTTGCATAATTAATAAAATCAAACCAGAATTGCTTCTTTCTAAGATGGCTAAGCGTCATATACAAAGAACATTTGTACAGAACCGAAATAGTATAGGCTTAACCTACTGTAATCTTCTACTTACACATATGCAAGTATGAAGAATTCCTTGTGGAAAATCCTCTTAGAGAAGGGAAAAATTTGTGCTTCCTTCCACTGTACAACAAACCAGGTCAGTACTGAGAAATGCCTTTCTTGACTGGAGGGTAGATGCAAGATCTGTGTGAAAGGAATAGTATATTAAGACAATGATTTGTCTTAGTGGAACCTACAATAACTTAAAGCCACCTAGATCTTGAAATATTTTTTGGGCTTCCTCTTAAGCTCCTCAGTCTTCAGTATTTGCGCTTCGTTTTCCTCTCATTTGATGCCTTCTGCAGGAAAAACTAAAAACCATGAATTCTCTTTAAATATAGCCATTTTCCAAGAGAAAATTATTCTGACAGCAGTAGGAATTAATGACACATCCACACATCATTAAAAATGCTTTCTGAGTAGCTCTTCTTCAAGTAATTATTTCTTTTATCTCTCCATGTACAGTTTCACTGTTTGAAAAATTGCAGGGGACAGTTATTTCTTACTGTCTCTCTTATGACTAGCTTGCATGCATGGCACCTTCTGCTTTCCCTAGCAAGTAATGATCAGTTTGATTTAGTTCCCTTGTATTACATTTTCAGGAAAAATAAAGAAGCACTGGAACAAAAACATGCTTTGACCCAAAATTTAGACTATCTGTTAAGCAGAGGGAGATGAAAGAGAAAAATCTCTACAATATTTGAAACTGCAATTATGATGTATAAACACAGCATTTTACTGTCATGTCTGTAGCCATATTTTGTGAAAATGCTGTTAGGGAAGCAAATGAAAGCATTCTCTTCCTTCTCTTGGAGGTTACTATTTTCATTGGTAATGAGAAAATCTGTCATTTTCTGGATTTATGCAACTGAAGGTATTAACACCTATCATTCAACAGAACATATCTAAATTTGAAGAATTTAGAAGAATTAGTCTGCAAATCAAAATGGATAAATAGGTCATTGCACGTGTAGATATTTGGATTGGCAGATAAAATTTCTCATTTACAAATGTGTATACTTGAAGAGAGCAAAATTTTGCATGTGGACCTGCAGGTGCAGACTGAGTGCATTATTTCAAACTTCTGTAAGGACTTGTAATGAAACATGAGATTCTGATCACCAGGTCAATCTCGTGAAGAATCTAATAAATGAAGGATAAAATTGCAACGTAGAAACAGTGAGAAAAACTGAAACAGACATGAGAACGTAAGAACAGATAGACAAGGTCATGTTGAAGTTCCCATTATCCCAGTATGTCATCCCCAGTGATGGCCAAAAATAATTTCTCAAGAAGAATGTAGGTCCAGAACAAGTATATACAATACTTTCCTATACTGTTTGTCCAGCCTCCAACCAGCTGCAAATTAGGGAGATCATAAGTTGGAGATATTCCTTAAGTGCTTAGCAACCCATAGTAAATTTATTTTCAATAAATTTCTTCAATCTTGCTTTGAAGTGGTGTAAACCTATTATCACCTATAACATCTGGTGGGAAACCTTTCATAGCTTAATAACATATTCTGCAAACAGCCACTTCTTTGTTTGCTTTGTATCTGTTAAATAAAACTTTGTATGTTGCCTCCTAGTTATGCTTTATGAAATTATGCCAGCATTTTTCTAGATGAGAATATAGAAAATTAGGCATTTTTATGATTACCTTATGTTATTGCTTAAAACAATTCGGATATTGAAAATCATGTGTGATGTGGAAATCTTTGCCATTATCAATACTATCTTCCAAATGCCTTCTATCCCATATTTTCCATCCTTTCTTTCTTTCAGAATTCAGATGAAGGACTTGAGGCAAACTTGTTTATTTGCAGCATGTTAACTCTAGACAAAGGTGCAGGTCAGTACTTGGAAGGGACATAATTCTCTTCTTCTCTATTGAATACTTACAAAAACTACAAAGACAGGTTAAAAAGTCCACCTGATCACAATAATTCCAACCCTAAACAACTACATTCCCTGATGTATCTTTGACCCTAAATTAATCCAATTTAATTGGGTTTTTAAGACTGCTGCGCATTAGATAAGATACTTTAAATTCTAAAACATTGCTTAAGAACATAAAGGTCTTGACGAGGCAAGCTATCTTCCTGTAGACCTGTATATGATAGATGTAGAGAGATGAAATACATGTAGAGCTAAGCTCTCAGTAAGAAGCAATGTGTTGGGATTCTCGAGCAAGAAACTTTAATTACTTTTCTCCTTTCTACTTCTCTTCCAGTCATTCTTGATAGATAATGTTTACTAGACTTCTTGATGATTCTTGTTGATTTACCCTCTTCAGTAGCTTGCCTCAGCTTTCTCTTAATCCTGCATCTTCTGTGGGTGAGCACTGGCTGTGAAAGGGGCACGGCCAAGCTATTTCTTAGGTGATCGTTCAAAAAGGTTAAGAATATTTCCCAAACTGAGTAAGTGGCAAGATGAATGACCTCTCATCTGTTGGGTAAAACACATGGTACCATAACTAATCTAAGCAATCTATAAAATGGTAAACTTCCACAAACTGCCTGTGTGCTGTTCTCATCCTTGCCTGAGATTGAACACCCAACGTCTCACTACTTATCTTTTGGCTTTCATAGCACTGATACTCACGTGGTGAAAAAAGGTGGGTTTTGTCTCAATGTAGAACTATGCAGCTCTTTTGTGTTTACAAGCACACTGTGTCAAATTTGTATGAAATAATAGTGTACCATCAAATTATTTATTTAGAAGGTTTAGTATGTTAATAAAATATATACATGCAGTAATAAATAATACAGTAAATTACAAGTTCTAGCACAAGAACGTTAGAAAATAAAAAAATATTTAAAATTTCTTGGAACATACCCCACAGTTATGTCAAAGTCAAAGCTGAAGACATGTTCAGATTTTTTAAGATACAGTCGAGACCCAATCAGACAGCTTATTGTAGGAAGAGCCCCTGACAAAATACCAGTTTATTCCAGGAACAGCCTGGGTTCTTTGGCTTTTGAATGGTCATTCAAAGGGGGGGGGGGGGGGGGGGGGGGAAATATGAAACTATTTTGAAATCATGAGTATATGAAATACAATGATAAGCTTGTCATAAAATGTACTGTCTAAAGCTATTTGTCAGTGAGCTTTTTTTGCTTCTTTGTCAAAATTCCAGGCTCACAAGTCTATATCATTTTCTGCTAAGTAAGGGCTATTCAGTTTAGTACTTTTAATGATGGCTATATTGAGATAACTTCCTGTGAAGTTCTCCAAATGTCAGAATTAATTTCTCTTATCAGTATAAAAAATAAAAAATCCAGAAGTAATTAAGATTTCCTGAAGATTTATTTTTTGCCACTGTAAGCAAACTCCCAGAGAAAATAACTACTTCTGTTGATCTATTGGTTCCTAGCAGAGAATAATGGTATATATATAGGATAGCCAGCAGTGAGCTCATTTATCAGAGAAGAAAAGTCCTAGTTTAGTTAGCACTTCTGAGCTTTGTCTGCAATGAAAAGTTTAACCAATGCTGACAATGCTTGTGAGAAACGTCTGTAATAGAAATGATGCTAAAAATAGTTTTACTGCAAGGATAGGGTAAAATACATTGCACACATATCTAAAACTCCTAAATTTCTAAAGCAAATATATTTTAGTGAACCACATGCTTGAGATGTGGTTCACATAATGAAGACATTTAGAAATACTGCCATTTTTGAAATATTGCATAAAATTTTATGAAGTTGCTCTTACAGCTTTCTTAATAAATAAGTGTAATAAAGAATTACATTCTACCTGTTGGTTTGCAAAAGAACTGGAGACAAACCTTCCTATTCTCTGCTTTATTTTACAAATTCAGAGTAGATTGTCCTACAAAATTAAGCTCTTTACAGCAGTTTTCCAAAACAGCAAAATTACTCCTCTTTGTAGCCACATTTGCTCTCCTGCTATTCTTATACAATTGTAAAGCCTCTGAAGGAAGAACTCTAGCCCATATAATTTGGATTTCACCCTTTTGTTTCTGAAATGGAAAGCACTTTAGACATTAGAGAGTTAATACCGTAATAGTTGTCCTAATGTTCACTGAATGAAAAGATGTGGGTTTTTCCTCTCCTGCCAGGGGTGTAAATGCGATTGGTTTGAACCACTTATATCTTACTTATATTGGCCCTTGGCAAAAAAGAAAAAAAAGGCTTTATATGAAAGTATCTTGATTGCCTATATATTTTCTAACCAAATACAGTTGACAAAGGTTACAATTAATGCTAAAAACATAATCAAACTTAAAATCCATGCCTAAATAGGTCTGAGTAAGGCTAAATCCTCCAAAGCTAAAGAGCATGGCTGTGATGTCTCTGGTTTGCATGATTGCTGTCTCTGGTGGCTGAGCAACATATTGCACAGGCACAGCAGGCTTGAGGAGCCAAGTATTGTCTTAACCTCTGATTGTGCAGACTGTATAGCCTAACTTCTGCCTCAAGTGCTGTTTCTGTGTTGCCTTTTGCATGATAAAGGGACAGCTGAGACTTCGACACACCTGACATTGAGATTTACATCCATTTAACAAACATTTTTACTCAAATCTCTGTTTATAAACAAAATTGTTTGCTGGCTTATCAGAAACTTGTGTTTTATTTTCCACCAGTCCTGCATTTTCAGTCTTCATCAGCCCTGAAATACTTGTTCAGCTGAGTATCTATAATCTCTTTTTCTAACCTTGGGTGTCAGTCTGCCACTGCTCTGTTCATTTTGGAGCATCTTCACTGAAATCAGTTTGGTAAACCAATGGTTCATGTATTATTTAGAATTCAAAAAGGTACAAATCTAGTCCTGAGGATCCTTAAATGCATATTACTATTAGAGTGTTTCTTAAAAGCTTTTATAATTTTACTATGATTCTAAGTAAATCTCTGTGTGTGCTATCTTGCTTTGCGCTTCAACTTTTTTGTTAGGCTTCCTGTGGAATCACTAATTTCCAGCAACACTGCCAACATAACATTAACCACTGTTGGGGTTTCATTTTCTGCAATATTTTTGTACTATTGCAGTCTTAGAAAAACAACTTCTGTATGGTTGTAAATGCTTGGTTGGAAACAAAGATCAAGTACTTTATCCAGCAGTACTTCAGAATACTTTACTGCTCTGGAGGCTTTTCTTTCTCCTCTCCTGGCATTTTGAAGTCGTTAAATTTAAAACTCCTTTGAGAATCAGTAGTGCAGGCTAAAGGGAGAAAATGAGTTACTGAGTAGGGGGGAAAGACTTTGCTTTTTGCAGAAGGGTGAGACCATGGCAATTGGCTAGGCCAGCGCTAAGAGCTTATTGATGTAGGAGTGATGTTGGAGGTGTGAGATGCCAATCACAAAGTAAGTGAAGTTCAGAAGAATAAAAAACAAATGACAGGCAAAAATGGCGTTTCAGGAGGGTGGCTGCAGAGCGATCAGAATCTCAGCTGAGAATACAAGGAGAGTTTCCCAAATGAGAGATGCTGTTTCGACTGCTTAGCAAAGGCATGAGGCAGCCGGCCCCAGGTGCCTAATGGAAACATTCTATGCACAGTTACCACTTTCATAGAGTATCTTTAACAGAAGTCTGCTGTGCCTTTCAAAACGCAAAACAAAAGGTTTTCATTTATTGATGATTTTCCTTTGCTTTTTCTCTCTGCAGTAATGCATGTAACAGGAGGAAGAGTATGTCTTGATTATAAGAAAAACAAAAATCACGTTGGTCTGAAATTCACTATTCAATCAATAACTGATCAGTTCATTGATCAATTTTCTTGTCTTATAATAGGAAGCTGAATAGTTAAAAAAGTACCAAGTTAGAGGAGGAAACCAATTTCAACCAGTGCAGTCAGCTAGTTGAAGAGGGCCTTTACTTTAACAAAATTAGGAAGTTTTCTCTCAGTTCTTCAGATCGTAAAAAAAAAACCACACAAAAACAACCCCAAAAAAAAAAAAAAAAAAAAAAAGAAATATTTTCAAGTAGGAAAACAGCCTCTAGAAAAGAGAAAAACAGTATTATTGCTGAATGCTGAAATTAGAAGTCTCAGTTTTGTTCCCAACCTACAGTTAAGGAATACAAACTGTACTTTATTGCTTTCCATAGCAGAATTCTAAGGAATAAATATATAGGGGTTGGAACAAAGATAGGAAGCAAAATACTTAAGAAACTGGGATAAATCACAGCTACTGCCTCCATTCACCACCACTGCATTTCTGTACATAATATGTTTTTCATTTTAAATTCATTGCTAGGTAATGTTCAGAATGAATTAAGTCTGTGTTCTCTGATTGAATTTAGAAGTGACTAATGAGGTAGACTTGCCATCATCAAAACACAGTTGCATGTTTACAGTATACATTCATAGTTGGAATGGAATGAGAAGTGAATCTGGTAGGAGGAAGTGCACGTTTTCTTGGGTTCTTTACTTACTGTTTCATCTTACTTGATAGAAACACTACTGTGTCTTCTAACCAATAAATACTAATTAGACTTTTTCACTGCATCTTACCTATAGTATTTATTTTTAGGACAGTGTACTTATACTAAGAGAGTGATTAATCATGAAAAAACAGGCAAAGCATGGTATCAACTGATCTTTATTTTTTGATGGAATTCATAAACTATATTAAAGTTCTTCAATTTGCTGAGGTTTTGGTTTTGGGTTTGTTTTGGGGTTTGTTTTTTTGGTTTTGGTTTTGGTTTGGGTTGGGTGTTTTTCCTTTATTTCTAGTGTACTGACTAAACAGTTCATTTATTTATTTTATTCTACGTGTAAAATGAATAGCACTGCTTTTGGCTGCATCTATCTTCTACTTAGTTCTGTTGGTCTAAGTCCCTAAATGAATGGAAGCTCTGTTGTGGGAAACCTTGAGACCGTAACAGCAGGCATTCAGTTGCTCATGCTCAGCCTGCCGTGAGTCTGGAATTATTTTTTATCCCTTGCACTCTTATGCATACTGCTCATGTTTAATTTGTGTAGTGTTTTTATTTTTAATGAGGAAGACATACAAACTATTTATGCATTTCCTGTCATGTTGCAGGCAGACACATGATTAAAACCTTATAATCAATAAATAATTTTTCAGTCAGAAAGTGCTCATCCTGCTGCTCAGGACCTATTTTTAATTAAAAATCTGAGCTCTGGTACATATGCAAATATAATTATGTCAACAGTAATAGCTACGAAAACATGAAAGACTCATCCACAGTCTCAATAGGGCAGAAGGGGAATGCAGTGGAATATCTTACACCTTCCTTAACTTCATTAAATGAATTGTAATGGACGCAGTATAACACGAGCTCTTCTATCCCTCCCTTGGTAATTTGTTGGCCGTACATGTAGGAAATGGTAAGGCAGAAAAAACTTTAACAGTGGATAGTATGTCAGACATGGCTTTTCATCTAAGAGTAGTTGAAAACTAAAAAATACAGAATAGTTTACTTTTTAAAAATGTTGTAAAATAATACAGTATTCAAAATAGGAATATAACCAATTCCTCCATAAATTGTGCTATACTTAATACTGGAATCTCATGTTCCAATAGTGAAGGGTACATTAGAAGTTCTTGCTCTTCTAACTTCTGTTTAAGCAGGATTAATATAAGAAAGCTAAGCTTACAGTGCAAGAGTAACGACCTTTATCTGAGGAACCAAGGAGAAGCTCTCCACAGCTTGGACTTTTCTGATAATCACATCTCACTGCACCTACACTCTGCAGATCCTGCTAAGCCACGTGGTAAAGCAGAGCCTCAGCAAAGTCTTGACGCACCACTATTAGGTAAGTAAGTGTGGTTTTGTGTCAGTCCAGGCACAAGTTTGTTGGGCATACTTCGGTTTTTTATACCTGTAGTTATTTATTTACACCCCCTTATTTCTATCTTCTTGTCATTGGTTCTTTCTGCAGAATGTGATTTTATGAAATATATTTTTAGTGCTAAGTGGTTAATATTAAGTTGTTACATATGGGGAAATATATTTGATATGCATGGTTTTGCTGTAACTGCATGGACTCAAGCTACTGGCCTTAGACAGGAAGCTAAGTGGAGGTGAAGTTGTCACAGCTATATTGTATGCAAATACTCCTTACTCCAAATTAAGTGCCAGATTGAATCTTTGAGGGATCTTTCACAGCTACACAGTATAAAGACGCAGAATGTCTCACTGAAAGCTTTGTGTTTTCCTTTATTTCTCTCTGGTGTATACTACACCGTGAAAGAATGCTAAAATAATTGTACAGTTGAGTAAATAAGCAGGTGTGTATTATCTGAGAGGTATTAGTATTGGAGGTGAACAACTGGGAGATGTTCATAGGAGAAAATAGGAGGAAATCTATTAGTTTTCATTTCTGTACATTTTAATGGCCTGGTGAATATGCATACTTATCCATATATGAGTTGGTCTAGGCAACTCAGAAAACATGCAGGTTTTTATATAGTTATTTTCTTGCGCGAGATGTTAACAGGTGTTGGTACTTAACTATTTTGTCTTAAGTCCTTCCTCCTTCTTTTCTTTCTATGCAAAAAATAAGCTTTCTTGCTTATTCCAAGTTCAGATATGCTCTCCATTTAACTAAACAGATGTTCTCTTCAAATAGGCTTCAGGTAATATGGACATCTCAGCCTTTCCTTAATGAATCCATTGCAACCAAATTACGTATGCATAAATGCAGGCTAAGTCCTTCAAGGACATACTCATTAGCTGTGTCATTTTGAATTCACTCTTTGGAATAAATATGTCCCTGTGGCTGCTTGAAGCTCACCGTTTCTATTTGAAAATACCCATTTGATATATAATAACTATATACTGCTATGTACACAGGAAGAAGAGGCAAGGTAGTTATTCACGAAGTTATAAAATAAGTCCTTTTATATTCCACAGCCCTGCATCCTTTTCACATACATAAAATAATAAGATGAGGATCCAATCAATCATCTCTAATACTCCTCATTTATTCACAGTGATATAACTTAGCTTACTGGATTTTCCTTATACATAGTGAAGTGACAGGAAATTTTCTAGCTGTAGTAATTCATAAATATGAACACTGTAAGTTATAGGAGGATTTGATTTTTGTCAATATAGGTAAAAGGTATTTTTAATATATGGCATAAAGTAACATAGCTTGGGATAAAACATGTTGAAGAGAATGTCTGATATTTGGAAAACATAGCGAGATCCATCAGCACCATAAAAGCTTTAAAGTGCTGAAGCTTTTATGTTAAAAAAAAGTTTTTAGGGCTCTTAAACCAGATTTTGTGTAAAATAGACAAAATAAGGAGATGAGTTTGGATCACTAGGTACAGTTATCAGGTTATTCTCAGCTACCCAAGCTTTGTGACACAAGTCTGCCTAATTAATCAGCTGTGCCATTTTAAGCTCTACCCTTTACTCTGTTTTTTTTGCAGTGCACTAATTTATACTGTTACAAATGGAGAAATGGTGGTTACAAACAATTTGCTCAGTGCTGATATGAATCGTGGTACTGTTAAAATCAATGAGAAGCTCTCATTTGGAGTCAGTGCCAAGCAATGAAGACCTACATGGTTTATTTCATGAACAACATGCAGTAGTGCTGGTAATTATTGCAGGGGACATTTGGAATCATCATGCAATCAGTATTTCTTTCCTTTTCTCCTTTATCTGATGGCAACATTCAACTTTAATTGGCTGGGGTTTAGTCGTCTTTGTTGTAGTACAAGGATCTCCTTTAGAAACAAACATCCACACGTTGCTTGGGCTCTAGGGAAGACAAGAAAGCCCACTACATGTACTTGCAATCTCCTCTGAATTTTTTTTTTATAATGTCAAGGTTATAACTGGCTTCAAATAAAGGCCTAACTTCTGGTGTCTTTAGTTTGACCTAGCTGAAACACTTATTTTGCTGGGACTGCTCAAAAAAATAACCATAGTAATTTGTGTATTAGTGGTGGCACAACACCCAAATAAAGTGGCAAAACACCTTTCCTGTTACCATCCAAGTGCAACAGGTATCCATGGTTTGCAACAGCTGCGTAAGGGAATATCCGAATAAGAGTGGGGGCTTCCACAGCTGAAAGAGTTGATTTTGACCTGCCTTTGCTTCTAAATGAGAAGGGGTCTACTAAACCTTTGTAGAGGAAAATTTACCTGGTAGGTCAGAGTGACTGATCCAACAGAAATGAAGTTGGGTTGCATATTGGAAGCTGTTATATGTGAATGGGGAGTGCAGCAATTGAGATTCATAATGTTTGATTATAAATTATGTTCGAGTGCTCAGTAACGAACAAGAGCATGCATTTCATTACAAAAACACAAGTATTTAATACAGGTAAAAAGTCATTATGACACTCAAGGGCATAATAAACTGTAAGCAGTGCAGCATTCCTTCATAACAGTAAACTAATATATATTCTGTTTCAAGCTTTACCCTAGTAAATAGGCCCCAATGCCAGACAATGCTCCAAACAACCAAGAAATATAAACACAGTATTTACAGATTAGCATTTCTCCCCTCTGTTACTTGGCCTGTACTCAATTTTTTTTTCAGGATGTTTTTCTATTGAAAGTTGGTGTGAGAAGAATTTGACAGTATTACTGCTATACTGGTTTTATAGAAGTCACATAACACATTAATAATGTGACCAAAGAACTGCTCTGTTCTGCCCTTCCTCCCCCGCCAAAAAAAGGGGTAGTTCTTCATTAAAGCAAAATGCCAGTGATACAAAACAGATTATGCAGTCAGATTACAAATACATATCAAAGCAGTTTTTTGGACCACTGTTCCTGCTGTACTGTATATGTGTTAGAAGCACCTTTGAAGAACAAATGCGTCTTTCCACTTCCAATAAAGTCACTCCCCACATTCCTCTCATGTTTTCTGCCAGATCATTACACGTCTGCACTGCTAACTCCACTGTGCAGAGCTTTTCAAGTTAGTCTGAAAACCTGCATAGTTGTATCACTGCAGTGCTCCGTGGTACTTCTCAAAAAGGCTAATTATCCTGTGTCAAGCATGTTACTAGTGGAGTGGTGCTAATTACCTTTTTTTCTCTATTTGTTCAACTAATGAACTTAATTAGGTTCAACTCAGGCCCATTGTTTTTACCTGTTCTTAGCTTGAAGCTTGCTGCTGCTTTGTCAGTTCTAATGAACAGACTTACCCTTTTTTCCCAAATACATTAATTGTGTCATTTAAATATGTTAGTCTTCTGAGAGATGGCAGGGGTGCCAAAGACTAAGGGAACAATGCAGCCTCACTACAGCCCCTGGAAAAGTCATGGAGCAAGTCCTCATGGAGCGTATTTCTCAGCGCATGAGGGAGAAGGATGTGGTGGGGCATTTTCAGCATGGCATGGCCAAGGGTGAACCATCCTACTTGGGCCAGAGACAGGAGAAGGAGGGACTCAGGGGAGGCCACTGGCACAGCAGGGTTGGAGCACTCATCCTGTGAGGAGTGGTTGTGGGGCTGCGTTTGGTTCAGTGGGAGCAGAGGTGGCCTCACAGCGCATAACTGCATCCTGGTACCTCCAGAAGTGGATCACAGGAACATGGACAGGCTCTTCACAGTGGTGTCTGGTGGGAGAGCAAGAGACATTGGCTGAAACAGGAGAGGTTCAGGCTGGGTTTAAGAAGAAGTTTTTTCCCTGTAAAGACAACCAGGGTGCAGGGTCAGGGTGCAGGGAGATCTTACACTCCTTGGAGGGTTTCCAGATGACACAGGATAAAGTCCTGAGCAACCAGATCTGATCCCATGGCTGAGCCTGCTCTTGGCAGGGAGTTGGACTTGGGACCTTCCAGGATCCCTGCTGGCCTGAGGTGTTGTGTAGTGCTTTGGTCCCCTCCATGGCATTTCATCACTCTGACTAGAAATGGAGGATGCCTGCATGGCAAAGTTGAACCAACACTGCTTTACTAGCTTGGGATATGGAGAAATACATGCTAGCTGCTGCCACTGTGCTGCAAACCCCTGTGTGGATAGATTACCCTTCCAGAGAAGACCATCTGTTCACTGTGGGTTTTTTCCTGTGGGGAAATAGCATAAATTCCTTTAATCAATCCATTTCCCATCTAGGACAGTGAGCTCTCAAGGTCCCTGCTGGCCTGAGGCGTTGTGTAGTGCTTTGGTCCCCTCCATGGCATTTCATCACTCTGTGCTCTAGCCCTCTTGTCATCCTCATGGCCTTCCTCTGGACTTGCTCCAACAGCTCCATGTCCTTTTTATGTTGAGGACACCAGAACTGTACACAATACTCCAAGTGAGGTCTCACGACAGCAGAGTAGAGGGGCAGGAACACCTCATCTAGGACAGTGAGCTGTGCCACTAAAATAATGATCTGTACAGTAGTCAGTGCATTTTCTAGTGGGTCATACCACACTGTTGAGAACAAATTCATAATAATCCACTTTGTTAAACCTTCAGTTCAAGAACCTTCTCTAGATCTGTCAGTTATGAAGGAAAAAATCTACTCTCTATTCACATGACATACATGGAACATTCTAACACAAGAGGAAAAAATGGAAGCATAAATAGCTCAAATAATTTATCCAAGATCATAATGTCTATAACATATCTAGGAGATAGATCCATTTCTATGATCCTGATCTTATGACCTGGACATGGGACTCTTTTTCTTCATATGTTACCAGTAAGTATATAACGAGTAAAAAATTTGGAGTGCTGCAGTGAAAGTCCTTTACTTTCTACTGTTAGGGACTGTTAGCAGGAATAGAAAACAGCAGCCCTTCCTTTTCACCATTTATTGTAGGTTAGAAATTTTCATACCATGATGGTAAAAGGGAGGGTGGAGGAAAAAAAAAAATACAGAAAGAGAAAATTACAGACTTTTCCAGCTGAATCAAATGGACATTTGTCTAATTTTTTTTATAGAGTATGCATCATCAGATTTTGACTGCAAAATCCTAACAAGCATTGCACATTTTCCTATCATAAATATGCACAGAAAAGTACTGCTGAAACCAGCTTACCTTGTGGGACTAGACTTAGGGGTGGCAAGATCAGATGGGAATGTGAAGCAGCTTCTATTACTGCAGCCCACCTCATTCTTAGGTAGTAAGCTGCCACTGGTGCATTACACAGCCACAGAATGGATTTTTTCTTGCAGTAAGGGAGCAAAATGATGCCTTGATACGTCATCATTTGAATTACTCCACAAACTTCATGCTTTGGAAGAAAGGAAATGTAACTTTTTCCTCTCCTACAGAGCTTCTTTCTGCTGTGTTCCTCTGGCTTGTTCCTTATTACCAGAAGATCATCCTAGAGCACCATAAATAATACACAATTTGAAGATCTGCCTTTACAAAAGATACGAATATATTAATCTTAGCAGTGGATTTCCCCTACTTTCTGTAGACTTTCATTTTAGTTAAAAATGAAACACCTCTGACAGAGAAATCCTATGCAGATGCAAAATAACATTTTCTTTTATTATAGTCTAAAAAACCCAGTAAGTGTAGAAGATCAAGCTTTGTGCTTTACATTCTTTAGCCTCCATTAGCTTCAATTTTTGGCTTCTGTGAATGATTTTTCCAGTATCATTGGATACCTCTTCATCACAATGTTTTCAGTAACATCAACAAAAACTTTGAAAGTCAAGCCCTTTACAAAGTATTAAGGACTATTCTTCAGGAAAAACATCAGTTCTACTGTATTTCAACTATGAAATATGATACTTGCAAGCAAATGTAATCCTTGAATCTATTGTAATATAAGAAGCTGAGCGATTTATGACCTTGGGCATGGCAATAGTTCTAGGAATAAAAAGTTGTGATCGTTTGCTGCTATTAGGATATAAAAATTCCCTCCCACATACCGGAGGAAAAGGTTACTTTCCTGAGTGAGTGGTATGTGTCCACATTAGTTACTGATGGATAATCTTTTGCCACAGTAGATTAAGTGGATGAACCAGAGCTAATGTGTCCTCACTTTTACCTTTGATGTTTTGCCAGTTTTAATGGTTCTGCATGGATAGAGTTCTGCCAGGGTAAACAGTATTTCCCAAGGGGTTTTGGTTTTTCTTTTAAGATTTGCACCATCTGTTAATGGGCATTTGAAAAGAATGTAAATATTGTTTGAATAAGTAAATCAAATTGTGGTGAAATGTACAGCGTTGTATTATGCCACATTGCAGGTACACTATTTCCAGTCAAGTTCACATGAATAACACGCAGTTACTATACGAGGTGAACACTGTGTGTGTGAGAGAGGGAAGGAATATGAAGTTTCATATGTAATCTGTAGTATTCAGTAATCATTCAAGTAGCTGAATAGTAATATAGATGTTGTACTTAAGATCGCGACCTGAGTTAGTAGGTAGATAATGTTGAGCCCTCTTTGAGGTTGTTTTACTTCAGTTTTTCCAGAATTTCATGAAGAGGTTCTTCTTCATCTGCATCTTGCAATTTTGGACAAGCAGTCAAGGTATGCTCCTCTACTTGACCTGGAATGAGTAAGATTTTCTTATGGTATGTTTTGTATGTAGGCTGACTGGTATTAAAAGCCCTTAAACGGAAAGCATTGGGAACTCCAGACTAAACTTTCTGGGTGTTACCATTATTGTAAGTCCTACTACATCTGCATTGATGTCTTCTTTATCCGTTGTCAGAACTTTGTGGAATTTTCTTTTTTTTTTTTTCATTTAGTTTTGGTTCAGATTTTAACTGTACCTGCAATCTCAGAAGATTACACTGAAAATGTCTGAGGATATTGGTAAAATTTATCTCCTTAAAATATATCTTTTCTCTCATTCTTTAACCCAAATATCTCTTGATTTCTCAGATGCCAAGAGCAAATTAATCTGAACAGCAGATATTTGAACCCAAATATTTCATGATGCCTAAATGAGCTTTGGATGGTAGTTTCTTGCTATGAGAGAAATTTAATAGCAAC
Source organism: Strigops habroptila (assembly GCF_004027225.2). Classification (NCBI taxonomy): domain Eukaryota; kingdom Metazoa; phylum Chordata; class Aves; order Psittaciformes; family Psittacidae; genus Strigops; species Strigops habroptila. Next base: position 44,389,155 of record NC_044302.2, read on the forward strand.
ATAAATTGCTAGATGATTTTTATGCTCAGTGCAAATTACTCAGAACACGGGATGCAGCGGGAAGAGTAGAGAAAAGCACTGGGATTATTTCTGAGAAGGAATAGAAAGAGAATATAATAGGCTGAATAGTTAAAGGTATATGAGACCTGTTACTTTGTTTACATTAACGCATTAGTTCCCGAGTATACCTTTCCTTCCCTTGGCAGACAAATTGTCTTCATTTTTTACATGGTATATGCCTGAGCGGTTCATGTTACATTTTTCCACAGGATCCCATGCAGATTTTGAGCAAGATACACATATCAGTCCAAGTTTTCTTTCCCATTGTGCTGGTTTAGGGGCTGACTTAGAACTTAACTATCACTTTTTACATTGTTAATGACTTTTGGGTTTTGGGTTTTTTTGTCTAGATGCTAAGCATCTGTCTGTTCTGCTTTCCTCTTTTTTCTGTGACAGTATTGTTAAATACGAATGGAATGTGTGCATAAAATATGCATTACAGTGTTTGTTCACTTCAGGACCTCTAAGGTTACCACTTGACCAACAGCAATGTCAACATGAATTGACATAATATCACGAAATTACGGTTAGGTACTCTACACGTAATGCTCATTGCCTATTGCTTTGGGTTTTGCCTGCTTGTCATGGAAGATTTGTAACAGCTTATGAGAAGTGGAGTTTCAGATAGTTTGATTAAAAAGGAATATCAAAAAATTTGCTGAAAGATCCGGCCAGAGAAGATAGAAAAAGAGAATAAAATAGTTCTTATGTTGTTAATATATCGCTACTGCTTTACATTATTATGTCTTCAGAGATGGAGAAGTGTTATTAATAATTTATCATGTCACTGGTTTTTAAGGTGTCATTTGTCACCAGTGTTCTCAGACCCCAGTTTCTGCATGCTTTTGCTTTTCCTGACGTGAGCTGAATCAGCAGGGTCAATATGGTGATTTTGATGTCAGTGATCTTGTGCAGGATATACAGAAAAGATTATTTGCTATGGAAATTTTTAAGCGCCTTTGTAATTCTGAAGCTAAAAGACAGTTACACACATACAGTGAAAAGCTTTTGATGAGCATTTCCATTTAGGAAAGTAGCAGAGAAAGGTGCAGGAGGGAAAAAGATCCTTCTTGAAATTGGAGTGAAACTAGTCTTTCAAGCTTCTTATTAAAAATGTAAATAATAGCCTTTCGTGGAAAGGCCCCATTTCAAAGCCCGTCTTGTGATACTTCACAAACTAGCTAAGTGCCATGGTTTTGTGTGAAAGTCCTTTGTCCCTTGTTGAAACTGTCCCACTCTTTATTAATAATTAAACAACTGCTAGACAGGAATATATAAGGTAAGGCTCCTGAAAGATACTAATAACTTTCTCCATATCTATTGGACTTCTTGCTTTCTAAGTGCATCCAGCACTTGAGAAATCATTTCTTAAACTTTTTTATCTGAAATTACATGTTTCCTTCAATAGCCTCTTTTCCAGGAGTGCATTTGGTTTTGACCAGAAACTGTTGGGTTAAAAAATGTCTGGTAATCTCTATGCAGGAGCATGTCTGCATCCCTAAATTCTCCCTGATGAATCTTGATAGATTTACTCTGATGTCAGGAGACATCAATATTAGCAGTAATGTTCAGACACATGCAGAAGCCTAGAAACATGATGGGAGCATTTAAAAATATTATTTATACAGGTAAATACATTTGTTACTGGAACGTCTTTGTTTTGCCTCCCAGCCCCATCAAATTTGCCCTCAGACTCTAGACTATAATAATTTACATCTTTCTTGCAGTTTGAGGGGTGGAGGGAGGCATTCATCTCTAAACTTGTAATTTTAGGGAAAATTAAGTTTTAGTGGTACTTCCACCAAAATTATGCAGCTTTAGTTACATTTTGCCATCTTCAATTAGATTAATCTTCTCTAAACTAATGAAGTGTAATTTGTAAATGAACTGTTTGTTTTGCTGAAAGGATCGCTCCAGTCATCTAGCTGTCAAGTCTCCTCCAAATGGATGCATTGTTAATCAGGGGTGTCAAAGTCTAGCCTGTTTGAATTAGATTGGCTTTCTGGGGTTGTCACTTGGCTTGGCTTTTTGACAAGGACTAGGGAGGGCAGGAAAGGCTTCTGTTTCTGTTTTTCCTCAAGGCCACAGCAAAGCAGAGGTATGTGCTACTGTATGTCCTCCATCCATCATTCAACAGTGTAAAAGGGGTCTTGGTGATCAGATCTCCTTACACAACATTTTGCTGTTACATATTCATCATGCTGTTGTGAATGACAGAGGTGAAAGCTAAGAACAATTGCTTTATGATTATAAAAAAGATCAAATATGAAAATTGCACAGTACACTTTGCAAGGTAATGATAACATGGTGTAGAGCTCTGGGACTGGTTAGCCCTTAACAGATTTAAATTGCCCTTTTTTTTAGTCATCTCTTTCTAATGTTGCTCCTGTTAGTGGCTCTGATTCCAGAAATGTCAGTTTTTAATGGTTCTTTCAGCTTTCATGTAATATATCCTCATTTTTCTTGGAAAATACTCTTCTCACAAGCTCTGATATACTTCCGTGTGTTTTGGGGTTTGAGTTTGCAGAAGGGAGGGGTCCCAGGTTTTTACAT